>NC_058416.1:76260425-76366543 GCF_002201575.2 Neomonachus schauinslandi
GCTACCATCCTCTAAGAACAGCATATCTGATCTCCAAATGTTAGAACATATCAGGACTATGGGTCTCATTCAGAATCGTACTCCCTTTCCTTCCTCCATCCGGAGCAGTTCTTAGCCTCTCTGAGATCTTGATTGGATGCAGGAGTCCTCGTTCCCCCACCTTTTAGTGTGGTACCACACCCCCCTGCACCCTGTGGTGCAGATACACACCATCAGTACACAACATGCTGGAAGTCACCGTTACAACCGGGTAGTTTTCATGAGCTGAAATGCAACCCATGTTCGGGTGATCGGACAGCACTCCAAGCACGGTGGCCTCCTTTATTACCCGTCCTGCCCCCAGACTGTGTGTCCCATGAAAGCAGAGACGGGCCTGTTTTAGTCACTACCGGATATCCAGCACTGTCACAGGGACTGACACATTATAGGTGGTCACCTAATATTTAGTGCAGGAGTAACAAATAAAAGCAGCAGAGCATTACTGTTTTCATGGAAATGAGTCCCCTGTGCTTGGACTCAGTAGGGGGGAAATGGAATTGAAAGATGCACTGAGGGCGCCTGGGTGGCTCAGTTGGTTGGGCGACTGCCTTCGGCTCAGGTCATGATCCTGGAGTCCCTGGATCGAGTCCCGCATTGGGCTCCCTGCTCGGCAGGGAGTCTGCTTCCCTCTCTGACCCTCCCCCCTCTCATGTGCTCTCTCTCATTCTCTCTCTCTCAAATAAATAAATTAAAAAAAAAAAAGATGCACTGACACGGTTTGGTCTGGCTTTCCCCTTCAGACAGATTGTTTCTGTGGTATCTACAAATCTGGGTCCGAGTGACCAGCCCGCAGGAAAGTCCGTGTGACCTTTAAGGACCAGGCCTGTTCTTGCCACAGGCAGGAGGGTTCTAGGTTTTAATTGCCTGGAGGTTTCATCCAAGATCAGAGTCAGCCAACAGTGCAGACTGTGAGCAGGGCGGTTACATCTGTGGCACTTGGAATTGTGCCTGGCCCTACAGCAAGGAGCCCGCCTGGTGCCGCGAGGTTGGAAACAAAGCGGGTTCAGCAAAGGAAACTCAACGTTGCCGCAGGGAATGGCGGGGCTCCTCATGACGTCACCCACAGTAAGACCCTCTCGGCCGGCCGTAGACTTCGGTAGTAGCAGAGGGATGGGAGGCACTGGGAGCTCAAAGGGAGAATTATTTACCAATTCACGTGGAAGTATGTCAGTATTTTCACACTCGAAAGCCTGTTCCAGCGCAGATCCGCTGATTCCCAGGCCTGAGCATCAGGAGAACTATCCCCAGCACAGGATGTCCGAGAAGCCCTTGCTTCCTCAGAAGCTGCGGTGTCCCCGTTTTCAGATGAGATGGATAGGCAGTGTCTCTGGCTGACAGGGCCCCGAGGGGAGGCTCCTCACCTTACAGAGTCCGAGATAATTCTCCTTTAGCGAGGCTGACATCACTGGTCTGAAGGTGGATTCTAGGCAACTGCCCTATCTGGAGAACAATCATTCCTGCTGGTGGGTGAGTCACTGAGAGAGAGAGGAGAGAGGGAGAGAGAGGCGAGGGAAACAGAGAATTCCAGAGACCTTCTGAAGCAGATCTCTGCTCCCCCAGCCCTGACACAGCCAGCCCTGTCCCTGGGCTCTGGGTAACCCAGCAACAGAGACGGAGACGGGGACCGGGCTGGATGAGGAAGCTGAAGGTCTGCAGCTAACACTCCGAAGACACTCAGCCTTTAATGGAGGAGGGCTTGTAGAAAAGATCCGGCAAATTCTCTGCCCTTTCAACTTCACTTTCTGTTCTCTTTTTATCTGCTTTCAGCATTTCCAATTAATCTTGGAATGAGAGCCCGAGGCAAGAAGCCAGTGGTGCCTGAGGAATGCTAAAGAGCAAACTGATCCAGGGAAGCAAATGCCAGCGAGGGACCCCACAGCAAAGAGACAGACTCTGTGAGCAACTCTCCTGTTACCATGAGGCTTGCGAGGCGTGTGTGCGCGCGGGTCTCCGCATTGGCACCATCTGCCAATTCCTCAGGAGGACAGAACAAACCAGCGAGGCATGAAGATTAGATTATGTAAGGCTCGAGGATTGCTGTTTTCGAAGAGGAAACAAATGGAACAAATTGATTTGCTTGTCAGAGTCCTGTCAGTAAAGGAGAACCGTTCCCTCCTCCTCCAAGAGGACCTCATTAAAGAGGGGCATGATTTCACAGATTCAGAACATGTGAGACCACAATCAACTCCATTCATAACAGCAAGGGGCACCTGGGTGGCTCAGTTGTTTAAGCGACTGCCTTCGGCTCAGGTCATGATCCTGGAGTCCCGGGATCGAGTCCTGCATCGGGCTCCCTGCTCGGCGGGGAGTCTGCTTCTCCCTCTGACTCTCCCCCTCTCATGCTCTCTCTCTATCACTACCTCTCTCAATAAATAAATAAAAATCTTAAAAAAAAAAAAAAAGCAACAGCAAGTCCAATTTCCAGAGTGGTACCGATAAATCCTACTCTGCTCCCCTTGCCTGAAAAATGACTATTCACTACTACCTAGTAGGTACCCACATGGCAAGGAACTTAACTGCCAGGCGCCCCCCCAAGAGATTCAGAACCTGGGTGATTTAACTGACCTCACTTGCTTCTGGGGGAGCAGTATCTAATTTTGAGACCAGGGGGGTCATGTTTACTATTCAGAGCTCTAAACAGGTGCTTTGATAGAGTGGGGATGTGTTCTTAAAAACACATGCATCAGTGACATTATATGGTGACAGATGGTGACTACACTCATCCTGGTAAGCACTGAGTAATGTATAGAATTGTTGAATCACTGTGCTGTGCACCTGAAGCTAATAGAACATTGTATATCAACTATACTTTGATAATAAACTTTTTTTACATACATGCATCAAGAAGGAAAATTCATTGCATGTCTGGGATTCTTTTGCCATTGCTGGGCTTCTCTCAAAATGCCCAGCACAATGCTTTTTATGGTACGTTCACTAGAAGAATGAACAAGTGAACAATAACCCTCAACCTACTACCAGAGTGCCGTTCCTAAAGGTTCTTTTATTTTCTTACTAAAATACCAAGATTTAAATGTCAAGTCTTTACTCAACAAGGAAATGAAGTCTTCTCCACCAGATATTTTCCATTTGCCCCTTCAGATCCACTTTTCTACCCATTCTGCTGTTTGCCCTGGGGTGCTCACCTGTCTAAACTACCTCAACGCGGGGCGCCTGGGTGGCTCAGTCGGTTAAGCTCGGGTCATGATCTCAGGGTCCTAGGATTGAGCCCCACATCAGGCTCTCTGCTCAGCGGGGAGTCTGCTTCTCCCTCTCCCACTGTGCTCTCTCTCTCTGAAATAAATAAATAAAATCTTCAAAAAAAAAATAAACTACATAAAAAATATAAACTACATCAACTCACTCCTTTGTCCTCTTAGCTTCCATCTGGGCACAGCAGAATACTGGAGGGCAGAAGGAGGGTGAGGTCAAAGTATTTATTCCTGCAGTGCCCCCCCCCATCCCCCTGCCCCAGATCACCTTGGGGTCTGGTCCAGTTGGTTGGGCCTATAGATAACAGGTCACCACTCCTCCTCAAGGGGGCCCTCTCTTTCTGGGTTCTGTAATTTCTCCCTCCTTTCAACATTCAGATCTAGAAATGATAAAGACCCTAGTTATGACGAACCTCCTGGGTTCTGCACTATCCTTATGGTTTCCCGACACCTTACCGACCTTTGTATATAGTCTCTCTCTTAAATCCTCCCCTAATTATCTAATTTGAGTGTGCCATCTGTTTCTTACAGACCCTGACTGATACACCTACCACGGGTGTCAGTCTGTTCTAGGCCCTGCCCGCAGTGTTTTTAAAAAGTAGCAAAATTAATAATACGATATGCTACTACTTTATGCTTATTCTCAACGTTCACCTTCTCACAAGGCTATAATAACAACTTAAAGATAAAACCTAATTCCTCTTTACAACATAATTGTGCAGTAGAGTTTGTATGAGCTAAATATAATTCGGAGAACAAGCTTTTTCATGTCATCAAAATTCATGTTAACAACTATAAAGGGAGAACCACAGAACTGATGCCCAACTGGAGATTTAGCAGAAAACATATTCCAGTATTTAAATCAATCACACAAATATTCAAGAGCCTACAATGTGGCCAGAAAGGTGGTGATCTTAGTAAGAAACAACACAGACGTGGGTTCTCACATTGTGCAATTTGTTCTCGTTTTACGCGATAAACGTGCTCCTAAAAAAGTTCAATACAAATTGTATTTCCATAAATCAAAACATAGGTTATATGATCGGGGCAAGCTTACTATTTGAATAACCATTTGGTAAAACAATCACCTTTTGATCTTTTGAACCTATCCAGATTTTTCATCTATCCAGAGTACTTCAAATGAAATTTATCTTTGGTCTGCAGTGAAGATCGGTCTCCTTCCATGCTCCTGGAATAGGAGAAATTGTGGAATGGAATTTAGAGGAAAGACAAGGGAACTACCATTTATAGACCACATACAGAATGCTAGGCAGTTTGCATCTGTTAGCACATTTAATCCTGGAGGTATACATGTATTCCATTGTTCTCTTATTTTCTACTTCTCAAAAAAAAAAAATTAGAATAGCAGGTGTGGAATTCAAAAATCCATTTTTTTGAACGAGAAGGCAAGGCAAAATATTCAATGCAGGGCTATAAAGATCACATTATTCCCCAGCTTCAGTGGCTTCCCAGTGTTTAGGATCAAGTCCAAAATTCTTCACACGGCCACCGTCCCAGCCTCAGGACTCTCGACCAACCAGGCTTCTTCCCACTTGAAGGCCTTTGCCCTCTTTGTCCCTAGAACTGTCTGCAACCACCTCTTCTCCCTTCTTTTTCAGACTAACTCAGACTCATCCCTCTGCTTTCCGCTCAGTTTACACTTCCCAGGGAATGTCTGTCTCCCCAGCTGGGCCTACATCACTGTATCCCAATGCTGAAAACCAGACACGGGCTGAACGCTCACGGCTGCCTCCTCCTCCCAACGAGGAAGGGTCGCCCAGCAGGGCTGCCCGGTCTCACGGTGGCCCCATCTACCCCTCCCCGAGCAGGGGTTTGTCTCGGCCCCAGGAGCCTGGCAAAGCCTCCCTCAAAAATAGAAAGGCCAAGAGAACCTCGTCTAAGGTTCTAGAAGGTCTTCGCTTTCTCTCTCCCACTCAAGCGCACACCCAGGGGCTCTACGACCCGGAGCTCCAGCTGAGGCGAGAACGTACCAGTCCCACGTCTCCCAACGGGAGCGTGGCTTCCCTCCCGCCTCACACCTGCGCACTTGTGTGGCACCTAGCCACGTGAGGCGAAAGCTGCGCACGCGCGGGAAATTGTTCATCACGTGATCTCTCCGCCCTAGCCCGGATGTTGGGGCATTTCAATATGGAGCGCTGGAGGGCTGGAAGAAGTGGGAGAGGGGTTTGCGAGGTCACTTGGGAGGTCAGGGTGGGCCTGGGATGTACTGAGCCTAGCCCAGTGCCAGGCATTTGGCTGAAATATCTCAATGAATACTCCCAAGGGCTTTGTGTAGGCTAGGGGTTGATGTGCCTGTTTTACAGATGGAGAAACTGAGGCTCGTGTGGTGAAAACCAGGGACTTGTCCGAAGGCACAGGTAATGACAGTCCTGGGATTTGAACTCAATTTTCTCTGTCTCCCAAACACCCAAGCCCTCTGAGGCCCTGGCTCATCCTTCAAAAGTCAAGTCTCTTTTCCCAAAGTATCATGGCCCCTGGGCAGGAGTGTCCTCTCTCCTTCCCTGTTCAACCTGAGTCAGCTGTCTGCCGGGATTCATGTCCTGGCTGTGTGACTTTGGGCAAGTCATGTCACTGCTGAGTCTCCGTTTCATCATCTGTAAAATGACAGTGTTGCCCTCTGCCCATTACTTATGAAAATTAACTTTTCTAACAAAAATGTAGTGATGCCTGCCTACCAGATGCCAGGTACTGTGCTAGGTAGGCCTGGGGTGTGCCGAAGCAGAAGAGATCGTGTAATCATGGGATAGCGTGTGAACATACTAATAAACTCCAAAGCCCATCAATAATCTATACAGTGTGTTAGATAATGGCAAGTGTCAGGAAGAAAAACTGAGCAGGGAAGGGAGTCAGGAATGTATTGCATGGGTGCAGTTTTAAGTAGAATGGTCAGGGAAGGCCTCATGAGAAGTTGGCATTTGAGCAGAGACCTGAGGAGATGAGGGAGGAAGACCAGCCAGGGATTATTCTAGAAACCTGGGAAAGTTTGGACCCATCTCCCATTAAGAACAGATGAGATCTAAAAATGGGCCTGGCATCCCCATTGAAGCTCGCAGTTCTGCGGGCTTCCCTTATTGGAAGGTGGGCAGCTCTGCTGTGGGTTTCTCACAGCTGGTCCTGAGGAAGTGGAAACAGCCTGTTACAGGTACGGGGATTCACAGCCAACAAGCTCTTTCCTTGTATCTCCAGAGAAGTGGGTGTTTCCATCAGTTCATTCGAGAAGGGTCTGCCATGCCCTTGGAAATTTCTACTTTTTGCTCCATTGGAAACAAAAAGAAGCAGGAAGACAGAATTAGGACCTGTGCTGACATTTTGCTGGAATGTCCTATCTCCACCAGGTTCCCAAATACATGTGGAGGCTCCTTCACACATACGCATCTGCTCAAAGCCCCTCACAGACCCAAGAGTGTTGGCACATGCCCGCTCACACACTTGAACACTTTGCACAGAGAAGTCTAGTCTGGGAAAAAAATATCAAGCCAGGCCTTGGCCAGCTCTCCTTTTAGCAAGGAAAAAAATCTCAGGAGCCAGGCTGAAGCAAGAGAGCCCTCGGACTGTCAACACTGGGAGGCCACAGAGTCCAACAAACTAAGGCCCAGAGAGGTGAAGTTGGCTGTCCAAGCTTACACAGCAAGTCCATGAAAATCTCCCTGAACTCACACAGTCAGCAAATGTTTTGAGCACTATACATGTGCCAGGCACTGTTCTTGGCGCTAGGGATGCAGCAGTGAGCAAAACAGACAACAATTCCGGCCCTCTGGAACCAACATTCTAAAAGAAGGAGACAAAGGAGAAATTAGTAATATGTGCAGCATATTAGATAATGGTAACTGTTGTGGGGGAAAACTGAGCAGGGAAACAGAATAAGGAGTGTATTGTATAAGGTGCAGGGTTTTTTGTTGCTGTTATTTTGAGAGAGAGAGAGAGAGAGAGAGCACATGCGGGAGCTTGTGCATGTGCTGGGGTGGGGGGGTTAGAGGCAAAGGCAGAGGGAGAGAGAGACTCTTAAGCAGGCTCCACACTGAGCAGGGAGCCCAATGCAGGGCTTGATCTCACAACCCTGAGATCATGACCTGAGCCGAAATCAAGAGTCACTTAACTGACTAAGCCACCCAGGTGCCGTGCGTGGGTGCAGTTTTAAGTAGAATGGTCAGGGAAGGCCTCGCAAGAAGTTGGCCTTTAAGCAAAGAGCTGAAGGAGGTGAGGGAGGAAGACCTGCCAGGATCTGGAGGAAGAGTGTCCCAGGGGGAGGAAACAGAGCAGTGGCCCCAAGGTAGGAACATACCTAGTGTGTTCCCAAGAGCCGCGAAGAGGCCTCTGGAGCGAAGTAGGCAGGAGGGAGGGTAGGAAGTCAGAAGAAGCAGGGTCCAGATGGTGTATGAGCTTTGTAGGCCACTAGGAGGACTTTGGCTTTTACTCCAAATGAGATGAAAAAGCACTGGAGAGTTTGGGGCAGAGAAATGACATGATCTGACCCAATAAAAAAAAAAAAACCCTGGAGGGGCGCCTGGGTGGCTCAGTCAGCTAAACGTCTGCCTTTGGCTCAGGTCATGATCCCAGGGAGTCTGCTTCTCCCCCTGCTCCTCCCCCCAGCTTGTGCTCTCTCTCTCTCGCTCTGCTCTCTCAAATTAATTAATCAATTAAAAAAAACCCTGGAGCTACTACTATTCATTCATTCACTCATTCAGTCATTCAGGCGTCTTAGGTGCCAGGCACTCTGCTCATGACAAGCTAGACAGCCCCGGCGTGAGCCATGGGGCCCTTGGGTGTGCATTTTGTTTGATCAGAGCGTCCAGAGCAAGGAGAAAGGAGGCTCAGCTGGTGGCCTTCCCCCACCACTTGCCTTCCCCTCCTTGCTGTGCAGCCCAGGGAGAAGGGCCCCAGGTAGCTGCAAGGCTCCATGCTCCGGAGGCTGCTAGAACCTGCAGGTTATAAATAGCATCTCCTGCGCCTGGGAACTGAGCTGCTCCGTGTGAGTGAGTCAGAGGCTGGGAGCCACAGCCCCTCAAACTGCAGCATCACTCCCTAATCCCACCACTCCAGCCCCGGCTCCCTCACTGACCGCTTAATCAAGGCCAGGCCTCTGCTTCTCACTGTGACCCTCTCTGGCCCTGTCACTCCCCACTTATCCCAGGCTCTAACCCCTGTAGCTCCAGAAAGCCCCCTGATTCCTTAGACCTGAGAGACAGGATTGCATAATATTGAAAAGCCCAAGATCTTCATTTGAGCCTACCTGGATTTCAGGCCCAGGGCTGCTCAGTTCTGGCTGTGTGACCTTGGGCAAGTCACTTCCCCCTTGCGAGCCCCATTTGCTTCACTCATAATAATAACAGTATGATGACAATGTGATATTATGATAGTATGATGATTATAATGATAATACCTACTTCGTGGAAGTGGTGCGGGGAATGCAACAAGATACCCCACCTAGACTGCTTAGCCCAGAACCTGGCAGACAGTAGCTATTCAGCGAACGGAGTGATAGAGCCTGTGCGCAATTAGATTATAACCCAGAGAAAGGTAATAATAAATAAGAAAACGGCAGCTTTCACCTGTTCTACTGAGCATCCACCATGTGTTTGAAGTACGGGTTCCTGACATATAATGCATATCCCTAATCTTCCATAACCAAGCAAATGTCACCATCTCCATCTTACAGAGGAAGAAACTGAGACTCGGAGGGAGCTGTGTGACTCGTCCAAGCCACGCAGTACCTGGTGAGGCAGAACGTGACGTCAGCAGAAAGGCCCAGCCACCTCCCCTCGGGCCCTGGGGGCATGTGCAGCTGCTTGTTCCTAGCCCACCCCCATCTGACATAGCACTGTGAGCGGAGCCGGGGGAGAAGGGGAGCAGGTGGGTGGGAGTGCAAAATATCTCTGCTTCCCCTGGCATCCCTTCCACTTCCTGAGATGAGAAGTTCTCTGCCACTCCCCAAGGCACAGATTAGCTCTCCTTTGGGTGATATTGAGTAAAACTCTCTACCTGATGGCTCCCCAAAAGATCTGCTTAATAATTTTTATAGGTCACACACTTTGTTTAAAGATGCAGGTGATGGTGACAATTTGGCTTTTCATTGACACCCCCACTTTGGTCCTCCAGAGTTGTGTCTAGTCACCCCCCCAACCTCCAGGTGCCAGAGACATCCCCTTAAGTCCCTTCTTCCACCATGCTGGAAGCCTTATAAAATAGTAGAGGGGCGCCTGGGTGGCTCAGTCGTTAAGCATCTGCCTTCGGCTCAGGTCATGATCCCAGGGTCCTGGGATTGAGCCCCGCATCGGGCTCCCAGCTCAGTGGGGAGTCGGCTTCTCCCTCTACCCCTCCCCCCAGCTTGTGATTTCTCTCTCTCTCAAGCTCTCTCTCTCTCTCAAATAAATAAAGTCTTTTTTAAAAAAAAGAAGTGACATGAGAATAAAGAAAATGAAACAAGGCAGTGTGCTCATAACTGGGGTGGGGGCAAGCATGAGCTCGCTCTTAGACAGGGGGTCAAGAAAAAGTGGCATTGCTTCTTCCGAACGAAGGACGAGCAAGAGTTGGCTGGGAGACCTCGAGGCAGAGTGAAGCGCAGGCACTCGGGCCTTGAGAAGGGAATGAGTTGGAGAAGGCATTGGAGCTGGCGTGGTGGGAGTGAAGTGAGCCAGGGGGAGAGAGCAGGGAGATGAGGTCAGAGAGGTAGGCAGGGACTAGATCGCAGAGCGCCCAGTGTCGAGCAGCCCAGCCTGGTGTGCTGGTGCGCATTTGGCGAGAGGATGCATACACTAGCCGGGGACCTGGCGTGCAGTGGGTGCTCCATACGCAGTAGCTGTTATGCTTATGAGCCTTCCTTGTCCTCCTCCTCCTCCTCCCAAGGACCCTCATGTCCCGCCCCTGCCTCTTGGCCCCCTCTGCCCCACCATCCCTCCCTGGTCCCAGGAAAAGGACAAGGACACTGGCAAGGATCACAGCAGGAAGGAGGAAGCACTTCCCACCCTCTCTCTCACCCCCTTCCTCCTCCAAACCCTCCCACTGCAGCCCAGTGATTTTCCTGCCTCTCACAGGCGATTTTATTAAACATCTCGAAAAAATATTCTCTCACTCCCTCTCTCTTTATTTATAAAAATCAACTTAACACCCTGCTCCTTTGTTCTATTTGGAAACTGGAACAGCCTGGTTTATATTTAGCCGAAATCCTGCTCCTTTCCCCACAGACTCCAGCACAGCCCGATGAGTTAGAGGGGCTAAGGAAGGAGGAGTAGGGAGGCTGGGGGAGGAAAGGGTGCTACAGAGGACAGAGGGTCCCCCAGAGGCCCAGGTTCCAACTAAGTCCAAAGGACCTGGAAGGATAGGAGCTGAAGAGTCCTTCCCAAGACGTGGGGTGCCCCAAATCCAGGCTTTGCCCGTCATGCAGTCACTCTCTAGTCCCATCCAGATGTCCCCAGAAGAAGAACAACAGGGGAGGTAGAATACAGAGAAGAAAAAAAACCCAACCCCAATCTAGAACGAGGCTTGGAAAGGCAGTCATTACAAGGCAGTACTTATGGGTGTGGGTCTCTGTTCAAATCCAAACTCTCCTCTGCCCCTCACTAGCTGGCTGACCCTGGGAAGTTAACACGTTCATTGCAGTGTGTGGCACATAGTATGTGCTTGATAAACGATGGTTATTATTATTAATCACTGTGGGCTCAAGGAAACTGCTCTCCTCCTCAAACCTCAAGGCTCCACTCAAAAGCTGCTTCCTCCATGAAGCCTTCCCAGATTAACACCTATCTGGTCAGCTAAGAGCAGAGGGCTAAACACTGGGGCTATGAAGATGAATGAGCAGGAACAGACAGGGCCTCCAGTGTGATCAGGAATGGACATACATGATCGTCAGAGAGCATACTAAGTTCCAGAAGAGCCTAACTCCACTTGGGGAAGGCCAAT
Organism: Neomonachus schauinslandi; assembly: GCF_002201575.2. Taxonomy (NCBI): domain Eukaryota; kingdom Metazoa; phylum Chordata; class Mammalia; order Carnivora; family Phocidae; genus Neomonachus; species Neomonachus schauinslandi. The sequence goes on from NC_058416.1 coordinate 76,271,591, forward strand.
TCTCCTCTGTTCTCTGCTGTATCTGGAGAGCTAACGACAGCACCTGGCACGTGGAAAGACAGCATAGAATAGTGGTTAAGAATATATCTGGGTAGGGGCTCCTGGGTGGCTCAGTCATTAAGCGTCTGCCTTCGGCTCAAGTCATTGTCCCAGGGTCCTGGAATCAAGCCTGCATCAGGCTCCTTGCTCAGCGCGGAGCCTGCTTCTCCCTCTCCCACTGCTCCTGCTTGTGCTCCCTCTCTCGCTGTGTCTCTCTCTCTGTCAAATAAATAAATAAAATATTAAAAAAGAATACATCTGGGTAAAGAAATTGTGGTGTTTCCATACAATGAAATATTACTCAGCCATAAAAAGGAATAAAGTACTTCTAGGGGCACCTGGGTGGCTCAGTCGTTAAGTGTCTGCCTTCGGCTCAGGTCATGATCCCCAGGGTCCTGGGATCGTACCCCAGTCTGGGTCAGGCTCCCTGCTCGGTGGGAAGCCTGCTTCTCCCTCTCCCCCTGCTTGTGTTCCCTCTCTCGTTGTGTCTCTGTCAAATAAATAAATAAAATATTTAAAAAAAAAGAAATAAAGTACTTCTATATGCTGCAGTGTCAATCAACCTCAAAAATGTTATGCTAAGTGAAAGAAGCCAGACGTGAAAGGTCACATATTGTACAACCCCATTCATACAAAGGGTCCAGAACAGGTAAATCCATACAGACAGAACGCAAATTGATGGTTGCCAGGAGCTGTGAGGAGGGAGAATGGAGAGTAACTTCTTAATGGGTGCAGGGTTTCCTTGCAGGGTGATAAAGGTGTTTTGGAACTGGATAGAGGTGGTTGGGCAATGCCATGCAAGGGCTCACTTTAAAAACGGTTAATTGTATGTTAGGTGAGTCTCACCTCAATTTTTTTTTAAAGGATATATCTGGATCCACTTCATGGTCATGCCAATTGATGTGAGAAGACATTTGATACAATCAACACCCATTCATGATTTAAAAACAAAAACAAACTTGAGCAGGGCCAAAATAAAGAGAATTTTTTCAACCTGTTGAAGGGCAGCTTCAAAATACCTACAGCTGAGGCACCTGGCTGGCTCAGTCAGTAGAGCATGAGACTCTTGATCTCCGGGACATGAGTTCGAGCCCCACGAAGAGATTACTTAAAAAAAAATTTTTTTAGGGGCGCCTGGGTGGCTCAGTTGGTTGGGTGTCCAACTCTTGGTTTCAGCTGGGGTTGTGATCTCATGGGTCATGGGATCGAGCCCCGTGTCAGGCTCGATGCTTAGCGAGAATTTGGCTTAAAGATTCTCCCCCTCTACTCACTCTCTCTTTCTCTCTCTCTCAAATGGATACATAAAATCTTTTAAGAATAAATTAAAAAGAGGGATGCCTGGGTGGCTCAGTCAGTTAAGCGTCTGCCTTCCGCTCGGGTCATGATCCCAGGGTCCTGGGATCAAGTCCCACATTGGGTTCCCTGCTCAGCGTGGAGCCTGCTTCTCCCTCTCCCTCTGCCTGCTTCTCCCCCTGCTTGTGCTCTCTCTGACAAATAAATAAAATCTTAAATAAATAAGAAATTTAAAAAAAATTTTAAATCTTTAAAACAAAAAACCTACAGCTAACATATGCTGAAAGTTTAAACAATTTCACCCCTAAGATTGGGAACAAGGCAAGAATATCTGCTCTCACTACTTCTATGCAACATAGGACTGGAGGTCCTAGCCAGGACAACAAGGGAAGATAAAAATGGGGAAAGGATGAAGTTAAATTGTGTTTATTTGCAGATGGTATGATTATGCACGTAGAACATCCTAGAAATTTACAAAACAAAACTATTAGAACCTTGTTTAACAAAATGAAAGGATACAAGGTCAATATATAAAAATGCATTTCTCTATAACCAGCAACGAACAGTTGGGAAGTTAAATGTATGAAAACATTTCCAAAAGCATCAAAAAACATAAAATATTTAGGGATGCAGTTAATAAAACATGTGCAAGATTTGTACACTGAAAACTCTAAAATCTTACTGAGAGAAATGAAAGGCCTAAATAGATGGAGAGATATACCACATTCACGTATAAAATGTCACTTCACCCCATACCGATTCTATAGATTCAGGCAATCCTGATTAAAATTTCAGCAGGTTTGGGGCGCCTGGGTGGCTCAGTCATTGAGCGTCTGCCTTCGGCTCGGGCCGTGATCCCGGGGTCCTGGGATTGGGCCCCGCATCGGGCTCCCTGCTCCCTGGGAGGCCTGCTTTCCCCTCTCCCACTCCCCCTGCTTGTGTTCCTGCTCTCGCTGTCTCTCTCTCTGTCAAATAAATAAAATCTTTAAAAATAAAATAAAATAAAATAAAATTTCAGCAGGTTTTTTTGTTGTTGTTGTAGAAATTATCAAGTAGATTCTAAAATGTATATGGAAATGTAGACAAACTAGAAGAGCCAAAACAATTTTGAAAAACAGGAACAAAGTTGCAACACCTAATGTTACTTGATTTCAAGAATTACTCTAAGTCTGCAGTAATCAAGGCAGTGTGGAATTAGCATAAGGATAAACATATAGATCAATGAAACAGACTGAATTCCAAAAATCCATATGCATCCAATCAACTGATTTTGCCAAAGGTGCCGAGATGATTCAGTGGGGAAAGGAAGCTGGTAGAACATGTCTGTGCCAAAGAAGAAATGAACCGTGACCCCTACCTCACACCATATCAAAAACTCACTCCAAATCGATCAGAGACCTAAATGCAAAAACCAAAACTATGAAACTTCTAGAGAAGAGTATAAGAGAAAACCTCTGTGGCCTAGGGGTAGGCAAAAATTTCTTAAGGCACACAAAAGCACAATTAATAAAAGCAATTAATTGATAAATAGGACTTCATCAAAATTTTGAACTTCTGTTCTTTGAAACATACTATTAAAAAATGAAACTGTAAGCAGCAAGCTTATAGAAAATATTCATTTTATGGATGTGTCTGTGTGTGTCTGTGTGTATCTCACAAAGAAATTATATCCAGAATAGATAAAGAACTCTTACAACTACATAATGAGAAGACAAATAACTCAATAAAACATAGGCAAAAGAATCAGATAAATACTTCCCAAAAAAGAACACACAAATGACCAATATGCACATGAAAAGATGCTCAATATCTTTAGTTGACAGGGAAGTACAAATTGAAACTACAATAAGATATACACAGATTAGGAGCGCCTGGGTGGCGTCTGCCTTCCGCTCAGGTCATGATCTCAGGGTCCTGAGATCAAACCCCACGTCGGGCTCTCTGCTCAGCAGAGGAGTCTGCTTCTCCCTCTCCCTCCACCACTCATGCTCTCTCTCACACACCCTCTCTCTCTAATAGATAAATTAAATTAAAAAGATATACACAGATTAGAATGGCTAAAATTAATGGTGATACAAAATGTTGGTGAGGATATGATACAACTAGAACTCACATCCTCTGCTGGTAGGAGTATAAAATGACACAGATACATTAGAAAAGTTTGGCAGTTTCTTACGAAGGTTAATATACACTGACCATTTGATCTAGCAATTCCACTAGCTTTTTACTTGAGATAAATGAAACACAAGTCCATACAAAGACTTTTTTTTTTAAGATTTTATTTATTTATTTGACAGAGAGAGACACAGAGAGAGAGGGAACACAAGCAGGGGGAGTGGGAGAGGGAGAAGCAGGCTTCCCGCGGAGCAGGGAGCCCGATGTGGGGCTCGAATCCGGGACCCTGGGATCATGACCTGAGCTGAAGGCAGACACTTAATGACTGAGCCACCCAGGCGCCCCCTGTGAGCTGTTATAACAGATTATCGAAACTGACGATGGGGTCATGCATGGGAGCTTTTGATGTGAAGCCAAGTCAGACAGAAGTGTGGGTACCCTGGGAGCCTAGTACCTGTGACTGGCATCTGAGATGGGGGCCGTCTTCAGGGACTAAGCCCTTAACCTATGGGGTCTGCACTAAGCCTGGGTAGTTAGTGTCAGAATTGAATTAAAAGCTGAGACTCCTAGAGTCTTTTTCTTTTAAGATTTTATTTGACAGAGAGAGACAAAGCGAGAGAAGGAACATAAGCAGGGGGAGCGGGAGAGTGAGAAGCAGGCTTCCCAAGGAGCAGGGAGCCCAGTGTGGGGCTCGATCCCAGGACCCTGGGACCATGACCTGAGCCAAAGGCAGACGCTCAACGACTGAGCCACCCAGGGGCCCCCATACAAAGACTTTTACATGAAGTTCATACCAGCTTTATTCATAATAGCCCCAAACTGAAAACAACCCAAATGTTATTGAACAGGAAAATTGGATCAGGGACTTCTCCTGTATCTATGCAGAATACTACTCAGCAATAAAAAAGAAAAAATTACCAATGCATGTAATAATATAGATGAACATTGCAAACATTTTTGTTCAACAAAAGAAGCCAGGCACGAAAAGGAACATACTGTGTGGTTTCATTTACATGAAGTTCTAAACAGACAAAACCATCTATAGTGACAGAAAGCAGATGATTGGCCGGAGCAGAGCCCAGAAATGACCGCAAAGGGGCATGAGGAAAGATTTTGGGGGGGGGGGGGGAAAATTTTCTATGACTCTGTTAGGTTTTTTTATTGTATGTGAATTATACCCCAATAAAATTGATTTTTTAAAAAAGACCGCCTGGGTTGGGGTGCCTGGGTGGCTCAGTCAGTTAAGTATCCGATTCTTGGTTTTGGCTGAGGTCGTGATCTCTGGGTCGGAGATCGAGCCCCAGGTCGGGCTCCGCACTCAGCACAGAGTCAGCTTCAGACTCTCTCTCTCTCTCTCTAAAATAAATAAATCTTTAAAAAGAAAAAAAAAGAGAGAGACCACCTGGGTTGAATTCCTGGCTTTACTACTTACTAGCTGCGTAATCTTGGGCACATTATTTCATTTTTCTGTGCCTCTATTTCCCCAACAGAAAAGTGACAATAGTAATAACAATAATACTTCCCTCATAGAATTTGTTTTGTTTGTTTATTGTTCTTGTTTTTTAAGTAGGCTCCGTGTCCCATGTGGGGCTCAAACCCATGACCCTGAGATCAAGAGTCACATGCTCCACCGACTGAGCCAGCCAGGTGCCTCATGTTTGTTAGGTTTTTGTTTTGTTTCATTTTGTTTTCTTTCGTTAGATAAGCTCATAGGATTGTTGAAAGGATTAAATGAGCAAACGTATTACGAACTGTGGTAGTCAACCTCTAAGAAGGACTCTGATGGTTCCTGCCCCCGTGGAGTCCCCTCCACATTGAAAAGACTGACCCGTGTAACCCATAGGATGTCGAAACTTTTTGAGACTAGGTCAAAAAACTCATCGAGCCTTCTGCTCTTGGATCACTCTTTCTGGGGGAAGCCAGCCACCAAGTCATGAGGATTTTCAAGCAGCCCTGTGGAGAGGTCTGGATGGCAAGGAATTGAGAGCTTCTGCCAACAGTCAGCACCCGGGCACCAGCCATGGAAGGGGGCCAGCTGGATCCTTCATTCCCAGCTCAGCCTTCAGATGGCTGGCCAACAGCTTGACTACAACCTCAGGAGGGACCGTGAGTCAAAACCACCCAGCTGAGCTGCTCCCAATTCTTGACCCACAGAAATTGTGTGAGGTAAGAAATGTTCATAAGCTTTGAAACTGCTGAATTTGGCAGTAATCTGTCATGCACCAATGAACAACAAATACAAGCACAAACGGTAAGAGCTGACGTTTTTGAGCATTTATCCATGTGACCTACTATGACTACTGGGAGGTGAGAAACTGGGGGAATATCTTCCATTTACCTGTCTAGAACCACTCTCCACCCTCTTCCACTCGGCTCTGTGCCCACGGAGACTGACTCGTTCAGACTCAACAGTCTCCTATATCCTTTGGCTTTTAATCAGGTTTGGCCAATGGGGAGCCCCCAGGGAGATATGGAAAGGAGAAGGAAGAGTGAGGTCAGGATAGTTCTTCCTGCGCTCCCTCCCTGCAGGGCACCTCTGGCTGGTGCTGTTCCTCAACAGAAGGTCACAGCTTCTCCCTCAAGGTGGTTCTCTCCGTACAACCCCTTCTGAGCCGGGGGAACTGCTCCCTTGGCAGCCAGGTGTAGGAGGTAGGAGCTCTCACACTGTAACTTGCCCAGGAACGCACTACCCTGGTGAATCCCCGACACCCTGCTGACACCTAACTAGTCCCTTTATTCAGCCTTCCTCAAGTTACCCAATTTGAGCGTGCCATCTGTTTCCTTCTGGGACGGACTGGCCACCCTAATTAAAATCCCCCTACTTTACAGAAGGAAGTAGAAATTCGAAGAGGACCAAGGAGATTACTCAGAAATACATGGAAAAACAACAGGCCACCCAGAGGTGTGTTCTCCAGGCAATGGGCACTGAAGATGCTCGTTGAATAAATGAATGAATGAATGAATGACTTGGTGGGCGCCAGGAAGGACTAACTCGCCCTGCTTCCTTGAGGGCTATCGGTACTAAAACAGCAATGTCAGCAGCTGAACTACTTCAGCCAGACAACTGATACCCAGCTCCCCAGCCCAGCCCAGAGTTGGCTTCAGGAAGTCTTGCGTTGGAAGGATTAACACACAGCCTGGGACACCAAGGAAGCAGCCCCCCACCTCAGTGAGACTCAGGAGTTATTTTTGAAAAGCAAGCAAGGCCTGCGGGCGGCCCTGGCAGAGCGCAGAGCTGGAAGAGAGAGCCAGAAGCAGAGAGAACAGACAGATACAGCGGAGCCCACGCCCCGTCCCTGTGACGTCAGCCCCACGCACTGTGACATAACATGGCGGCGGCGGTGGGGAGGGGGGTGTCCTGCATCCCCTTGGGAATTTTTTTTATTAGCTGTGGCAAGATGCACATCCCATAAAATGTATCCTTGGGAATTTCTGAGCCACTCCCACCCAGGCTGAATGACCCTGGGGAATGAATTCCAACAGGAACAGGGAGTCAGATCACCAGCCAAAAATATCTGTGTCCAAATGGTGTGTGAGATTTTTGCTCAAGTCTGGAAAAATCCTAAAACTGAAGGGAGGGTCACTGCTATGAGGCAGAGTCAGGGGCCAAGGATCAGGAAAGAGTGGGCAGCCTTCACCCCTACCAAACAGCAGGAAGGCAGGGGAGGGCTGTGGGGCAGGGGAGGAGATGAGCTGAGTGGAGAGCAGGTGTTGGGGCTGGAGTCTGAGCTGAGGGCTGCAGGGGGCAGAGAGCAAGCAGCCCGAACGTAGCTAATGAACCCTGCAGTCTGTGGGAGAGGTGTGTGCAACGGGGTGGGGGGTGGAGGGGGAGGTCAGAGGCAGCCATCAAGGCCCCAAAATAACTCCTGCTTCTGCTGGGAGGCTCTGGAACTAATCAAGATGGGGATAATCTGAAAATCCATCAGTAGGAGGGTGCTGAGAGGGCTTGTGTCTCCAAGCAGGGATTGAAGGGGAGGGACCTTAACAAAAAGATGTGCTTTGCAGTGAGGAGTTGTTGTCCTAGAAGATGGAGCCAACAGGAAAGCAAGGTCTCCCCAGCGTCCCGTCTGTGGAGCGCCGGCCGCGTGCCCAGCGCTGTAGCATCTGGCTAAGGCCGTGAGCCCTGAAGTCAGCCTGCCTAGGTTTGAATCCCTGCTCTATTTCTTGCTGGCTGTGTGATCTTGGGCAAGTCACTTTTTCCCCCACTCTGAGCCTGCCTCCTTACCTGGAAAATGGGGATAAAATTCATACCTGCCCCCATAGGGTAGGTGAGAATAAGCTCAATGTATGAGAATGTTTAATAGGATCTGCCCAGCAACCCCGAGGAGGCGGGGTGGTAGGCTTCCATCCCCTCATCTTACCAGGGGGCAAACTGAGGCTCAGAGAGCCCAAAGCTACGTGGTTAATAAGTAGAAGTGTCAGGAGTCTGATTCAGGTCAGTCTAAGTCAGAAGCTGCCCCGGCCCCGCCTCACTAGTGTACAGACAGGGCCCAACCCCTCACCCACTACCTCTCTCCAGGCCCCATGTAGAAAGGCAGATCCAGCGTGGACATTGGAAACAGTCTCCAGGTGACACACGTAGGGTCCACTGGGGAGAACATTGCCTTCGACTCACTATATGACCTTGGCTGAGTCCTTTCCCCTCTCTGGGCCTCTGACTCCTCAGTTGCTGAACAAGGGGCTGGTAGCAGGTGATTGTAGTCCTGGAAAGTCTAGGTTCTCACTTGCTGTTCTCTCCCAGTGCCTGGTGCAAGAGGCAGTGAGGAAGGGAGTAAGAAAGAGACTTGGGGGGCGCCTGAGTGGCTCAGTAGTTAAGCGTCTGCCTTCGGCTCAGGTCATGGTCCCGGGGTCCTGGGATTGAGCCCCGCCTCGGGCTCCCTGCTCAGTGGGGAGTCTGCTTCTCCCTCTCTCACTCCCCCTGCTTGTGTTCCCTCTCTCTCTGTGTCTCTCTCTATCAGATAAATAAAATTTTTAAAAAAAGGAAGAGACTTGGGCAGGGATGCCCGGGTGGCTGAGTCGGTTAAGCGTCCGACTCTTGATTTTCAGCTCAGGTTATAATCTCAGAGTCGTGAGATGAAGCCCCTCTTTGGGCTCCCTGCTCAGCTCAGAGTCTGCTTGAGATTCTCTCTCTCCTTCTGCCCCTCTCCCCAGCTCGCTCATATGCACGCATGCACACTCTCTCTCAAATAAATAAATAAAATCTTTAAAAGAAAAGAAACGAGACCTGGGCAGCCAGAAAGCAGTGTTTCCTTCATGTTCCCTTCCCTTCCTCTGGGGAATGGGTCTAGGCAGAGGGAAGAGCAAATGCAAAGCGCAGGAGATGAGAGCAGGCATGGCATGTCTGGAGGGCTGCAAGCAGAATGATCTAGGAGCCCCATTAATTCATCCACTCGATGATTTAACCAATGTTCATTACCATGAGCCAGACATTGTTCTAGGCACTGGGGACACAGCAGTGAACAACACAGATGAAACCACCATCTTTAGGGAGCTCACATTCTAATTGAGGGAAATGGGGAAAAGCAAGTAAACACCACCAACCAGGATAATTCCAGGATGGGACAAGTGCTCTATGCATGATAGCAAATATTTGTAAAGCACCTAATAGGGGCCAAGCATTGTGAGCAGGTGTTAAATAATGTCATCTTTACTACAATCCATGGGGTACATGCAATTATCACCATCCCCATTTTACAGCTGGGGAAACTGGCACTCAACTTGCCCAGGGCCACACAGCTAGGAGCATCTCAGCATTACTGAGATTCAAACCCAGGCCATCTGGCTCCATTGTGAGGACATCGTGGGGACATCGTGAGGACAGCATTAAATAGGGCAATTCATTCAGGGAAAAACACTCTAAAGAGGTAAAATTTGAGCTGAGACACATAATAAGACACCAGCCATGGGAAGTCCAGGAGGCAGAAGGTTCCAGATGGAAGCAACACTGAGTGCAAAGGCCCTGAGGCAGCTAGGGGCTTCCCAGGGTGGAAGAGGAAGAAGGAGGCCAGTTTCCGATGGAGCGGAGGGACAGAACAGGTCAGAGGGGCGCAGGGCAGACACGTGGAGGGGGGGAGGGAGGAGATGCAGGAGATGCGCCCAGGATCTTCTCAGCTGGGATGCCGAGAAGCTCGGTCTAAAGCGGTTCTGACAGGCGTGGCACCCTCCTCTCCTCGCTTCAGGCCAATCTGGTCCAGGCAGAGCTGAGCTTTCCCCCAGGGTCTATTGCCGGGAAAGAGCTTCAGCTGGGCTGCCTGCCTACTGTTTATCTGCTGCCACACCTCCACTGGGCGGCCACCTCCATGACTGATGGGGACCGGAAGGAAGGACTCCTCTCATTTCTCACCGCCAGTCCTAAATCCACATCCTCCCTCTTCTTGGGCTCCCCACAGACCCACCCATGAGGGCCTCCTGGCCTCCAGCAGAGGCTAAACTGTCTTGCCCCTGCCCTCAGGGATCCCCTAGGCCTGAGTCTAGTCCAAGCCAAGTGAGAGGGTGGACTGTTCCTCAGCCTGGCCTAGTCCTATAGGCCAGGGTTAGAATCCACATTCCACCTCATGTGATCTTGGGCAAGTGGCTTCACCTCTGTAAGCCTCAGTATCCTCATCCAAAAAATGGGAATAATGCCTCATAGGATCACTGTGAGAATTAAATATAACGGGCCCAAGAGGGAGTTTTCTGGGGCTGGAAATGGACTATAGTTTTACCTGGGAGGTGGTATATATAAAATTTAATGAACTGTGCACTTTAGGTTTGTTCGTTTTATACTATGACCATTATAGCTCAGTTTTTAAAAAAGTGTTAAGTGTCTGGCCCACGGTTCATGCCATACAAATGTTACCTACTGTATTAGGTGTCCCATAACTATCTGTTGAATGGATGAAAACTTTAGTGTCCTTCCATATTTCATTTATCATGTATGTGATTTCCAATGCTCTCGGTGCCTGGATGCTAAAGGAGCTCAAACTCATCATGTTCAGGACTGAGTTCTTCCCTTCACCTAAGTCTTCCCCATTTGCCCAGATCAGAAATGTAGATGTCACTCTGCCCGCCCTCTCCTCTTCCCTCCTTCCCCAACCCCTCACAGCTAACCCATCACCAAAACTGTCTCCAAAGATAAACCCCAACAATTCCTTCCCTTCGCTGAAAGGGCATGCTGACCTCCAGTCAAGAGAAACAGCTTAACCGCATGCAAAAGAATGAAGTTGGACCCCTACCTCACTCCACAGACAAAAATTAACTTAATGGATCAGTGACCTAAATGTAAGAGCTAAAATGACAAAACAATTCAGAAGGGTAAATATTCATGACCTCAGATTTGGCCATGGGTTCTTAGATTTGACACCAAAAGCACAAGCAACAAAAGAAAAATAGATAAATGGGATGAAAAGTAAAAATTTGTGCATCAAAGGACATTATCAAGAAAGTCAAAGGGGGCGCCTGGCTGGCCCAGTTGGCACAGAATATGACTCTCAATCTCAGGGTCATGAGTTCAAGCTCCACATTGGGCATGAAGCTTACTTAAATTTTAAAAAAAGAAAAAGTGAGGGGCACCTGGATGGCTCAGTTGGTCAGGTGTCCGACTCGATATCAGCTCAGGTCTTGATCTCAGGGTCGTGAGTTCAGCCCCAGAGCTGGGCCCCATGCTGGGTGTGGAGCCTACTTAAAAAAACAAGGACGCCTGGGGAGCTTAGTCGGTTAAGTATCTGCCTTCAGCTCAGGTCATGATCTTGGGGTCCTGGGATGGAGCCCCGTGTGGGGAATCCCTGCTCAGCAGGGAGTCTACTTCTCCCTCTCCCTCCGCCCCTCCTGCCTCCCAGCTCATGCTCTCTCTCTCTCTCTCTCAGAAAAAAAAAAAAAATCTAAAAAAAAAAAAAAAAACTGAAAAGGCAGCCTACAGAATGGGAGGAAACGTTTGTAAATCGTATATCTGATAAGGGTTTAGTATCCAGAATATTTAAAAAAAAAAAACTCTTAAGAACTCAGCAACAAAAAAACAAACAACCCAAGTAAGTAAAGGACAAAGAAAATATACAAAAGGCCAAAAAGCACATGAAAAAATGTTCCACATCAGTGGTAACTAAGCAAATGCAAATCAAAACCAAAATGAGATACTACCTCCCATCTACTAGAATGGCTTTAATAAAAATAAAAATATACAGAAAATAGTAAATGTCAGCAAGGATGTGGAGAAATAGGGACCCTCATACATGCTGGTGGGAATGTAAAATGTTCAGCCACCGTGGAAAACAGTTTGGTGGTCCCTCAAAAAGTTAAACATAGAGTGACCATATGACCCAGCAATTCCATTTCTAGGTATATACCCAAAAGAATGTAAAACAGACACTCAAACAGGTATTTATATACTGATGTTCATAGCAGCATGATTCACATTATGGTAGAAACAACCCAAATGTCTATCAACAGATGAATGAATAAACAAATCATGGTCTATCCATACAATGGAAAATTATTCAGCCATAAAAAGGAGTGAAGCACCCATGTATGCAACTTGGATGAACCTTGAAAACATGATGCTCAGTGAAAGAAGCCGGACAGGAAAGTTCTCATTTATAGGATTCCTTTTGCATGAAATACCCGGAATAGGCAAATCCACAGGGACAGAAAGCAGGTTGTCAGAGACTGGGGAGTGGGAGACGGGAAGTAACGGCAAAATGGGGATGGAGTGTTCTTATGAGGTGATTAAAAAGTTGAAATTAGGGAGAGATGTTGGTTGCAAAACATTGTGAATGCACTAAATCCCACTAAACTGTACAGAAGAAGGAGGAGGAGGAAGAGGAAGGAAGGGGAGGAGAAGGAGGAGGAGGAAGAGAGGAAGAAGTGCTGTTTCCCTTAACCCTTAAATCAGGCTGGTCTTAGGGCTGGATTTCACCAACAGGACGCAGCAGAAGTAATGTTTCTGAGACTTTTGAGCCGAGGCCTTAACAAGCCCGACAGCATCTGTTTCTCAGAAGCCACCTGCTACGCCGTGAGAACCCGCATGGAGGTGAGCTGGGGCCCCCCAGCCAGCAGCCCCTGCTGAACTCCCAGCCGGCAACCAGCCATGCGGGTGAGGCCATTGTGGAGCCCTCCGGCCACCCCAGTGCCCCCCCCCGGCTGTCACCACATGAAGCACCCCCGGAGAATCCTAAAAAAATAAGTTGTTGCTTTAAGCCACAAAGTTTGGGGGTGATTTATTACACAGCAATACATAACCAATTCTATATCTAAAAACTTCACAAAGCACCCGTGGCTCTCCACGCCCACCCCCAGCACCGGAGGCCAAGTCTCTCGTCTCCCTCCAGGCAGTTGCTGCCTCCTCACTGGCTCCCCTCCTTCAGTTCAGCCTCTTGAGGTTCACCCTCCTCCAAAGCTGGAGGGAAACTTCTAGCCTTCCAGAGAGCAGCCAAGCCCGTTAGTGTGGGCAGCAAGGCCCTGAATGACCCAAGCCCATCCATCTCTGTAGTCCCGGCGCCCTTCACCCACACCTCCAGCCCCTACCACTCACACTTCCTATAAGCCAGCACTACCACAAACCGTCCATCTACCCAGAACACTCTTTCCTACTCCCCTTCTCTTCTCCTGGCTCTCTTTTGCCTCTGGGCCTCAGCTCAGACATCACCACCTCCAGGAAGCCTTCCCTGATCTCCCAGACTGAGTTAGGTACCTCCTCAGGGTACCTTGTCTCCTTTCTAACCCTCATCACAGTAGCTGCGTCTGAATTGTTGTTGACATTTCGCCGCACTGTGAGCAATTTCAGGGTAGGAACAAAGTCGTCTTTGTGTTCTCAGAGCCTAGTACAGGCCTGGCACATAGCAAGTACCCAGGGAAACCCAGGGGAATTAGGGAGTGCGGGCTGGGAACCCCCTCACATCTCATACGGGACTGTGTTGGGTCCAGAATAATGACTGTCAAGGCTGGGAGAGTGGAGCCCTCCCATACGCCCAAAGCCTGACTGCGCGAACAGAACGACTTGTCTGACTCATCTGTCTCCCCAGTAAAGAGACAGTGACATGCAGTGGCTCCTTGTATGAGCTATGTAGGCGGGCAGCTCGGGGTTCAAATCCTGAGTCTGCTACCTCCTGGCTGTGTGACCCTGAAGAAGTGACTTCACCTCTCTGGGCACACTTCCCTCCTCTGTGATAATGGCGCCTCATAGAGAGGTATCGATGAGATGATATCGGTAAAAATGCTTAGCTCAGTAACTGGCCCATGGCAGGCTCTCTGAAAGGTAACTGGTCTCTTCTTGCCACACGGGAGCTGCAGGATCCAGGCCTAGCACGGTGCCTGGCATATGGTGGCTGTTCAGCCAATGCCTTAGGAATGAATGAGGAAGGGGTCTGGTGATAAGACAATAATAATCATAACAGCACACAAGTATTAACTCTTTCAGTCTTCGCTACCACTAAAGGAGGTGGGTACTGTTACGATGTGCATTTTACAGGTAATGAGATTGAGGCCCAAGAGCACGCAGGTCTTCAGTAGTGGAGGTTAGATTTGGATCGAGACAGTCTGAGCCCTTTCACCCTCCAACCACCACCCAGACTGCCTCTCAACACCCAAGGCCTGCTCCTCCTGTCAGCTTGGCTTCTCAAAGCAGCTTTGTGGTCCCAAGCACATGAATCTCTCTCTGGGCCTCAGTTTCCCCACCTGCCAAGAGAGAACTGTAGGAGCCAGGAGCCAGTGTGGAATCCAGGCCCAAGCCACTCTCTGGCCGGGGCTGGGGACCTGCTGAGCAGCCAGCCCCGGCCGGGGCCATATTTTCCATGGGCTGGACTGTCACAGGAGGTCACTGCATATTGACCACCGCACTATCTCCCCACGTTGGGAGGAGTCTGGCCTCTGCTTATTCCTGTCCCCCTCCCCAGGGCCCCTGAGGAAAGCTGAGGCGGCCACCCCCAGATGTCTATTCCTGTCCCTGGCCTAGCGCCGTGCTGGGGAAGCAACAGCTATTTTGAGGCCCTTCTCCCTCCAAGCATAAGCGGTGGGAAGGCGCTGGGAACATCCCGAACTAGGAGGCCGCCCGTCGCAGCCTCACCCTGGATCTGGGCCACACCAGCCCTGCGGCTCTGCCCCTTCTTCCAGCTCTTGGCAATGTGATCGGTTCTGATCACAGCCACCACGGTGGGATAACCCCGGAGAACCAGTTCCCAAGGACTTCCACTAGAGGCTGGAGCACAGGGAGGCTGGGCCTTGCCCTTTCGGGAAAGGACTGGAGCATGCACAGCTGGACATGCCAGCTGCGAGGAGGAACTGCTCTGAGCTTGAAATCGGGGAAGACAATGTTTGGGGCAATAATATAAAAATACCTAACATTTCTTGAGAGCTTGTGATGAGACAGGCCCTGTTCCAAGCACTTGACATGGAGGTAAGTCTTTTAATCCTCACAAAGAGGAAAACCTCGCTGAGGTTTGGAGAGGGTAAGTGACTTGCCCAAGGTCACACAGAGGGTGAGTGGCTGAGTCAGGACTTGAACACAGGCAAGCTGGCCTCGGCGTCCATGCTTTTAACCCTCTGAACCTTGTTTTTCTTCCCTCTGAATCTTGCAAGCCCACGGGGCTAATATAAATTAAGAGAATGAGCACTGGCTTGAGAGCCAACCCCCTCTTGTCATCCCCAGTCACGTGGCTGCCAGCCCATGCAGGGAGTTCAAACTTCCTCACCTACCAAATGAGGATGATATTACCCACTCTCAGGGTTGAGGTAAGGACTAGCAATAACATGCTTTGGGGACTCAGAAACGCCTCTAAATTATGAAACGAACACATGCACCTGGTAAAACAGAATGGTACAAAAGGGGACCCAGGAAAAAGGGAGTTCCCCTCCTACTCCACACCTTTAATTCTTCTCCCCAGAGGCAACTTCCGCCGATTGCTTTTGGGTCACTTTTTGGAAATTCTCCATGCACATAAAGACAGAGAAGTTATATTCACATAGGGATTTAGAATATGGGCTGCCTGGTACTGCTGCTTACTATCTATGTGAAGCTTGGGCAAGTCACCTGTTCCCTCTGGGTCTCCCTTTCCTCACCTGTAAATGAGTTACTAAAATTAAAGTATCTCATGTAAAGGGTAGCTGTGAGGGTTAAATGAGTCAATCTACGTAAAGTGTTTAGAACATTCTCTGGCCCACGGTGTCCGATAGATATACACATACAGTGGATCCTTTCTGATAGACACTGAGATAGCCTCGTGCTATCAGAAACAACACTGCAAGACGCATCCTCGTTCACCTGTCATTTGGCACAACTGCAAGAATCTCTGTGGGATAAATTCCTGGCAGAGAAATTGCTGGGTCAAACCGCAGTGCCCTTATAATTTCAATTAATGTTTGGATGAGTGAACCCTCGCGGCAGGCAGGGAAGAGGGAAGAGGGAAGGAGGTCCACGAGGCAGTGAGGACGAGGGAGGAGTGAGATGCAGTGTTCCGTCTCTGAGGCCCAGAGAGGGCCCTGTCTGCCCCCCTGGAACCTGAAGGATGCAGCAGCTCCCTAAGCCCCTGGCCAAGCAGACGGAGCGTTGAATTTTACACAGACTGTTCCCATAAATGTTTTACAGGGAATTGGTTGATTGGATTAGAGGGGCAGGCGCCCCTAATGAGCAGCAGCTGCTTAACAAAATGCTGCAGCAGATACAATTTCCCTTTACCACCACCCACCATGGCAGCAAGCATCCACACCCTGGTAGGGACGCTTGGATGCCCGTGTCACCTCAGAATGACACCCCAATCGGGTTCGCCTTCTCCGAACATCCTTCTAGGTTCCAGACATCCCAGAAGAGATAGAGAGCAAGGGGTTAAGGGCACAGGTGTGGGGGGGAGACAAAAAAGGTCTTTTGTCTGCTGACATTACATTGTGACCTTGGACAAGTCATTTGCTCCTTGACCTCAGAGAAGGTTGTCCTGAGGGCTAAATGAAAGTGCTTACACAGTGCCTGGCACACAGTGAGAGCCTGATACATGGAAGCCCCGAAGATACAGATGAAGAATAAAAGCAGCTACTCTGGACCCCACCCCAGAAGAGCCTGGGAACAAGGTACACAGCGGTGGCCCCCCATCCCCATCTAAAGAGAGCGATTTAGCATTTGCCCCAACCACGTCCTAGGGAATGTTCCAGATGTCCCAGTCTGGAAAATGAGATGTGTGACTTATGTTTCCAAGTAAGTTTTAAAGTTCCAAAGCTAATAATTCCATTTTGTGTCTGACCCAAAAGAGCAAATGGGAACTCTCAAGTGAGAAGAAGGCACTGGAAGGAAGTTTCCCAAGCACCCCCACCTTCCCCTTATTGATCTGATCTAGGATCTGCCCTTTCAGAGAAGTCCCAGGAGTAACAACAGCAAGTACCCCCACCGATCAGGTAAGTGCCCAGGTTCGGGGTCAGATCGCGATTAGCCTCTTCCCGCCTGAGTTCTGTACCTGTGAGTTCGAGCCTCGGCGGCCCTCCTCCCCGTAGAGTGGGGATCACTCGGGCGCTGCGGTGGAGGTTCGCGGAGCGACTGCGGGCGAGCGCCCCGCCCCCGCCCGGCAGGCATCGCGGGGACCCGCACCACCGAGGCGCAGGCGCGTCGCCGCCGCCGAGCGCGTCCACGCCGCCACGGGCGGATTCCCCCGCGGCCTCCCGCGCCGCGCGGCGGGGACCTGGGTGATTGCAAACAGCCGCCGGCCTCATTAGGAGACGTGTAATTAGCGGCTGGCGGAGCCGGAGCCGGCGCGGGCTAATTACGGCGGGGAGCGGGCTGCGCCGCGGACGCCGCCGCCCCGGCCGCCGGGCCACCGCGGGTGTCTGGACGCCCCGTGCGGCCGGCGCGGGGAGCGGGCCCTGGTCCCGAGGAGGGGAGGCCCGGGACTGCCCCAGTGTGCTTGCTCCCGGGGCTACGCCGGGGCCGGGGAGGAGGAGACCATTCACTCAAAACGGCGTGTACGGTGCGCTCCCCGTGTCGGGCGTTTCGTCCACGCTATCCCGTTTCTCTCCGGTTCACTCGCGAGCGAGGGACCACCGTCACCCTGTTGCACAGATGAGGAAACTGAGGTCTAGGGACGTGAATTAGCCTCCCCGGCAGCAAGTGGCTGGAAAATAGAGTGGGGACAGGCAAAACCGTGCACAGGACAGCAGCTGCTGCGTGGGCGAGAGTAAGGACTCGAGCCGGATGGCCTTGAGTTCGAATTCTAATCCAGCTCCTTACTGGATGTGACTTTGGTCTGAGCCCCAACTGCATCAATAAAATGGGCGCGGTGTCGGGATTAAGCGAGTTGAAAGCTAGGAAGTGTTGGTGTTATTTTAGGGACGCGAGGCGCAGGAAGGGGTGCTCTGAGGCTCTTCTCCGCGCACAACGGGCCTCTGACGCCCCCTGCTGGCCAAAGGGGGACGCTGGCGAGACCGTTTTTGGATAAACCGGTTGTTTTGGGATGAGGAGAAAGCGTAGGCACAGGTCCCTCAGGTTCTTCCTTTTCTTTCCCCCTGTGCCATCGGGTCTCAAAGTGAGGTCCAGGGATCACTGGGTTTTCTGAGACTCTTGCCAGGTGTCCCTAATGTCAAATTACTGGTGGCAAAGAGTTGAGAGATGAGGAAATTGAGGATTCATTCCAGACTTTGCAAATACTTGGCCTCCCTTCATGGACCTCACAGGGCCAGCCAATTCCACAATTCTACAAATAGGGATAGGTATAAAGATCAAGTTACAAAGCTGTGAACCAGCGTGCTGGGTATAACAAAAAAAATCTGGAACTAATTTGAATGTCTATCGTGGGAATACTGACCAATTTAGCAGTGTTATATCTGTGCAGCTGAAAAACAACATTGCAGAATGGTTGACATGAAAACATAGTCAAACAAGAACGAATCTTACAGACATTATGTCGAGCAAAAGGAGCCACACACACACATACACACACACACACACAAACATATTGTTGGATTTTTATATAAAGTTCAAGAACAGGGGCGCCTGGGTGGCTCAGTCGTTAAGCGTCTGCCTTCGGCTCAGGTCATGATCCCAGGGTCCTGGGATCGAGCCCTGCATCGGGCTCCCTGCTCGGCGGGAAGCCTGCTTCTCCCTCTCCCGCTCCCCCTGCTTGTGTTCCCTCTCTCACTGTGTCTCTCTCTGTCAAATAAATAAATAAAATCTTAAAAAAAAAAGAAAGAAAGAAAAGGAAAAATATAATTAATCACGGAGCAGCAGTTCTAACTTTTTTGTCTCAGGACCCCTTTACATTCTTAAATTATTGAGGATCCCAAAGAGCTTTTGTTTTTATAGGATATATTGATACTTATTATGAATATTAAAACTGAGAAATGCAAAGATTGCAAGTAAACAAATAAAATTGAGAAGTGTTTAAAACAAAATAGAAAATCCCATTAGCCATCAGAGTGATAATGTCAGCACATGTCACATAGTCTCTGGAAAACTTTACTGTCCACTCTGAGAAAGTGAAAAAGGCAAATAACATCTTAGTATTATTATGACAGTAATTTGACATTAGGAACACCTGGAAAGAGTCTCAGAAAACCCAGTGGTCCCTGGACCTCACTTTGAGGCCCGATGGCACAGGGGGAAAGAAAAGGAAGAAAATACACTACATGAGAAATTATCTCCCGGTGCTGAGATTATAATTTATTTCCTTCTTTGTACTTTTTTTTTTTAACTAAAATATAACAACCACGAATTGTTTCTGCAAACAAAAGCCGAGGCAATATACATGTTTCCATAAGATTGTTGAAACACCCAAACAGTAATAATATATTTGGCTGTACGAAAAAATTAAACAGAGCTCTAACCTGAAACCAAGGGTCCGATTTACCGTGTCAACCCCAAGCGTGTAAATGCAGGGT
The DNA here is from genome assembly GCF_002201575.2 of Neomonachus schauinslandi. Taxonomy (NCBI): domain Eukaryota; kingdom Metazoa; phylum Chordata; class Mammalia; order Carnivora; family Phocidae; genus Neomonachus; species Neomonachus schauinslandi. The sequence goes on from NC_058416.1 coordinate 76,290,860, forward strand.
CTTGCCCTCAAAAGTTCTGCCGTCTAGCTTAGGGAGCGAATATAAGTGCATACACAACTTTATTGCAAGGTAATAAAAAGTAAATACCCCGAGAGCCCCAAATGCAGCGGCTTCATCCTACACAGAATTGCAAACTCTGGCGTGTTGCAGACACCCAACGCAACCACACGCCACTCCATCGCAGATCTCCACCCCCAAACAACTAACTCGGCGGGGCTGTCAGCAGGACGCATGCGCTCTACAAACGTAGAGGGAGGTAGGGCTTAAAGGAGACTGACACTGGGTTCGGCCTCCCAACCCTCTAGCCCCCGCCCTCCTACCCCTGCTTCCCTCTCTGAGTGGTTGCAAGACTGCGGAGGGTATTTTCCCATTGGCAGCCAGCAAAACCGCAGATATCCGGTTTGGGCGCAGGGCTGCCTGGCGCGGAGGCCGCCATGGTGCGGTTCAAACACAGGTAAGGACCCCTTGTCCCAACACCCGCTGCCCTGCCGGGTCCCCGCGGCCTCGGCCCCGCGCTCACTTTCCTGCTGCCCGCCGCAGGTACCTGCTCTGCGAAGTGGTGTCTGATGACCCCCGCTGCCGCCTGAGTCTGGAGGACCGAGTGCTGGGCGGCCTCATACGGGACACGATCGCCCGCGTGCACGGGACTTTCGGCGCGGCCTCCTGCTCCATCGGCTTCGCGGGTGCGAGGGTCCTGGGCAGCTAGGCGGACGGCGGGATTGGGAGGGAACCGGGGCCGGAAGAGGGAGAAAGAAAGGGTACGAGCGACCGCAGGAGCTTCCAAGCCCGATACACAGACCTCACCCTACAGTATCGTCCTCTTGAGGCCACTCGGAGTCTAAGCCCGAGTCTGGACGAGTCCGAGGTTAGGCGGAGAGCTGAAAGGCAGTGGCACTTTGGGCAAGAACCTACTTTATTTCACACGTGTATATTGGGGATTGTGATTGAATTGAGCAGGATAATGAATTAAATGGGGGAAGCCATGTGTAGTTCCGAGTTAAGTTACTTGGTTACATTGACATCCCATGGGGGAAAAAATTGTCAAAATTACCCCTAAAAAGCCCTTAATAGGGCAGATAAAATACAGAACCCACCACCGTATGTAAATGAGGAAGAGGATTCTTCTGACAGGCACGCTTTTTTTTTTTTAAGTGTTTTGGGGGTTTTTTTGATTTTATTTAAATATTTATTGGAAAGAGAGAGCGAGCACGAGCAGGGAGGATAGGGAGAAGCAGACTCCGCGTTGAGCAGGGAGCCTGACACAGGGTTCCATCCCAGGACCCTGGAGTTAAGACCTGAGCTGAAGGCAGACGCTTAACCGACTGAGCCACCCTATTGTGACTCCCCTAGCCACACTATTTAATATTTAATTACCTCTTTTACCCTTTGCTTAAAATTGAATACTGGAGAATTACATGCACATAGGCACAATTCACTTACATTGGGTCATTCTCAGCCTCTTCAAGAACCTAGAGAGTCCATTTGCAATAGAACCTGTTTTTCAGGGGGTGCCTGGGTGGCTCAGTGCCTTAAGCGTCTGCCTTTGGCTCAGGTCATGATCCCACAGTGCTGGGAATGAGCCCCCCATCAGGCTCCCAGCTCAGGGGCAGCCTACTTCTCCCCCTGCTTGTGCTGTCAAATAAATGAAATCTTAAAAAGAAACCACCACCACCACCTGTTTTTCAGCCAAGGGTTTCCTCTGAGGAAGATGGTTCCCTGCCAATCCCAACCCCACTTATCAGTTAATCAGTGAATTAGAGGAGCATTTAAAATTCCAAATTCATTCACCAGTTCTGAGTGGTGTGCAAAGCCCTGGGTGTGGTTTATCCCTTTTCCATAAATAAAGGTCTGTCCTAAGGTTTTTTTCTTTCAGAAATTGGTTTTTGCTCACTGATGCATCCCAAGTGCCACTGCCTGGCACACAGTAGACTCTCAGTTACTCTAAGATTTTTAAGTGAATCCAGTTTCCCAAAATGATTTTTTTCCCCCGCTGTAGTGCGATACCTCAATGCCTATACTGGAATAGTGCTACTTCGATGCCGGAAGGAATTCTACCAACTCGTGTGCTCAGCTCTTCCTTTCGTCACATACTTGGAGAACAAAGGACACCGTTACCCGTGTTTCCTCAACACCTTACATGTGGGAGGTAGGGGTGCATGTGGTATGGCTGCTGATTTCCAATAGTAACAGGTCCAGGGTTCAGTCTTGACAGGCAGGTGGGTCTTCCTGCTATCCTGCCAAGAACGGGAGGCTTTTGCCTAGCTTGTAAAGTCTTTGAGGCAGACACCTTTCACAAGCCGTTGACCACGGAGCTCTTTCATGTGCCAGGTACAATTAGAACATGTCAGAAGTTCCTGATTCGTTACAACAGGAGACAGCTGTTGATCTTATTGCAGAACTGCACTGATGAAGGTAAGCAACATTAGCCAGTGCCCACTGAGCAGTAACTAGCCTGGCTGAATAAGAGGTCACTCCCAAAGACCTCTTTCATCCCTGCTCTGCCTGCCTTTGCAGGAGAACGGGAAGCTATCCAGAAGTCTGTCACCAGAAGCTGTCTACTAGAGGAGAGGTCAGATGAGGAGGAGCTTTCAGACAATGGCGGTGAGGAGGCTGCTGAAGCGATGCAGTGAACCTCTCTGCAGGCTGTGCTGGGCCTGAGATTCAGGGCCCACTTGTTGGAACAGGACATTCTGGAGGGCAGCAGCATCTGCTAGTTTGCCAAACTGGATGACTGCGGACCAGAGGCCAAGGTACCAGCTCAAAATGGAGGACTTGTTCACTTAAACTGAAGTCACCTTTACCTAGCGCTGCCTGGTTAAGTGGTTCTGCAGGCGGTGAATCCCCAGTAGTTACAGACGTCTCTATCTAATTGCCTGGCTGAGTAGATTTAATAAAAGTACGTAGCAAGGCGCCTGGGTGGCTCAGTCCGTTAAGCATCCGACTCTTGGTTTTGGCTCAGGTCATGATCTCATGATCGTGGGATTGAGCCCTGAGTCGGGCTCTGTGCTCAGCGTGGGAGTCTGCTTCAGATTCTCTTTGCTCTGTCCCTCGCCCCTCTCTCAAATAAATAATATCTTAAATGTACGGGGCACCTGGGTGGCTCAGTCGTTAAGCGTCTGCCTTCGGGTCAGGTCATGATCTCAGGTCCTGGGATCGAGCCCTGCATCGGGCTCCCTGCTCGGCGGGAAGCCTGCTTTTCCCTCTCCCACTACCCCCTGCTTGTGTTCCCTCCCTTGCTGTGTCTCTGTCAAATAAATAAATAAAATCTTAAAAAAAAGAAAGAAATGTACTTGGCTTCTGTAGCATTTAGTATACTTATGAAGTTCAAGCTTGGCCAGGTTTCCTTCCCCCTCTATCCCTGGCCTCAGTAGGAAGACTGGCTCCCTATAATGCTAGATGTGTAGTCTCCCACTTGAGGCCTTGTGCCCCCAACCCCTAGTTGATGAACCCTAACCAATCCAGGTTATTTAGAGTAAAATTATTAGTGAGACATGACAACTGAACTGGCACAAATCTATAGCTGGTCTCCGTACTGACCCACAGGGCCTTAAAAATACGAGATTCCTTACCAATCCTTAATCAGGTAACAGGATAACATGGTTCTTGCACTTTTCTTGGGGGGGTGGGGGGGGGGTGACAAAACCTGGCCTTGCCGGACATTACAAAGCCAAGCAGCAGCTATCAGCTTTGTTTTCTGCAGGCCGGGCCACCTGAAACCGAGTGACACCGCCACACTCACAGAGGTTATAGGAGGATTTGGATCCACTACTTATAGGATCTGTTTTCTTGTATAACAAAACAGATGTTATTCAAAATCACTTTTATATTTAACAGAAAGATTTGTAATGTTTGCTTCAATGTGTCCCCTCACTTTCAGGGCTGGAACACCCTCATGCACCCAGGGCAGTTCCTGTCCCAGGATTTCTGAACCTCTTTAAGAATGACAGGTAAAGCTAAGCCCTACTCAAGAACCCCTTAGGCCTGACACTAGGAAAGACACTGCCCCATGACGGCAGAGTGCTCAAGCTCGTAATAGCTGTTACTTTAACCTATTTAAGAAGTGTGTCTAGCTAACCTGTGATGAACTTTAAAAAACCAGAAAGCTCAAAGTTGCTTGTGCAGGTGATTTATTGCAACTGTTTGCCTTCACATTCTATTATACCTAGAGGTCACTTTATTAAGCAGCAAAATAATTCACATCACTCAAATTCCGCTCCAAAGCCATAGACTGCTCTAGAAAACAGGGAGGCAGTAGGCACCACCACTGCTTTCAGACCTGCCCGGCTCTGCCTCCAGGTGTGCCAGACTCCTCTGTTCCTACAGCTCAGGCCACTGTCACTCGAAATAAGCTTCATCTAACGGTTGGCAGGTTCCAGGGCTTCTTTAGTGACAATTACAGCTTTCCTTGCCAAATGAGCCACATACAAGATCCAAAACCCTCTAGCACACAGGTAAGCAACCCAGGCCCCGGCACCGTAGCCTGGCCATTTCTCAGAAGAAAAACTGCAATTCAAGCTGGGTGTCCTAAATCCATTTTATTCCCATCCTCTGTTTCTTTAACAAGAGGAAAACTAAACAGGAAAGACTCAACTATTATTAAAAGACACACTGAGCGGTGTGTTGAAACCATGAGGCTCTGACATGTCAGCAGACAAGTGCTAGAACACTCGGGTGTGGGCTGCTCCAAGGGATGGTGAAGGGACTCAAACTTCTTTGGGTTGAGAAAAACTAATTATACATGGGTCAAAAGACTAACCCTGGAAACAAACTAAAAATCTTGGCAGGAAGAGATCTCTTGTGTCAATACTTTATTTTGGTGTAAAGATGGGAAGCTGGAAAATACACTGTATTTAAAATTTTCTTGGTTCCCCCTCACGCTGTGGAAACCCCCTCCCCCCAGAGCTAATCTGTTCAAACTCAAATACTTAAAAATTACAGCAGCAAAACAAAAGCACAGGAAAAAGAAAACCAGGCGGAGAAGGTAGCCGGCCGGGCCAGTAGTGTCACTTGGTGTGGACGACTGAGGTGCTGAACAGGAGCTTTTGTTTCTGTTTTTTTCTTTTCTTTCCTCCTTTCTCTTCTAAATGGAAACACAGAAAGAGCTTAGCTTTGAATGCCATCCCCTTGCCCACAGCCAGTTTTCACTCCTGAGAGTCCCTCCTGAGAGCTAAGGTTCTAGAATGAGGACTGCCTGGATCCAGGTACCAGTCCTCGCACGCTCCAGGTATTTGGGCAAGGCCCTTTACGTCCCTAGACCCATTTCCTGATCTGCTCTACCTGTGATAGTTCTACCCATTTAATATAGCTGGTGGGAGAATAAAATGAGCACAGTGCTAAGCACAGAGAAGGCACCCCCTAAATGTTAACGTTCTTGTCTAACTGAATAACCACAGAGTGGTGTGGGCTTCAAGCCTGACTTCTCTATTAGCCACCCTCTACCAAACTCAGGATTCTAAAATACTCTCCACGACTATGTCTTAGAAGGGAAAAAATAAAGACTTTCTCAGAATTTCACATCTAGGCCTCAAGAATTAATGTGGGGTGGCAAAAAGGTCCTATCTGACATACCAAAAGGACTATTAGCTGACAACAGCATGTGAACCTACAGGCTCAGAGAAAAGTGCCTAATTAGGGATGTCCACCACCAGATCCAGGTGGGAAAGACAACCCTGTACTGAGCACTCCATTTCTTTGCCTTTACCAGAGAGGGGATCTGAAGTAGCTGGTGTGTCCAGTTTCATGAAGGCTGCTTCAATAGCTTGGCTGAAGGAATTTTGGAAACTGGGCACAGGAACACGGTCTGAGTTATCACTCTCCCCATCGCTGTCCACAGGAGCAGGAGGAACTAAGCTGTTTTCATCTATAAAATACCAGTGTTACAATTTTAGAGACGATTCTAGAGACTGATGTTCTGAAAGGGACCAAATTCCCCCTCCACCAGAAGGTCATTCTCACCTTTTTTGGGAGCAGTTTTGGGCCACACATCTGCTTTTGCTTTTCCAACCCTCAGCATCTGCCAAAGTGGGAAAGAAGGGAGAAAAAAATTTAAGTAACCAGTCCAATTTCTTTTCCAGACTTGTGTCTTGACACTAACTGGCTAGGAGGACAAAGAATTATCACCTCTAGAAAAAAGGATTTTCCAGGTACTTCTTTCTTCAACACACTATTTCGGTCATGTTCTCTATATCCTGACCAGTAGAACAAGCAGTGAAGTTCCCAAGGTTTAAGACCAAAGCCTGTTTTGTTCCTTAGGAAACAGGTAAAGAATAGTGCATAGACAGCACAAGAGGTTCTTACTCAGTTGGGAATCCTGACTTTGTGTCACTCCCTTCTGATAAGTTTTCCCCGCTCTTCTTGGGACCCCTAAAAACATAAACCTCTTGGAATAAGCAGTGTGCAGTGCCCTCCTATTTTAAAATGAACCACCTGGCTATTGAACTCCAGTTACCTTAAGACCAAGAAAACCAGAATAAATTTAACTTTATCCTGAAACTGCTCCAACAACCTTCATTACCCTTCAGTCTGCTTTTCCAATGGCTCCTTAATAATTATTAACTTTTAGATCCAGCCATAGACCAGATTCCTCCATGTACAGTAAAATCAGAACGATCCCTCCTGCCCCTGAATGAGGAACTCTTTCATCTCATCTGGCCAAGGGCAGCTTCTTAATTAATGAGGGCCAGTGTGAGTCCCATCTGCCACACATGCCATGCTCAAAGCAGGGGGAATTTTATTCCTGGGAAAATACCACAAGACAAGCCCCACAAGATTCAAATAGGAACGTCTTGTCCTAAAGTATGTGTCCCGAAGTGAGGTACGATATTATTCAAATGGAGTTGGGCTGGCAGAGGTTGATTTCATTGAATAACCTTTCTTTATCATGATCTTTTCCCTTGGTCCCTGGGAGTTTGGGGTTCAAGTAATATGGCATCTGAATCATCTTACTCTTAAAAGGTCATTAAAAAATATATCACCGATGTTTTATTCTTGCCAGAATGTTTAGATGTTTAACCCGAATCTACTCATGAAAAAAAGAAACCAACAAATCCAAACTCTAGAGCTCCATATACAACAAATGGCCTGGATGCTTCAAAAATATCCATGCCATAGGAAGAAAACAAACAAAAAAAAAGAGGCTAGAGAAACCGTTATAGATCAAAGAAGACTAAAGAGACTTGACAAATACATACGATGAGCAATCTTTGATTGGACCTGACTGAAAACAATACAGGACCCTTGAGACAAATGGAGAAATAGAAACATATACTATATGAGGTATTTAATTAGCTGAATTTCTTTGATGTGGTCATGACAACTGTGCTTATACAGAAGAATGTCATTTGGGGGCCATTTGTCTCGTATTTGGTGGTGAACTGTCATTCATGAGGTCTGTAACTTATTTTCAACATAGTAAAACAGTAAAAAGAGAATTGTTAGCAAAATGCTAACAACTGGTGAACCTAGGTGAGAGGTAAAAGCGTTCACTATGCTATTCCTTCAATGCTTTTAAGTTTGAAATTGTTCACCATATAATGCTGAAAAAAAGCAATGGCAATAAAACCTAGCATAAAAAAACAACTTAAGCATTTGACATAACTCCTATGAGCCACTTGCATAATTATCACCTCTGAAGCCTACCAGTTAATACTTGGGATTGCTCTCAATTATTTCTTCCTCCTTGACTTCAGGACTCTCCTTACCAAAGTCCAATTCCTGCTTATTTCTCAGCACACACTGCCATTCGTTGTGAGAAACATCCACTATCACCTGCTCTAAAAAACTGTTAAGCTAACGATTCCAAACTAGCCCCAAAAAGGTTAATAATAACTTCTAATGAGGGTGCTTGGCAAGCTGTCCATCCATCTTCCTTAGTTATCTCAATGCAGGAATGCTGAGTGTTGGTTTGTTGTTTTAAAGATTAATAAAGTCATCTGACATCCTTTTGTGTCGCTGCATCTGAGAGAGCAAGCTGGGTCACCAGCAGCTCTACCTGAGCCATCCAAGGAAATTTAGCCAGGGTTCTTGTTCTTGCTGTGTCTGCTCAAACCCACACGGTCTGAGATCTGGAAATAGAGCCTCAGTATGTGCCACCAGTGTTTCCATCAGTACTCAAAGGATACAGGCTTCAGTAAATTGGATTAAGTGAACTTCCTTCAAGAGACCTACCTTAATGCTAACTCGTACATAAAATAAAAATACTTCAATTACTGAGGCGGGGGGGGGGGGTCTGACAAGTGTCACTAGCCTAGTGTTCCTCTAACCCAGCTGCCCAAGAAAGCTGGTCTGGCTAGTTATAGAACAACCAAGACCTTTCCCTTCCCAAAGTGAAGAGGAATGGTTTATTATCTGTAACAGATACACACTACCTGAATCCAAGGTCCTAGAACTAGGGACCAGCTAAAATTGACTGATGTCTCCCCAGCCTCTACAACAGTGCTCACTACCCAAGTATCTAATGATTTGCTAAATAACCGAAGCTCTGATTCTCCCTCAGCTACTCTTGGCCTCTTTCCTTGGTAAGTCTATACAGTAATATCTGAGACTAAATCCATGAGATTTCCTCTTAAAAAAGCTTTCCATGATTATTACCATCCGTGCAACATTAGCCTGTAAGTCTCTCCTTTTCCAACGGAAAGATTTTCAGAAAAAACAAGCAGCAGAGTTCATGTTAGATACCCTTGGGCTGTTTTACAAGCAAAAGATTTACCTGGGCAAAGGAAGGGAAGGGAGAGTCTTCTTCCAGACTCCCAACGCAGAATGAAGGACTGCCCTGACTGGCAGTGGGTGACAGAGGGGTCAGCAGAAAGTCTGAAAGGAAACCAGAGACCTGATTATGTAAGTCAAGCTCCAAGGAGCTAGTCTATTCTTTTTTTTTTTTTTTTAAGATTTTTATTTATTTATTTAACAGAGAGCACAAGTAGGCAGAGCAGCAGAGGGAGAGGGAGAAGCAGGCTCTCCGCTGAGCAGGGAGCCCAATGCGGGGCTCGATCCCAGGACCCAGTGATCACAACCTGAGCCGAAGGCAGCCGCCTAACCGACTGAGCCACCCAGGTGCCCCGAGCTAGTCTATCCTTTTTTTTTTTAAAAGATTTTATTTATTTATTTAATTGACAGAGGGAGAGAGAGAGAGAGAGAGAGACAGCAAGAGAGGGAACAAGGAGGAGTGGGAGAGGGAGAAGCAGGCTTCCCACTGAGCGGGGAGCCCAATACGGGGAGCCCGATACGGGGCTCGATCCCAGGACCCAGTGATCATGACCTGAGCTGAAGGCAGACGCTTAATGACTGAGCCACCCAGGCGCCCCGAGCTAGTCTATTCTTAAGAAAGAAAAGATGAACCCTCAATCAGGTCTGGATAATTACCAGCCCCACCTCAAAAAGCAAACCTGATGCAATTTCAATTCTGCCATGTTCTTAAAAAGTCAAGAACATGGCCCACTATTCACACTAGTGATCTAGGGAGAGAAAAGTTTAGTAGTCACAGTAATACTAGAAAGCATGGCAGAATCTATTCCCACACTAAGAAAAACCCTTTCCAAAGCAGCTGACTCTTGCCTTAGAAAAGCTAGTATGTGAAAGCACATACACAAACACAATTTTTATATCACAGATAATGTAGTCAATGTTATGCAAGAGCAGCTGGATGGTGCTAGGAATGAGAGTACTTAAATAGCCTTGGCTGACTGCGGAAGGGTCTACTACTGGGAGAGTGAATAGGCCCTTCCCTCCCAGCAGTGATCAGGTCAGTGGATAGACCTGTGGGAAATGCTCAACTGTAGGTCAGAAAGGATGGAGACTATTACCTAGGCAGTATCAAGGAAAAGCTTGCATCTTCATACTGGATTTTGTGTGTGTTTGGGTGTGTGTGTGTGTGTTTTGGATTCTAACTGAGTATTCCCAGGTCAGAGACATCTGGTCGGAACATAAAGGCTAACCTGATCACATTTTATTTTTCTTGAAACTTTTTCATTCACATAAAACTAGTCCATGACAGTCCCTAGTACCTAGGCCTGGAGAGTCAGCTGAGATGATTATGTTCTGCCATATTCCTCTGTATAGCAGCTCTCTTCTTAAACTAAAGAGCATAATGGTCATGCGCATGGCCCTCAAGATGCAGGTTTCAGTCATATTCCTGTCACTAAGCCCCTGCCTTAGCCTCAGGCTCCTAATCTGCAAAGTGACAGGCATATGATCACAAGAGGGTCACCAAGAGTTTTAAACATTCTGCTTTGGACATTTTATTAAAATGGCTGGCAAAGAAATACATGTTAATTATCAAAAACTATCAGCCATGTGGATGAAGATTAGAAAAGATAAATGTTTAATTTCATAACACAATACATTTTTTTTTTTAATTTTTATTTATTCATGAGAGACACAGGGAGAGAGAGAAAGGCAGAGGGAGAAGCAGGGTCCCAAGGAGCAGGGAGCCCGATGTGGGACTTGATCCCAGGACCCTGGGATCGTGACCTGAGCCGAAGGCAGACGCTTAACCATCTGAGCCACCCAGACGCCCAATACATTCTCTCTTTAAAAAAGTATCTTAAAAGGCTAAAGCCTCTTGAACAACCTCTGAATCCTTACCTCACTTCCTAGAGTAAAACACCATTACCAGTTTGGAACATAATCATCTCAGTATTTTTTTTTTTTTTTAAGATTTTATTTATTTGACAAAGAGAGACACAGAGAGAGAGGGCACACAAGCAGAGGGAGTGGGAGAGGGAGAAGCAGGCTTCCCGCAGAGCAGGGAGCCCGATGCGGGGCTTGATCCCAGGACCCTGGGATCATGACCTGAGCTAAAAGTAGACACTTGACAACTGAGCCACCTAGGCGCCCCTCAGTATTTTTCTACACATTTAGATATATAAACCCATAACAAAATGCTGATTTTTCTGTTCTTTTAAAATCCACAAATGTGGGGTGCCTGGCTAGTTCAGTTGGTAGAGTATACAACTTGATCTCAGGATCATGAGTTCAAACCCCACATCGGGCATGGAGCCTACTTAAAAAAATAAATAAAACCCCCAAGTGGTATCATACTTTGTCTTGTTCTACAACCTCCTTTTATCTTAAAAGTCCACCCATTAGTTTATGAAGACGGCTATTAACCTCTTCAATAGGTGTAAAGTATTTCATAGTATAAATACTATACAATTCAGCCATTACCTTACCACCAGATTTCATAAGCTTCCCCCACCTCCATTATAAACAATGCCACAATAAGGAAACATGTACAAAGATGCTTAGGCATACAAGGGGATTATATCACAAGTACAAACTAGAAATAAAACAGCTGGGTCACAGGGAAGAATCTAAGTAAAACTGTCCTGCCATATGAACTGCCCTAAGGTTGTGAGATTTTTAGAAGACAGCAGGGTATAAAGTAGTCAGTACCACCAATGGGAAAGGTGAATCAAATGGCAAAAATCTGACGTACCTCAGGAATATATTAACTACCCAAAGTAATATTAGTCACCTAAAGATCCCACCATGCTGAGTAGGTCAGAGTTATAAATTCAGACACCAGGGCTTTGCTTAAGGTCTGTGGCTGGTGGCCAACTTCATTCTTTAAATCCCAACTCATTTACCTGCTTGGGAACCTGGACTTCTGCTAAGAGGAGAAAGGGAGAGGGCACCATGGCCCTCGGTGCTGGTGGGACCCAAAGCAGAACCGGAGGTGCAGGTATAGGAATTGAAGGCAGGAAACTGCTGTAGATTCTCTAGGGGAATGTGGACTTCTGGGTCTGCAAAGAAAAGATGAGAATGGTAGGCCCATTTAGAATATTCCTCAAATTTTTTCCAACAGTTAAGGACCATCAATATGAATCCCCCAAGGATCTAAAAAAAGGATATAAACAGAAGCTTTAAAACCCAAATTTAGGGGCACCCGAGTGGCTCAGCAGGTGAAGCGTCTGACTCTTGATTTCAGCTCAGGTCTTGACCTCGTGGGTCGTGAGATCGAGCCCACCTTGGGCTCCGCCCTCAGAGGGGAGAGTCTGCTTGGGGATTCTCTCCCTCTGCCCTGCCCCCTCTATCCCCCCCCACCCTCCCCCCCACCCCACTTGCCTGTGCATGTACTGTCTCTGAAATACATAAATCTTTTAAAAAAGTGAAATAAAAAATAAAAATTAATAAATAAATCCCTTGTTCTTACTATTCCTAACTGAAGCTAGATGATAAACATGGGGCTTAACTATATTATTCTATATACTTGTCTTTGAATATTTCCATAATAAAGAAGGCAAAACAAAAAGCCCCTGTTCCTGAAATACCAGTTTTTCAAACATTTGGGAAATGTCCCAAACAGCTATATAGCACTGGGACCCCAGCTATATACTTAACCTAGTTTAAGAAGTAAAAAAAAGTTAAGATTTTTTTTTTTAAATTTATTCATTTGAGACACACAGAGAGAACATGAGCAGGGGAGAGAGATAGAAGGAAAGGGAGAAGCAGACTCCCTGCTGAGCCAGGAGCCTGACGTGGGGCTCGATCCCAGGACCCCAAGATCATGACATGAGCCAAAGGCAGACACTTAACCAACTGAGCCACCCAGGTACCCCAGAGAAGTAAAATTTATGTTTACCATACTATATGTAGTCAAAAACAGTGAAGTCCTTTCCTAGCAGAGGACTCAATTCTTTGTTTTCTGGAGGAAAGTAGGCCCTCATGTCACACTAATCTCCTGGGTTCAATGAAGCTTATGTTGGAGGAGCAGATCAAAAGACTCTATACTTACTGGTATGAAAATCTATCCTGGATGTATTTCCTAGTTTGTCAAGGTTTCTACTATACAGACCCCCTTGGCAGACATGCTCTACTAAGTATAGATGTCCCCTTTAATACAGTCAAAGGTGGGATCAATGTTCCATCTAGAGTGCACAGGAGACAAATTAGACACCAAATTCAGCAGATCTCCAATTCTCTTCCCAGAACATGTTTTTTCATCACTACGCCAAGGATGAATTTAACCTCATCCCTTAAGAGCTATGAGCTTTGACTCACATTAACCCACTTAATTCTCAAACAAGCCTATGAAGAAGGTACCCTCATGATTCACATATAAGAGTTGAAGAAAACAAGTGGCAGGGCTGAGATGTGAACCAAGCAGTCTGGCTCCTGGGCCCAAGCACTGAGACTCTCCTAAGACCACGCACAGCTGTACTAGTCAATTTTGGGAGCTCATGAACTTACACTTGCCCTGTTTCTTGTTCTCCTCCATCTCAATCCTGCGCTCCCGGCGGCGTTCCTCCCGAGCCTTCTTCTGGCGCTGACGCTTCCTCTTCTCAATGTCATCTGTGGGTTGGTCAGATGGTGAGGAGGCAGCCCAAGGACAGCCTAACCATTACCTCCTCCCAGGTGACTAGTAGCTAAGGCCACATAAGGGAACAGCTGGACTGGATGAATAGATGGAGTGTTTCTGGAGGTATGGAGGCTCATGATGGAGCTCCTTAATTCCTCCCACACTGGGTTTCCAGTCAGAAGAACCCCTGAACTCCTCCATGAAGAGAAGCAGAGTGGGTGCATTCTTACCTGAGAATATCTCTAGGGTTTCCTTAGAGACCACAGGAGGCTGCAGAGCCAGCTCACAGATGCTGAACTCACAGGTGAGCGGCAGGTGAGAGAGGTATCTATGGCGCTGTCGAACGTCCTACCATGGAAAAGGGACCAAAACTCAACTAACACCAGGCCAGGCTCTGAGGACAGAGGTTCCCACCCCAGACAGCCAACAGTACGCACACTCACACACAGCACGGGGGCTCAAAGAGCAGTACTCAAGTTATCACCATTTTGCAAAGCCAAACAGAAGCTGTCAATTAACATACAGTAAGGTAGAATGAGCAACCAAAAGGCAGTTTTTAGGTTTGTGTTGCAAATGAATAAATTGGTAATAAATAATCTAAAGCTGATCAGCTATTTCTGATTTTCTGGGGCCCACAACTGAGGGGGGAGAACAAGGGGAGATAAGAGAGTATTTGAAAACCTGGGATCCACAGACAAAATTAATGATAACTGGGAAGGCAGATAAAGCAGATTTCCCTATGAATAAAGCTTGGCCTGAAACAGTGAAAAAACGAAGGCCATCTGGGGCACCTGGGTGGCTCAGTTGGTTAAGCAACTGCCTTCAGCTCGGTTCATGATCGTGGAGTTCCCAGGATCGAGTCCCACATTGGGATCCCGGCTCAGCGGGGAGCCTGCTTCTCCCTCTGCCCTCTGCCCTCTCATGCTTTCTCTCTCTCTCGCTCTCAAATAAATAAAATTTAAAAAATAAAAATAAAAATTAAGGCCATCAATTTAAGTTTCTTTTCCATTCATTTTCTACATGTTTGATGGAAAATTTATGGTACTCATAGTCTCTAATTTTGAGGCTTGTAACAAATTTGTGATCAACACAGGGATAACTCTCAAAGGGTAAAAACTCACATATGTAAATTATCAGACAATAATTAACAGGTTATCTGCTGAGCCAAAAATGTGTTTCAAGCTTGTATAACCTAGTGTAGAGCATCCAAGAACTTTTCGATTCCTTGGACATTTTTCTCAAGCCATAAAGAAAAAGAGAAAAACAAACTCATCTTGAGTGAAACTGGGACAAACCACAACAAATGAACCTGTGAAGCAGAGAGCAGTGGTGACTAACAGAACCCCAGCATGATAAGGGAGCACAATTTAATCTCTCAAAACTTTGCGGGCATCGTCAGTGACAAAAATAGACTTACAAATACAAGAGCTACGATCCCTGAAGGACTGGGAGCATGGGCTGGCTAGCCCACATCAAAGAGAACAGGTTGATGGCACTCCAGAACCGTGCCCCTCAGGGCAGGCAGGACCTTACCTCGGACATGGAGTAGCCGGCAATCTCCACCACTACCGCTGAGATCTTCTCCGGGCTCTGCTCCAGGCTGCCGTACTCCCTCACAAGGCAGCGCACATTCACAGGGTGCAGGAACATGTGCTGCCCGTCCTCCGCTGAAGACAAGCGCTCTCTCACACAACAGTCTTGGCCGGTCCTCAAGAGAGGGCCCCCCGCAGAGCTAGGCCTGCCTCTCCCTCCCCGAGGACGAAGGCACAACAGACCCAAGTGCCCACAACCAGCAGCAATACCTCCTCCTGCTAAGAGGCCAGGTCATCTGGCTGAAACCTCTCTATGGCAACCCAGCCCTCCTCTCGGGGACACTCACCTTGGTAAAAGTAGTAACAAGGAGAGCTGCTCAGGTGCGTGAAGCCTGGCTTGGTGATGGGTTCCTGCTGGCTGGACTCAGGACAAATGGTCCCCTCTCCGAGACTGTCATCTGCTAACTCTGAGTCATCACAGGCCTCGGGCTCTGGGTCAGACACTGCTTCCTCTTCCTCCACCAGAGGGAGAGCAAGAGGACGAGGGGAGCCCAGAGAACAAACTTCGGTGGTCTCTTCATCAAAAGCAGACAGACACTCTAGCACACCCTGTTGGGACAAATTCTACATCAAAAGAAAGTACATGTGGCAAAGGTAGGCACCGGAACCCAGTTCTCTGGATGTTTTTTTTAGCTGTCACATTCACGGATTTACCATCCCTGGGTAAAGAACTAATAAGCACGCAGGAAATCTCACAGCCCCTCCTCTCCCCACAAAGTCCAGCGCCTACAACCTCAACAGCAGCACTGACGCACGGCAGCCGTTTAGTCTGGAACAGGGACACACTCACCTTCCTGGGTTGAAAAGCGGACTCCTTCGCCAAGGGAGCCATCAGCACCAGTTGTTCCAGGGCTGGCACAACACCAGGGACCTCCCTTCCACTTTCAGTCAATCCTGACAGAGCCTCTTCCCGAGTCTAGACCACCAGAGAGAAGACCAGAGAAAGCTAAGTTTCCAGAAACACTGAATTTGGCAAGGGCTTACAACGGACTCTCTCCACAGAAGCGTAAGTTAAAAGGCAACAAGACCCAATGGGAAGAGTGCTCCCATCCCCCCTCACTGCTTTATTTTTCTCCATAGCATTCATTTCATCTAATCCTATATATTTTGATTATTTGACTATTTTCAATCTTGCTCTTAGAACGTAATTGCCAGGGGTGCCTGGATTTTAAGTACTTAAAATCCTCAATCTTTAAAGGAAACAGGAAGCAAAAAGCACTTGGTACCCAAATGGGATGGTATTCTGCTTAGAATCTGTGACAGTGACAATGGTAACACTACACAAAAGCTTCCTGAATACAAATCCAGAAGACGGAACTCGTCTTCTTGTCTTTTTTTTTTTTTTAAAGATTTTAATTTATTTATTTGAGAGAGAGAGAGAGCGAGAGAGCGAGCGCAAGAGGGGGTAGGGTCAGAGGGAGAAGCAGACTCCCCGCCGAGCAGGGAGCCAGATGTGGGACTCGATTCCGGGACTCTGGGATCATGACCTGAGCCGAAGGCAGTCGCCTAACCAACTGAGCCACCCAGGCGCCCTCGTCTTCTTGTCTTTATAAGCTACGCTTAAAGAGCCCCAGTGCAGGAGGCAGGGGTTTGGCCAACACCCACCTCAACCTGGACAGCTCTACTTTTTTTTTTTTTTTTTTAAGATTTTTATTTATTTATTCAACAGAGAGAGAGAGAGTGAGCGAGCAGAAGTAGGCAGAGCGGCAGACAGAGGGAGAGGGAGAAGCAGGCTCTCCGCCAAGCAGGGAGCCAGATGCGGGGCTCGATCCCAGGACCCTGGGATCATGACCTGAGCCAAAGGCAGCCGCTTAACCGACTGAGCCACCCAGGCGCCCCTGGACAGCTCTACTTCGATACAGCTGTTCTTCTCTGAAATGCACTTGAACAAATACTCTGCATTATAGGAAAAAAACCAAATTAAATACACAGTACCCTGCCAGAGAAGGCTCAGAAAAGACGAATTCAAGTATCAGCTTCACCTCTTATTAGTTATATGTCCTCAAGCAAATTACCTTACGTAACCCATGACTCCATCTCCTCATCCATGAAAGGGGATAGTTGTATCTATCACACCAGGATATGATGCTTAAGTGAGATAAACGTAAATAGCGGTACCTTCGCACAGGGCCTGTCACATGCCAATCGCTCAATAAACAAGGCCTTTCATTGCTCTAATTAAGACCTGTAATTCTCAAAATATGGTCTGAGGATGAACAACATCAAAATCACCCTGGTACACATTATAATGCAAATTATTAAGCCTACTTCGCCCAGCCTTGACTGAATCCACTTCTCAGGGTGGAGCCCGACAACCAGGGATTCTGACACCTACTAAAGGGTACAGAGCTTAGGAAATTCTGTATTTGGGAAATTCCTGCTGCTCCAAATCCTCAGCAGGCATTGCTAGGGCCTGCTGGATAGGCCATACTTTCTTCAAAATGCCCCTCAAATAAAACATCTCTAAAAATAAATCCAAGTGTTTTCTTAGGGAAAAAAAAGTCTACCTTGCTTAACTCAGAACCTGAGACGACTTCAGTGACTCAACTAGCTATAAGACCATTTTAGTTTCTTCCTTTCAGCTCCAGAGAGCACTTTGAAAACCACTAGGTCCCCCCGTCAAAATAAAACACAAAAAAAAAACACTAGGTCAGCCCTTCCCTCCCATCACCAAAACGCAGAGCAAACTGGCTTTTTTAGCCTTTCCCTGGTCACTATCTTAAATGTGGGACCGAGGTAACTTATCCCCACCTCCTATCCTGTTTCCAGGCAGCGTCTTACCTTGAGCTCCTGAATAGCTGCCTCAATAAAGCAGGACTCGGGAGTGTGCTTCTCCTCTGCCAGTTGCTGCTCCAGAGCTACTTTCTCTTCCCGAACTACCCGGCGCAGCACCTGCTCCTTAGAGGCCAGCAGCAACTTGGAGTACTGGCTGTGCTGCTCATCTACAGGAAAGCCAGCAAGATCACAAAAATGCAACATTCAAAGCAACCGCATGGCTACAGAGGAACTTTTACACACAGCTTTTTTGCCTTAAGTTGTAAAGATGGAGTAATTTAACGTAATTTTCTAAAAAATAATTAAAAAATGACTTTAATACAAGGTTTCTAACTCTGATCCCATTTTATAAAGAATCTAAGAAAACAAAAGATGCAGTAAAAAAAAATTTTAGCCGAACAATATTCAATAATTACATCATCATCTGTAATATCAAAAAAGCTACTACCAACCAGTATAGTCCAATAATAAAGAAATAGTTAATGACATGATGGCATATTCATTAAAGAGAATTTTGCAGACATTAAAAATGGTTTTCTGGGGCACCTGGCTGGCTCAGTTGGGAGAGCACACAACTCTTAATCTCCAGGTCATGCGTCTGAGCCCCATGGTGGATGCTGAGATTACTTAAAATAAAAATAAATAAGCTTTAAAAAAAATTTTTTTTAAATAAAAATGGTTTGCTGAGGACACTTACTGACATGTAGAAATACATTACGTGAATAAAATGCAGACACCAAACTAGCAAATTTAATCCTAATCTCCCAAAAATATACATGCATAGAAAAAAATCTACAATTTTGGGGTACCTCTGGGTAAAAGGATCGTGGAGGATTTATTTCCTTTACTTCCCTCCCCCATATTTTCTGTACTTTTTCAGAAGTTTAAGACAATATTCTTTTGAGAAACCTTCCAAATACCATTTCCCCACTCTCCCATCCTAGTTCCCACCCAGAAATAACCATTTACAAATTTCAATATGTATTCATCAAATCTTTTTCTATACATTTATATACCCATGTTCATTTAAAGAAATAAAGGTTTATCCATAAATTATAAACTCTAAGCTTTGTTCTTCATTTTTCATCCAATGTGTGCTAAAATCTCTCAAAATATTAATACAGAGATCCAATTTTTACCTTCTGTATTGTGCTCCACAATATGATACCCTCTACTTTGAGTAAGTTCCTTATGGAACATCCAGCTTATTGTCAACTTCTATTACGTTTTAACAAAAAATCCTTATACATGCTCTCTGGTGCAAATAATTTCCTTATGATATTTAAATATAAATGCTGGATCAAAGGTTGTGCTTTTTTTTTTTTTAAGTTTTATTTAAGTAATCTCTATACCCCATGTGAGGCTCAAACTCACAACCCTGAGATCAAGAGTCCCACGTTCCTCCAACTGAGCCAGCCAGGCACCCCTGTGCATATTTTAAATACTACCAAATTGCTCCCCCCAAAAGGCTACATCAATTTATACTGCCACCAAGAACAATAGTACTCATTTTCCTACCCCTCCCAAAACCTGGTATTTCCAACGTTTTTTTTCTTTTTTGTGTGTGTCAATCTGATAGGCATTTTGATTTACATAACTTTTTTTTTTTTAAGATTTATTTACTTGACAGAAAGACAGCAAGAGCGGGAACACAAGCAGTGGGAGTGGGAGAGGGAGAAGCAGGCTTCCCGCCAAGTGGGGAGCCCGATGCGGGGCTCGACCCCAGGACCCTGGGCTCATGACCTTAGCTGAAGGCAGACACTTAACGACTGAGCCACCCAGGCGCCCTGATTTACATACTCTTAGCAAAGTTAAATCTCTATAATTCTTGGGAGGTATTCCAATATCCTTTTCTAGAAAATGCTTTGCACATGCTTAGCCCATTCTTCTACTGGGTTGTTAATCTAATTTATAGGACACTTGTATGTCCTGTACATTAGTTTTAAATGTGTAAATCTGGGACACTTAGGTGGCTCAGTCAGTTAGGCGTCTGCCTTAGGCTCAGGTCATGATCCCAGGGTCCTGGGATCAAGTCCCACATCGGGCTCCCTGCTCAGCGGGGAGCCTGCTTCTCCCTCTGCCTGCTGCTCCCCCTGCTTGTGCTCTCCCTCTCTGACAAATAAAATCTTTAATTAATTAATTAAAAATGTGTAAATCTTCCCCTAGTTTATCACCTGTTGACTTCAAGGAATCTTGTCAGATTTCATTCTTATAAAATCACATTTATTTTTTCTTTTATAGCATCTATGGTTTTAGCCTGGTTCAAAAATCCATCCCTACCTGAGGATTTATAAAGATACTGCCTGGGCGCCTGGGTGGCTCAGTTGGTTAAGCGACTGCCTTCGGCTCAGGTCATGGTCCTGGAGTCCTTGGATCAAGTCCCTGCTCGGCGGGGAGTCTGCTTCTCCCTCTGACCCTCCCGACCCTCCCCCCTCTCATGCTCTCTCTCTCTCAGTCACTCTCTCAAGTAAATAAATAAAATCTTTAAAAAAAAAAAAAAAGATACTGTCCTATATTTTTTCTTAATGGTTTTAGATATTAAAAATTCAGTTACTCAATCCATGAGGAATTGATTTTTATGAATGGTATGAGACAGGGATCTTTTTCTTCCATGAGAGGAATCAATTGTTTCAATACTACTTACTGAGAAATATCTTTTGCCCAGAGACTGAAATGCCACTTTAATCAATACTCGTTTCTGCAAGGAATACAGAACATACAGCCCTGTGCACTTTCCCCACTGTGAATACTTCTCACATTCTATATTCTAATTGCCTGGCCACCAGTATGTCTCTTCTACTAGACTACTGTAGAGTTCCTTGACAGGCACCATTTCAACAAAATGAAAAATTAAGGGGCGCCTGGGAGGCTCAGTCAGTTAATCGGCTGCCTTTGGCTCAGGTCATGATCCCGGAGTCCTAGGATTGAGCCCCGCATCGAGCTCCCTGCTCAGCGGAGACCTTGCGTCTCCTCATGCTCTCTCCCGCTCTCTCTCTAATAAGTGAATAAATAAATCTTTAAAATTAAAATATATAGGGCGCCTGGGTGGCTCAGTCATTAAGCGTCTGCCTTCAGCTCAGGTCATGATCCCAGGGTCCTGGGATCGAGTCCCCATTGGGCTCCCTGCTCGGCAGGAAGCCTGCTTCTTCCTCTCCCACTCTCCCTGCTTGTGTTCCTGGTCTCGCTATCTCTCTCTCTGTCAAATAAATAAATAAAATCTTAAAAAAAAAAAAAAATTAAAATATATATAACTGAACCATACTTGAAACCAAGGGTTAAGCTGCTCTCTGCAAACTCCCCTCTAACCTACCAGAATCCTAAAACTGATCTGGAAATGCTAGAAATGGCTTGCCCCAAAGGCTCAATTTCTGATTAGAAAGATATACTCAGTAGCCTTAAAGCATGTACCCAGGATTATTTACCCCCTAAATTAACAGAACTCACCTCCTAGATGAATAGGATGGTCTACATTCATCCATTTGGATTTGGGCAAAGCCAACAAGACCCCTTTCTCCCTCTTCATCAGCTGCATCGTAATGGTATCACCAACAACATACTGCCGTGACTCTGTGGCAACAACACTGTAACATGGACATTTAGATGGAAAAGAGCAAGGAGTCAGCAGATGGGGGTCTAATCTATTAAATGTCTCCATCTCACCTCTTGAGATCCTTCTTATGCACAGAACTGTAACAGATGGGACATTTACTCCAGGTCTTCTCACTCAGTGAAAGGTAGTGCAGAATGCATGCCCAGCAGAAGATGTGTCCACAACGGGTTATCTTGGCTGCAGTAGGTGGATATAGGCATATTGGGCAAGATGGCACTTCATGGCTACAAATGCGCTGAAACAAAACAGAACCACAAGTTACACTGCTTTCAAACTGACATAGCACTGTCAAAGTTAAAGTCTCTTCTCTCCCATCCCCAACCCTGTACATCTCCTACTCAATACATCTTCACAAAACTGTTCAAAAATGCAGGTATATTAAAAGAAAAAAAAAAGCAGGTATATAATAACACTTTAAGTAAATCATTAAGGAAACCACAATGGCTTAACAGAGTAACAATGGGCACCTGGGTGGTTCGGTCAGTTAAACATCCCATTTCTTTTTTTTTTTTTTTTTTACTTTTTTTTTTTTTTTTTAAAGAGAGAGAGCATGGGGGGGGGAGTCAAAGGGAGAAGCAGACTCCCCACTGAGCAGGGAGTCCAATGCGGGACTCGATCCTGGGACTCCGGGATCATGACCCAAGCCAAAGACAGTCACTTAACCAACTGAGCTACCCAATCACCCCATAAGCATCCCACTCTTGATTTCAGCTCAGGTCATAATTTCAGAGTTCTGGGATCAAGCCCCACATAAGGCTCCCCACTCAGCATTGAGTCTGTCTCCTTCTCCCTATCCACCCCCACCCCATGTGCACACACATGTGCATGCTCTCTTTCTCTCAATAAGTAAATCTTCAAAAATATATATATATGTATATACATACACATATAACTACACAAAAGGTATTTTAGAGGTTCCACAAAGGGAAAAAGTGACAAAAATCAATATATGAATCAATATACGATTCCTTTTTTTTGTTTTAAAGATTTTATTTATTTATTTGACAGAGACAGAGAGAGAAGGAACACAAGCAGGGGGAGTGGGAGAGGGAGAAGCAGACCTCCTGCTGAGCAGGGAGCCCGACGTGGGGCTCGAACCCAGGACCCTGGGATCATGACCTGAGCCGAAGGCAGACGCTTAACAACTGAGCCACCCAGGCGCCCCGAGGTCTATAGTTTTTAAAAAGTATTTTACATCCCTATAAGCTACGAGCAGCAAGGGAATACCCAGAGCTCCTAACTTCAACAGAAAACAAAACGCAACAGTGGCTTAGACAGCAGTGCAGCTAATGGCTCATTCACCTGCCACAAGACTGAGGCCTAATTTGATACTGATTACTACAAACGGCTACCAATGAAGCCATGTCCATGCAATGAGCCCATCCTAGGTCAGGAGGGTAACCAGAGTTGCTCATATATTTCCCTGGTTCCTTCTTCCCAGGAGAGGTCGTAGATAGGACTGCTTTGATACCTTTTTTTTTTTTTTTTTTAAAGATTTTATTTATTTGACAGAGAGAGACACAGCGAGAGAGGGAACACAAGCAGGGGGAGTGGGAGAGGGAGAAGCAGGCCTCCCGCAGAGCAGGGAGCCCGATGCGGGGCTCGATCCCAGGACCCTGGGATCATGACCTGAGCCGAAGGCAGACGCTTAACGACTAAGCCACCCAGGAACCCCTGCTTTGATACCTTTTAGATGAGAGTCCTCCAATTCCCCAATCCTGCAGACCAGCCAATTAGAGAGCACAAAACGAACTCGAGGAGAAACCAGGACTGATCTCTGGGGAATGTCTACAGTGTGGCCATGCAGAAAAATGTATCAACAGTGAAACCAGCCAACAGCTGCTGTGTCACCCTGGTCCATTTCCTTAGTTCTCTCTCCCACTAACAGCTTACAAGCTTAGCTGAGCTACTCACCACTTGTTCCACAAAGTCCCAGTTGACTAAGATATCAGGATCAGCAAAATGAACTGTGTAGTCCTGGTCTTCAGACACTACAAATTGGCAGCTGGAAATAGGGAAAAAGACAAGGAAAAGGCAGACTGTCAGAATCCACCAACATGCCATCAGCAGAGAGTCATTACTCCTTCACTTAGTAATCAAATAGAGGCCATCAGCAGCCATGGCTTGTGAAGCACTGAACTAGGACTTCAGCCTCAGTTCTCAGCCCTGGCTCTGGAGGGAATCCAAAGACTTGGCAAGTAGGAGTCTAAAACCATGAACTCTGTTTCTTCCGCTTCCAAGACCAGCCAAGCTGCTGTAGGCCTCCCTGAGCTAAAATTAACCCAGACTGAGGCTCCATCAATCAGCAGGGAGCCAGATTTCTTCCCTCCCTGTGAGAAACCTCAGCACACAGCTAATCTTCAAGGCAGTAGAAAGACTATTCTCAATCATTTGACTACCAATTTATATAAGGTACTAACCAGTTACTTCAGTCTAGACCCAAGGTCAAAACTTACATTATAACTAATTACACACAAAAGGAAACAAAAGGGATCAGTATTTGAGCAAATATATGCCAAACACTCCAACCTGTCATCCAATTCTTCCTTAAGTAATTCTCCTCCTTTATAGGGAGAAGCTGAGTCTCAAAGTGGCTAAACAAATTACCCAAGGTTGAAGGCCAAAATAAAATTCAAATCTGGGTCCAATTCCAAAGCAAACACTTTTACTACCTCATCATGACACTAAAAGCATTAATTTTATCATTAATTTATTTAAGTATTATATTCTTTTAAACATCAAGAACATCCGCTTGAAAAGCTGTTTTTCAACACTTGCCACCGCCCCCCCTCAAAAAGAGAGAGAGACAGAGGGAGAGGAGAAAAAGAACCAGATCAATCCCCTTTCTACCTCTCTCCCACAGCAGTTTTTTGGGTTTTTTTTTTAAGATTTTATTTATTTTTTTGACAGAGAGAGACATAGCGAGAGCAGGAACACAAGCAGGGGGAGTGGGAGAGGGAGAAGCAGGCTTCCCGCAGAGCAGGGAGCCCGATGTGGGACTCGATCCTAGGACCCTGGGATCATGACCTGAGCCGAAGGCAGACGCTTAACGACTGAGCCACCCAGGCACCCATCTCCCACAGCAGTTTAAAAGAAGCCTCTCCTGGGGCACCTGGGAGGCTCAGTCAGTTGAGCAACTGCCTTTGGCTCAGGTCATGATCCCAGGGTCCTGGGATCGAGCCCCAAGTTGGGCTCCCTGCTAAGAGGGGAGTCTACTTCTCCCTCTGCCCCTTACCCTGCTCGTGCTCTCTCTCTCTCTCTCAAATAAATATTTTTAAATAAAATAAAAGCTTCTCCTAAATTAATAAAATAAAAGCTGCTTCTCAACTCCAGCAACTGCCCAGAGGCTCAACTGCACTTTCCTCCTAAGAGCAGACATACTCACTTGGCCTGTAAAAAGAGTTCCTTGTTAAAAGGCTTATGCCCCCACTTGTTCCTTTTTCCCCAGCTGCCATGTCCACTGCCTTCAAAGTGACCCGCCTGGCCACGGGGTTCAAAAGTGAAATTCAACAAGTGGTTCAGATTGATCTTCTTCGGACCAGAGAACTGGGCAGGGCTAAACTCTGCCCTTTGAGCCTCTGCTACCTAGAACAAGAATGAATCAAGTATTTCAGATTATTACTTATTTATAGCAGAAACTAGCACAACCCCTCCTTCTACATGGCTTAAAATACTAACTAAATGAAACACAGGCTTAAATCTTCCTAGGAGACGGTAATACAAAAGTCCACCTAAGATGTGGATGCGAGTGGAGAGGGGGACCAGGGCCTTTAACATACAATTACTTAAACTGTTCAGTCTGGCCTGTGAAAAGGCAATTAACCATTAAGTGACAAAACCCAACATGAACTCCTCTAGCTATCTTGAAGTACAAAGATTTACTTACTGGATTAATCTTTTGACAGTCCCATAGGACTCCTACACCTTCAACTCTTATTAGCTACTTGTTCTTTGGTTTGTTTCTGGCAAAAGCGAGTCTGTGGAACTATACTCTGGAGGTGGCTTGCAGGCAGCTGCTAACTGCCATGGGCTTCAGGATCCTGCCAGAGAGACCTCCTGTGTAAGATACGCACTGCTATTCATTGTTAATTAAAACTGACGGAATTAGAACATGTAGGCAGACTACCTCTGTGTCCAGAAATAAACCCAATCAGCAGATTCAGAAACAGTTTAGAAAGTGGCAAGAAACCACATGGGAGAAATACCACTGCACACAAAGATGGAAGAAATCATGCTGGGGCTTTTTCCGCTCTTTATTTTTTAAGGCTCTACTTATTTATTTGACAGAGAGAGAGAGAGAAAGCACAAGCGGGGGGGCGGGGGCGGCAGGCAGAGGGAGAGGGAGAAGCAGGCTCCCCGCTGAGCAAGGAGCCTGATGTGGGGCTCGATCCCAGCACCCTGGGATCATGACCTGAGCTGAAGGCAGACGCTTAACCGACTGAGCCACCCAGGCACCCCTTTTCTTGGCTCTCTTAACATTCCCAAATTGAAATGGTAGCTACCTGTTAAGTCAGCTAGTGCATTTCCTAATCCCAATTTCTCATTTAATGTTATGAACACTTTGCCATGTCAGTCATATTAGCATATAGTCACTTTAAATCCACTACATCCTATAGGTATACTATAATGCCCCCTGTAGGACACACTGTTCATAGCTTCTCCTCTGTAACAAAATCATGTTATGATAAACCTATTTTTGGATAGATCTTTGTGCACAAATATTTGGCCACATGAAAATATTTCTTCTGAATGTATAGTAGGAATTACTAGGTCAAAGGAAATATAAATTTAAGGCTTTTGCTACCTAGTCAAATTTAGAGATTAGTAAGCAGCACCTGCACAGACGTCATAAAGAGTACAGGGGCGCCGGGGTAGCTCAGTTGGTTAAGCATCCAACTCTTGATTTCGTCTCAGGTTATGATCTCAGGGTCGTGAGATGGAGCCCCACATCAGGCTCCATGTTTGGCACAGAGTCTGCTTGAGATTCTCTCTCCCTCTTCCTCTGCCCCTCCCCCTGCTCATGCTCTCTAAATAAAATAAAATCTTAAAAAAAACTAAGAGTACAGAAAGGGATATGGTGAAAGATACCTTACACTGCAGAGGCAACCAATATGACCTGAGATATCCTACGCATATAGACCAAAGTATAGGACCCTTATGATTAAGTACAGTGGAAATGGGGCGCCTGGGTGGCTCAGTTGGTTAAGCGTCTGCCTTCGGCTCAGGTCATCATCCCAGAGTCCTGGGATCGAGCCCCACGTCGGGAATCCCTGCTCAGCGGGGAGCCTCCTTCTCCCTCTCCCTCTGCTGCTCGCCCTGCTTGTGCTCTCTCTGTCAAATAAATAAAATTAAAAAAAAAAAAGTACAGTGGCAAACCATAAACAATTTCCTTTCATCTCAACAATAGATCCTGGGAGACAACACCTCCGACTGTTTATGTAACTGACCACAGGGAGCTCATGACTTCCAGGTCATCTGTTGCCTCTCATCCCCTGGATGCTCATTTCCATGTGGCTCTGCTATTCCCTCATCAGTCTTCTACCCCCAATGCCCCAACCCTACGTAAGACCCTGTGCTCACTCCACAAAATCCTCCACACCTTCAACCTTCTATCATGGGCAGTATTGAAGAGGGTGGCCCACTGCCACCCTCTTCAATACTGCCCACCACAATTCCTGATAAATTATCCTTCCAAAACACTGACCTCTCAGTTCCTTGACCCTCACCTCCTTCAATTAGCTTGCTCTCCACTCTACCTCAGGAACGCAATTCCCAAGGACATACCATCTAGATCTGTGCTATCTTTTTTTTTTTTTTTTTAAAGATTTTTTATTTATTTATTTGACAGAGAGAGACACAGCGAGAGAGGGAACACAAGCAGGGGGAGTGGGAGACGGAGAAGCAGGCTCCCCGCAGAGCAGGGAGCCCGATGTGGGACTCGATCCCGGGACTCCAGGATCATGACCTGAGCCGAAGGCAGTCGCTTAACCAACTGAGCCACCCAGGCGCCCCTAGATCTGTGCCATCTTATACAGCAACCACTACTAGCCAGATGTGGCTACTGAGCACCTGAAATGTGGCCAGTGCCACATAATACCATTTTAGCTATATTTGGTAAAAACATAAAAATTTCATCATTTCTTTATTTTTTTAATGTGGCAACTAGAAAAGTTTAAATTATGTATGTGGCCTGCATTTCTACTGGACAGCACTACTCTACATCTAGACTGTTAAGAATAACAATCACACCTCTTGCACCATCTTAACTTTGAGCACCCAACATCCAAGCAGCAACTCCCTCCTGTCCTAGCTTGTTCCCTTTAGTCCTGTTTCCAACAATTCTTTAGCCCCACTGGGATCTCCAAACCAGTGATCCAACCCACCCCTACAATTTTCTTTCCTTACTTGGCCTAGATCCTATGGTCTACTACCCGCTTCTCTTTGTCATCTGTACTCACCTGGCAAAACCTTTCCCTGATTAACCCAACTCTCTGCCTATGTATTTCCACACCAGCACCAGACAGTTATACACAAGAACACAACCACACCACACTGACCAGTCTCACTAAGTAGACCCTTAGGCTGCCTGGCAATACTACCACAACCTGATGACATTTCTGTACCCACTTAATTCACCAGTCACCCAGTCATCCATTCCTCAAGGCTTCCAAGGCTCCTCCCTCAGCTCACCTTCCGTATTTCACCGAGACAATAAGAATAATCAGTAAAGGATTCCTACATCCTCCTACCAGTACTCTGCCTTCCTCTTGTTTTTGTTTTTTTTTTTTTAAAGATTTTATTTATTTATTTGACAGAGAGAGACACAGCGAGAGAGGGAACACAAGCAGGGGGAGTGGGAGAGGGAGAAGCAGGCTTCCTGCCGAGCAGGGAGCCCGATGCGGGGCTCGATCCCAGGACCCTGGGATCATGACCTGAGCCGAAGGCAGACGCTTAACGACTGAGCCACCCAGGCGCCCCTGCCTTCCTCTTGTTACTGAGGATGAACCGGAAAAGCTCCTATCTAAGCCAACTCCTCCACTTGTACACAAGATCCCAACTCCTCAAGGACTCAAGGACACTATTCCAGCAATCCTCCCCCCTTTCCTCTGCATCATGTTTGCCCCCTCACAGGACAATCCCATTACCAGAGATATGCTGTTAATTTCTCTAACTTTAAAACCTCTCGACTTCATACTCCAAGCTACTGCCTCACCTCTCTGCTCCCCTTTAGAGCAAAGCCACCAGAAACTACTGTCTGAACTTGCTGTTTCTTCCTCCCATTCTTCCATTCTCTCTAAATCCATGCCAATCAGGTTTCTGTCCTCACCACTCCACCAAAGCAGCTCAAGGCCAACAACCTACCTTCCCATTATCAAATCTACTGGTCCACCAACCTGCCTTCCTATTATGAAATCTACTGGTCCACTTTCAGTCCTAATTTTCTGCCTACCGGCAGAGGGCAAAACTAACCACTTTCTCCAAATGGCTTTCTCCCTTTTTGCTGATGCCTCATGATCCTGACTCGGGCCTCAGTCCTTAAATCTATTCCCTTTCTGCAGCACTACTCCTTAATGATCCCACTTAGTTCCACAGTCGCAAACACCAAATGCGTGCAGACACCCAGCTCTAGTCCGGGCCTCCTCCTCTAACTCCAGATCCCATTGACTGCCTATCTCTTAGAAATCCAGTAAACATCTTCACGCAAATATATTTCCAAAATGAAGTTCTTTATCTCAACTCCCCTTCCCTCCCCTCCACCCCCAAACCCTGTACTTCTCTGAAAATCTTCCACACTTGTGCATATGGTATCTGAATTGAGCTCCTACCAAAAACATTCATTTTTTCAAAGTCATTCATTTCTCTGCTCAGACCCCATATCTAACGTATTAAGAAAGTCATGTTGGCTCTACCTTCATCTATCACCCCAGTGGGGCACGCCTCTCACCAGCTATCACTGTTTCAAAGCTTCCATCACTCTCACCAGAAATCTTAACAGCCTCCTAACTAACCTCCCTGGTTCCACTCTTCGCTTTAAAACTCCAGGTCAGATTATAGTACTTCTCTTCTTAAACCCCCAACAGCTTCCCATCTCTCTGAACAAAAGCCAAAGTCCTGCAAGGCCCCACATGATCTGACCCCTCTTTCCCATTCTTTAGCTTCATTCCCTCCTCCTCCTCCTCCTCCTCCCAGGGTAGCCTACTTGTTTACCTCAAACAAACCAAAAACATTACCACCTCTGATCCCTTGCTGCTTGTGCACTTTGTTATTCCTTCTGGCTAAGACACTCTTCCTCAAAATTGTATGGTGTGCTCCCTTGCTTCATTCAGGACTCTACTCATACTTCACCTTCTCAGAGCAGCTTTCCTTAGGCACCTTCTAAAACTGTACCCTTGGGGAGCCTGGGCGGCTCAGCTGTTAAGCATCTGCCTTTGGCTCAGGTCATGATCCCAGGGTCCTGGGATCGAGCCCCACATCAGGCTCCTGGGATCGAGCCCCACATCAGGCTCGATCTGTACTGTGGGGAGTCTGCTTCTCCCTCTCCCACTGCCACCCTCCCACACACTCATGCATGCTCTCTCTCGCTCTCTCTCAAATAAATAAAATCTTTAAAAAAAATAAAAATAAACTGTATTCTTTGTTACTCTCTATCCCTAACTCTTAGTCTACTTTTCGCTAATTCAGTAAGCACTTACCTTTGGATTTATTATACAGATGATTCTTGAACAATGCAGGCATTAGGAGCACTGACCCCCTGCACAATCAAAAACCCATGTATGACTGCTGACTCCCAAAAAAACTTAACTGCTAATAACCTACTGTTGACTGGAAGCCTTATCAGTAACATAAACACTCAACACGTGTTTTATGTTATAGGTATTATACACCGTTATTTTTACAATAAAACTAGAGAAAAGGAAATGTTATTAAGAAAATCAAAACAGGGACACCTGGGTGGCTTGGTTGGTTAAGCGTCTGACTCTTGATTTCAGCTCAGGTCATGATCCCAGGGTCATGGGATCAAGCCCCATGTCAGGCTCCATGCTCAGCGTGGAGTCTGCATAAGATTCTCTCTCCGTCTGCCCCTCCTCCTCCTCACACACTCTCTTAATAAATGAAATCTCTTTTTTTTTTTTTAAAGATGTTATTTATTTATTTCAGAGAGAGAGAGAGCAAGAGCAGGAACACAAGCAGGGGGAGTGGGAGAGGGAGAAGCAGGCTTCCCGCAGAGCAGGGAGCCCGATGCGGGGCTCGATCCCAGGACCCTGGGACCATGACCTGAGCCGAAGGCAGACGCTTAACCACTGAGCCACCCAGGCGCCCCTCAATAAATGAAATCTTAAAAAAAAAAAAAAAAAGTCAAAAATACAGTACTGTATTAAAAAAAAAAAAAATCCACATAAGTGGACCCATGCAGTTCAAACCTGTGTTGTTCAAGGGTCAACTGTGTAATCATTTATTGTCTCCCTAAACTAGAATATAAGCTCCTGAGGGACAATATTCCACTCAGTATTGTATTCCAAACTGAATGGTATTTGTTACACAGTAGAGGAGAACTAAATTTTTGGTGAATGAATGAATTCTTTCATAAGTACATTAAATCTGTCTTATTCTATAATGGTTACAAAGTATGGAACATTCAAAAAGAAAGATAATTTAACCAGCCCCTTGCTAATTTAGGTTGTTTCCTAGATTTTTCAACTACCAACAATGTTACAATGAACTCCCTTGTACAAAAGTCTCTACAGACTTATAAAAGGATACCTAAGAAACTCCTAAAATCAGAGTACCTGGGACTAAGGATAGGGCAATCTTGCATTCTGCTAGATACTATAGAGCAAATGTCATTAATTAATTGAAGTCACTTTATTACCTAAATATTCAAGAGGTACCTCTAATTCAGGAGTGATGACAGAAGGACTATACAAAGTAAGGTACCCCAAATTTGCTATAATTTCTCACAATCCAGGACTATGATGTCTTCTTCCTCCAAGGAAATTTTCATAACATTCAAGGGAAGAAAGGAGGCAAAGTTCCAAACCTAGTTAAATCCTCACCTATTCAAGACTGCTTTGGTTATTTACTCTTCCATCTGTTTCTCCCCTCCTCCCCAACTAATGATAAACCGGGGGGGGGGGGGGGGAGAGCTCTTGCTTCTTATTCTAGAAAAACCATTCTTAAATTCCATACCTCATCTCGTCTTCCACCATTAAAAGAAGAGCTAAAGACTTTGCTGCTGCCGCCACCCCTCTGTGGAGGCATCTTGTTAAAAGTTTTGCTTTTCTGTGAATTGGAGCGACGGGACTGGTTGCTAAAATTTTCATTTTTGGGATAGGAAGGTTCACGTTTGCGATTAAAACGCTTGGATCCACTTGAGTTTTTTCCATCTGAAAGCAAGAAATGTGAAGAATTAGTTAAGAAATGATACACAGGGCTCCTGGCCGATCAGCTGGAAGAGCATGCAATGCTTGACCTCGGGGCTGTAGGTTCAAGCATCCCCATCAGGTGGACACTACCTAAAAAAGTAAAATCTTTTAAAAAATAAACAACAGGGGTGCCTGGCTGGCTCAGTGAGAAGAGCCTGCGACTCTTGATCTCAGAGGTTTTTTTTTTTTTTTTAAAGATTTTATTTATTTATATGACAGAGAGACACAGCGAGAGAGGGAACACAAGCAGGGGGAGTGGGAGAGGGAGAAGCAGCCTTCCCGCGGAGCAGGGAGCCCGATGCGGGGCTCGATTCCAGGACCCTGGGACCATGACCTGAGCCGAAGGCAGACGCGTAACGACTGAGCCACCCAGGCGCCCCTTGATCTCAGAGTTTTAAGAAAATAAAATCTTTAAAAATAAAAACAAAGGTAAATAGGGCCTTCCACAACCTCTAAGAAATCTGGGTTTGGACAAGAACTTTGGGCAAGACATCTCATAGTAAGGTGGTTTTTACTTCTGCTTTTTAAAATTTTTTTTAAAGATTTTATTTATTTATTTATTTGAGAGAGAGAGAGAGACAGAGCGCGCAAGCAAGCACGAGCAGGGGGAAAGGGAGAAGCAGACTCCCCACTGAGCAGGGAGCCCAATGCAGGGCTCCATCCCAGGACCCCAGATCATGACCTGAGCCAAAGGCAGGCGCTTAACCAACTGACCCACCCAGGTGTCCCTACTTCTGCTTTTTAAATGACAAAGCCTAAAGGGTCCCTCCTTCAGGAGGGATACAAATGCAGATGAAACTACATAGATTCTTAGATCACAATGTCTCCCTTTTTTACAGGGTTTAACCATTGCTCTTATTAAAGTCTATTTAAATGAAGTGATAGAAAAGGGAACAGCCTGGGGCACCTGCCTGGCTCAGTCCATACAGCACCAACTCTTGACCTCAGGGTCCTAAGTTCTGGAGCCCTACGTTGGGCATGGACCCTACTTCAGAAAAAATTTATATATATACATATTTTTTTGGTATATTTTATATATATATATATATTTTTTTTTTTTTTCAGACAGAGAGACACACAGCAAGAGAGGGAACACAAGCAGGGGGAGTGGGAGAGGAAGAAGCAGGCTTCCCGCTGAACAGAGAGCCCCACGTGGGGTTCAATCCCAGGACCCCGGGATCACAACCTGAGCCGAAGGCAGACGCTCAACGACTGAGCCACCCAGGCGCCCCAAAAGAAATTTTTTTTAACTAAAAAAAAAAAGAAAAAGAGAACAGCCTATCTGTATTAGGGAAAAGTATTTTATCTGGAAGCAGGATAGAAGACATTATTCTCCTTAAATTACTACAACATAGCTAGATTCTATAGTGCAAAGGCTTGACCTAGGCCCTGGCAGGTACATTCAAGAGGCATAAAAGCAAAACAATATTTACATATACACTAGACCTCAAACTGAGAAGCCATTAAATTGACAAAACAAAAGAAGCTGAGTTCTAAGAACATATTAAATCAGCATGAGTCATATCCTTTTAAAAAATATCTCTGGGGCGCCTGGGTGGCTCAGTCAGTTGGGCAGCTGCCTTCGGCTCGGGTCATGATCCTGGGGTCCTGGGATGGAGCCCCGCGTCGGGCTCCCTGCTCTGCGGGAGGCCTGCTTCTCCCTCTCCCTCTGCCTGCCACTCTGCCTACTTGTGCTCTCTCTCTGTGTCAAATAAATAAATTCTTTAAAAATATATATATATTTCTTGGAGCGCCTCGGTGGCTCAGTAAGTTAAATGACCGACTCTTGGTTTCAGCTCAGGTCATGATCTCAGGGTTGTAAGACTGAGCCCTGCGCCAGGCTCCACACTCAGTACAGAGTGTGCCTGAGATTCTCTCTCCTTCTCCCTTTGCCCCTCCCCCTGCTCACACTCTCTACCTCTCTCTAAAATAAAATCTGAAAAAAAATTTTTTTAAACATATTTTTTGCTTTTTTTTATCTCCAGTTGTAAGAATATACGTTCAATTTTGAAATCTGGAAGAATTTAAATTTGCCACTATCCATATACCAACTTACACACAGTGCATAATTTCCTCTCACTCCCCATTTTATACACTTGTCACATCTTCCACAAAATGACATACAAAATATACTGTCTTCTATTACTCCATGAGCATTTTCATGCATCTCTAGTCTTCAAAGCATGATTCATGGCTGCATTGTCTACCATATGCTTATAATAGAATATAACCAATCTCCTACTGCTATATATTTAGGTGGTTTCCAGTTTTTTGCTAGTTAGCATTGCGAGTCGCTTTTATAGAGAACTGTGTGTATGATTATGTCAAATTCTCAGAATGAGGGACGCCTGGGCGGCTCAGAGGGTTAAGCGTCTGCCTTCGGTTCAGGTCATGATCCCAGGGTTCTGGGGTCGAGCCCCGTGGATCCCCAGATGGAGCCTCACATCAGGCTCCCTGCTCAGAGCAGAGTGAGTCTGCTTCTCCCTCTCCCTCTGCCACTCCCCCTGCTTGTGTTCTCTCAGGCTCTGTCAAATAAAATATTAAAAAAAAAAAAATTCTCAAAACGAAATCAGCAGATTAAGTATGATCATTAAAACATTTTATGCAGGGGTGCCTGGGTGGCTCAGTCCTTGGGCATCTGCCTTCGGCTCAGGTCATGATCCCAGGGTCCTGGGATCGAGCCCCACATCGGGCTCCCCGCTCCACAGGAGGCCTGCTTCTCCCTCTCCCACTCCCCCTGTTTGTGTTCCCTCTCTCCCTGTGTCTCTATCAAATAAATAAAATCTTTTAAAAAAAAAACACCTTTTATGCATTCTCAAGTTGCTTTCTAGAGCCATTATACCTACTTATTTATACTCTAACAACACTGTAAAAGAGAAAGTTTAGGTCACTACATTATTGACAATGCAGAATTGAAATAAACTTTGTTAAACTGAAGGGTCAAAATTCCTGCTTTAAATTTTATTTTCTCTGACGAGTAGCAACAAATACTTTTTCAATCTATTGACCATTTGTATTTTGTGTAAAGAGCACTTGTTTGTATTCTTTTCCCCATATTTTCTACTTGGGGGCTGAAGTGCATATTTTGTCCCAAATTGAAAAAAGAATCCTGACAAGACACATTTAAAATGTGCCAAGGTTACCTGGCTTAAAAAAAAAAAAAAAAAAAGGAAAATGAAACCTGAGAACCATATACATCTAAATAACTAAATGTGGAAGAGGTACCCAAATTAGTCTTTGGACAAAAAAAAAACACTACTTTATCTTTCTTGTCCCTTCGCCCATTCCATGTTGTCTTTTTTTTTTTTTTTTAAAGATTTTATTTATTCTTTATTTGAGACAGAGAGAATGAGAGACAGAGAGCATGAGAGGGAGGAGGGTCAGAGGGAGAAGCAGACTCCCTGCCGCGCAAGGAGCCCGATGCGGGACTCGATCCCGGGACTCCAGGATCATGACCTGAGCCGAAGGCAGTCACTCAACCAACTGAGCCACCCAGGCGCCCGTCTTTTTTTTTTTTAATCTCAGAATGAAATTTATTTTTTTAAAGGTTTTATTTGAGAGAGAGAGCATCAGAGAGAGAGAGAGAAAGCAGAGGGGAGGGGCAGAGGGAGAGGGAGAAGCAGACTCCCCACTGAGCAGGGAGCCTGATGTGGGACTCTGTCCCAGCACCCTGGGATCATGACCTAGGCTGAAGGCAGACACTTAACCAACTGAGCCACCCAGGTGCCCCCAGAATAAAATTTATTTTAAAAAAGATTTCCATCCTGTCTTAGATTTGTCTATATTCACTTCATGTTGTCTTATTTCAACATGGAAATCTGACCAAATCAAGCCTGCATACTAATTTAATGGCTTTCACTTAAGCAGAAACTTAGAATGGAAGTTGGGAGACTTCTAATGAATAAACCCATTAGGCTTAGAGGCTCAAACCTTAAGGGGATGGTAGTTTACAAAGCTAAGAGGATTCTGCCATGAGCTTCAGAAACTACAAAGTTTTTCCCCCCAAAATAGCTTAATCCTGTTTATGTTAAAAATATAGAATTCAGGGGCACCTGGGCGGCTCAGTCGGTTAAGCAGCTGCCTTCGGCTCAGGTCATGATCCCAGCTGGTCCTGGAATCGATCCCCGCACTGGGCTCCCTGCTCCTCGGGAAGCCTGCTTCTCCCTCTCCCTCTCCCCCTGCTTGTGTGTCCTCTCTCACTTTGTCTCTGTCAAATAAATAAAATCTTAAAAAAAAAAAAAAAAAGAATACAGGGCGCCTGGGTGGCTCAGTTGGTTAAGCGACTGCCTTCGGCTCAGGTCATGATCCTGGAGTCCCAGGATCGAGTCCCGCATCGGGCTCCCTGCTCAGCGGGGAGTCTGCTTCTCCCTCTGACCCTCCCCCCTTTCGTGTGCTCTCTCTCTCATTCTCTCTCTCAAATAAATAAATAAAATCTTAAAAAAAAAAAAAAAAAGAATACAGAATTCAGGGGCGCCTGGGTGGCTCAGTCGGTTAAGTGTCTGCCTTCGGCTCAGGTCATGATCCCAGGGTCCTGGGACTGAGCCCCACACTGGGCTCCCTGCTTAGCAGGGAGCCTGCTTCTCCCCCTCCCTTTGCTGCTCCTCCTGCTTGTGTTCTCTCTCTGTGTCAAATAAATAAATAAAATCTTTAAAAATATGTATCTATAAATACATATAATTCATAGAAAAATAAAGACACACACACACACACCAAGAAACAGACTCTTAACTAAGGCACACAAACTGATGATGATCAGAGGGGAGGTGGGGAGGGGTGTGAAAGAGGTGAAGGGGATTAAAGAGTACACTTATACCATGATGAACACTGAGTAATGGATACAATTATTGAATCACGATATTGTACACCTGAAACTAATATAACACTGTATGTTAACTATACTGGAATTAAAAGTAAAAACTTAATTAAAAAATTTTTTTCTAGGGACACATATATGTGTGTGTTTGTGTATATATAAATATAACTCATAGAAACAGGTCTGGAGGAGCGCCTGGGTGCTCAGCCGGTTAAGCGTCTGCCTTAGGCTCAAGTCATGATCCCGGGGTCCTGGGATGAGTTCCACATCGGGCTCCCTGCAGAGCAGGGTGCCTGCTTCTCCATCTCCCTCTGCCTGCCCCTCCCCCTGCTTGTGTGCTTTCTCTGACAAATAAATAAAATCTTAAAAAAAAAAAAAAGAAAGAAAGAAACAGGTCTGGAAAGGCAATGCAGCAGGCTGTTAAGACAGTTAACTTCGGGAAATGCAGCTTCACTTTTACCTAACCGAGTCGTTCTCAATCCTGCCAGTTTGAAGGCATCACCCAGATGAGCTTTTAAGGGATTCCTATGCTCAGGCCTCACCCTCTAAGATTCTGACGTAAGTATACAAAAAGTTCTGTATACTTATCGTTTGGGTAATTTTATCTTTTGGGTAATTTTAAAAACTATTAAGTACCTAGAAAAAATTATTTCTAGATAAGATGACCAGCTTATTTTATAGCAGACTAAGTAAATCCAAGATGAAGCATATCCTCAAAGAAAAAAAGGAAACATGAGCTGATAAAATGAGAGTCTGAATTTTGAAAGCAACCACTTCACACTTACTTTGTCACCAACATGGGATAAATGAGTTAATGCCATCCTCTCCAAACCTGACCAAACCACAACCTGGGAGTCGAGCTAACAGTTACGGGAGATGGCAGCAATGCAGAAAGAGAACAGATGGGTCACAGAAACTCTGCCAGGCTAGGTTTACCCCTACCAGTCACCTTTAAATCCCAGGTAGGGAAAGTGACCAGAGTTTAACCTGAAGCTAGAACTTAAGAACTACACTTCTACCTACTACTTCAGTCAGCCACAGTTATTGTCCAACATAGCATCACTGGTAACAGAAAGCGAAGCTTCAGATCTCTTACAAATGTTCTTACCTATGGAGTTGATAATAAGATTTCAAATAAGTAGAAAATTCAGAGGGATAAAATGCAAGCTAACTTTACCATGAAAACAAATGAGGTCTTACGAAAACAGGCATATACGGAAAACATGGATTCCCCAAACCTCATTACCTAAGACAGTTTGGGATGATACTGCATTTGACCCTAATACTTTCAAGACAAGCACCTAACAGTTTGCATAGATTTAGGTAAAGCCAGATTCTACATTTGAACAAGAAAGTTCTATTTTCATTTCTTCACTTATTACCACACAGGCAAGGAAACAGTTTCATCACATTTACAGAACTGCTTTCTGATGGACAGGGAACTGCTCATTTCTAAAACAGGTTACAAAACTGACCACATATGGATCCACAATTTTAGTTGCTAAAATCAACTCCATCTTGTCTTCCACTTGCCTAAGGGTATGAAGTTAGCTATCTAAAGTGAGAGGCTGGCTCTTATCTCTAGACCCAGGCAACAGGCAGCTAAAGATTGAAGGTACAGTCAGGCCTGTGACCCAGAGATAAAATTCAGAGTACTGTTTTTGGGATGTCTTGTAGACAACTTGCCAGTACACACATGTGAATAACGTGGGGATAGAATCTGTCCTCCTTTCTCTGAAAGGAGATAGCAATGAAGTTGATCTGAATCAGATTTTGGAAAGCAGAAAAAAAAGTCAAGTTCCTAGCAGAAACATATTCTCTGCTGCAAGTTTTAAATTCCAAGTGGTGGTTCTCAATCCTGGCTACACAGAAGAATCACTCGCAGAGACTTTTAAAACTGGACGCCAGGGTCCGAGGACCCAATCCAGACCTAAAGAATCAGAAAGAATCCCTAAGTAAGAGCTCCACACATCCCTATTTTTAAAATAGAGCCTCAGGAAATTCTGATGCACAAGCCAGAGCTGAGAACAACTGCCGAGAACTACTGTCAAGACACATTTCAAAATGGACAAGACCATAACATTAGTTAAATGGCTCAAATCCAGAACTCGGGATCACAGAGTCAACAAGAGACTTGGAAACTTAATCCAGTGTCTCAGTTCTTCCACATCTCCCTAACAGAAAAGTCTCTACCAATAACACATCTCAGTCTTTCCCCCCATTTCTAAATTAAAGGCCACAAGTTTTTCAGTTAAATAATTTGGCTTCATCGACATTTCTAGCTTTAGTTCTAACAGGTGGCACAACCTAGAGGTCAGAATACCAGCCAGGAAGTTTCTGCTGCTGATTCATGCTGTAATCACAAGCAAGTTGCTTACCCATCACTCAAGAGTAGTTGACAAGCACCTCTGGAGGGGCAACATAGGGCCTCACTATAGAAACAACTGACAACAAATTGAATCCAGCTGAAATTAGTAATTCTTTTTTTTTTTTTAAGATTTTATTTATTTGACAAAGAAAGACACAGCTAGAAAGGGAACACAAGCAGGGGGAGAGAAGGAGGCTTCCTGCAGAGCAGGGAGCCCAATGTAGGGCTCAATCCCAGGACCCTGGGATCACAACCCGAGCTGAAGGCAGATGCCCAATGACTGAGCCACCCAGGCACCCCTGAAATTAGTAATTCTGAACGAAAGGAAGAGAGCGATGGTATCAAGAATGACACGTGCCAAGGTACCTGCCTGTTAAGTGAATTTATACAAAGGGCAATTTATAAATATTGCCTAGGACTTTTTTTTTAAGATTTTATTTATTTATTTGACAGAGTGCTCGCTTCGGCAGCACATGTATTTATTTGACAGAGACAGAGAAC
This sequence comes from Neomonachus schauinslandi, assembly GCF_002201575.2. Lineage (NCBI taxonomy): Eukaryota > Metazoa > Chordata > Mammalia > Carnivora > Phocidae > Neomonachus > Neomonachus schauinslandi. The sequence continues at coordinate 76,330,240 of NC_058416.1, forward strand.
ACAAGCAGGGGGAGCGGCAAAGGGAGAGGGAGAATCAGGCTCCCTGCTCAGGACCCTGGGGCTTGATCCCAGGACTCTGGAATCATGACCTGAGCCGAAGGCAGACACTTAACTGACTAAGCCACCCAGGCCCCCCTGCCTAGGACTTCTTAAGAATTCACTTGAGGGGCACCTGCACAGCTCAATCAGTTAAGCATCGAACTCCTGATTTCAGCTCAGGTCATGATCTCAGGGGCATGATCGAGCCGTGCCAGGCATGGAGCCCGCTTAAGATTCTCTCTCTCCTTCTGCCCCTCCCCCCAGCCCTCACTCCTCTCCCTCTCTAAAAAAAAAAAAAAAAGAATTCACTTGAACAAATCACTCTCACCCCCCTCTAAAGCCTTAGTTTTCTTGTCCATGATATGAGGCTTATCCTCTACCATGCCTCCTCATAGGGCCATGAAGATTAAGAGAAAACTTCTATAAACGTCTACCACAGTGGTTGGCACAAAGTTGCCATTATTATTTGGAAGACTATTATTATTAATATATCTAAATCACTCCTGTCAAAAGCACCCCCTAGACTTCCAACAAAGCCATATAAACCAAGGACTCCAGCCAACAGGCCCAGAAATTCTTGTAACTTCTCTAAGTGATTTTTATTAAAGGTTCAAGTCACCTCAATTTTCAAAGCCATCAAAACCTCCAGGTCCATTTACAACTCAGAAGCATTCTTCAAGGCAGATTACCACTAGTAACCTGGCTCCTGGTACCGGAATAAGAGGAAGTATGTCAGGATAGTGCTTCATATCACCAACCTCAAAATAACTGCTTCAAAATACCTGACCTTCCCTTAACCTCCATGGTAGTACCATTCCCCGCCCAGGGGAATGGGGCAAGAGCCTGGTTCTGGGCCAGGGTCCATTGTTTGTCCATAAACTGCTTAGCCTCTCTTGCCTCTTTTTACTTTCTTTGCTTTTTCTAAATGACTTTTCCCAAACCCTAAACCACCTGTCTCCTCTGGGCTATATTCCTGGGCTATTCACTGTTAAAGTGTTCTTAGAATTACATCTTAGTCCTACTGGAACAAAGCTGTAGGAATATATCCAAGAAAAGGAATGTTATGTGCATGTCTGAAGCAACTGCCAAAGCAAAGCAAAGATCAAGTAAATCTCAGGAGCCAAATTTACCTATTTCCTGCGTGCGTGAACTTAAGCCAACTGCAGGAACAAAGACTCAAGTATATTAAACATGTAACTAGGAAGCAAAGGACCATTTCTGACATGCAGTTTAGAACATAGAAGAGGGTCTTTTTCTCACATGAGGTAGGGAAAGGAGAGGAAAGGGGAATTAAATATTTAAATCTGAACAACCCTTGTTCCTGTTACTTTGACAAAAGAAGGCAAGTTATGTATTTTCACCTTACCCTCCCTTTTCTTTCTTCAACCCAGTATTCTGAAACTCAAGAGGTCCTTTCAACAGTTTCCAGCAGAATCTAGTACATGAAGTGTTGGGTCAGCTTCTGAAATACTACAGAAACCTCTCATGGAATTACGCTGAATTTAAGCCTACTGTTTTGTTAGAGCAGCCCTCCAGAATCACTGTATAAGAGGTCCTAAATGATATCTGCCATGGTCTTAGCTAGCTGTAATGTTCTTAAGGTAGCATATGCTACCCTTCAGTTCCACCTTAAAAGTTAGCCAATATCCAGCATTTCCTAAGCCATTTTTAATATCTACTTATTCTGCCTTTGGTCTGTTCCTAAATGCGTGCAGTGGATTATGGCTATCAACTCTGTATTTAGCTACAAATCTATCCTTCCTATTTGCTAAGGGTACATACCAGTAACCAGAAAAGTAGGCACTGGCAATGGCAAACATGCACAAGCTTTCTAACATACTAAACAAAACCTAATGCTACCAGGGGGCACACTGTGTATTTCTTAAAACTTAGCAAAAAATCCTTTACAAGAGGGGCGCCTGGGTGGCTCAGTTGTTAACCGTCTGCCTTCAGCTCAGGTCATGATCCCAGGGTCATGGGATCGACCCCCAGGCTCTCTGCTCAGCGGGAAGCCTGCTTCTCCCTCTCCCACTCCCCCTGCTTGCGTTCCCTCTCACTGTCTCTCTGTCAAATAAATAAATAAAATCTTCAAAAAAAAAAAAAAAATCCTTTACAGGAGTTTTTACTTCCTTCCTCAGAAGCTTTCAATTAAGAAGGTGAACAAGTGTTTTAAGAGCATTTTATAGTATTTGTCATTAAAAAAGCACTTTAGTCAAAACGAACCCAACAATAAATATTATATACAAGTCTATCTGAAACATTAACACTGACAAATATTTTCTTGGTCAAACTACAACAGAATTCTCTATCAACCTCTTGGGTAATCAGAGTTAGTCCTAATAAACATATTCAAAGTCAGGGACAAAATGAGTAAAATGTTTTAAAATACCTCAGTTTTCTTGTTTGGATTGTCACAAACTTTAACTACCGCCTCATTACAGAATAAACTGAAGGCATTTATGGCAAGAGACTCATTATTTTATGTCAGTGGCTTAAAGGGGAGCCCAGAAAAATCAGTTGACAATTCAGATAGCTAGAAAATCACCATCTTTAACTTTATATCTGGGAATAGAGTGCAAAAGTAGTTATTTATCAACTACCCTGAAAAATATTCAGACCACACTAAACCAGCAGTTCCAACACTGGCCAAGAGCGCTGACTACCCTCTATCTCTAGAGGGATCTGTGATAAAGCTACACATGTGCAAAACTCCCAAATTAATCTACATAATACTGCCCGAGAAAGTCCACACTAATCCCTGCTTAGATATTTAAAGCATTCATTTATTATCAAGACAACTACCCTCCACCTGGAATTCTATAACCAATTTCTAGAAGTACTCAGCATTCCAGGTAAACAAGTTTGCTATATCCAATAGATTAATTCTGAACAAGTCAGCCTTACAGTTGTTTTTTTCTTTTTGTTTTTAAGCCTTATAGTTTTTAAATCTTAAAAAGTTTTAAACTGGACCTCCACATTTGGGGACTTCAAATGTTCACCTGTCTGCCACACATCTCCGCTTCCACTGAAAACATCTTCCTATTACTGCTAATATAATCACAGCACAAAATAGCAGAGATTTGTACATAGGCTTTGAAGTAAGAAGGAGAATATTCAATTCCAGACTCTGCCAACGCCTAAACTCCTGGCCTCTCGGCTTTTTCCTTCTTTAGAAATGAACAATTCCACCTTACTGGATAGGTTATAACTGGAGTACAGATAACAGAAGTATAAACCTAGCCCACTCCCTGGCACATGGTAAGCCCTCAATAAATGGTAGCTACCATCACCATAATGGTCATAATACTGAGAGGCATGACTACAAAATTGACAAAATATTCCCTGTGAAAGGACTCTAACCTACCACAGGGAAATAGGCATGATGTGTATTTGGTGCATAATAGGTGTCAGGTATTCTTCTAAGCTCTTAGTTGATTTGCTTCCTAAGTTAATTTATTTAATTCTTATTATCTCCACATTTACAGAAAAAGAAATTCGAAGGCTCAAGGTCTGGCAGATCTAAAAAGACTGAATCAGAGCCCATGCTCTTAACCACTACTCCACAGTGAACAAAGCCATTCGAGGACGAGTCCTCTTCAACAGAGGGATGGATCTGGGACCAGGTTATTAAATATGAAATTGGAGTTTGAAAAATCCTTGGGCCCCACCCTCCCCTGTTTAAACTTGAACACTACCCAATGCTAATTCAACATTAAAGGGTAGCACAACTTGGTGGTTTAGGAGCTTGGACTGGTGAGTCAGACAAACCAGGTCTTAAGGCGGGCCGTGAGGCACATACTGGCTGGATGACCTTACCTTTTCTGAACCTCAGTTTCCTCATCCGCAAAATGGGGATAAGAATAGCACCTACTTCACCAATCTGTTTCGAGTATTAATGCAAGGTTAATGCAAGGATTCACGTAAACCACTCTGCACAGTGCTCATTAAGTGTTAATTTTTAAATAATGGGAACCACGGAAAAATGGGAGAAAGGTAGGAAACGACAGTAGAAAAAGGAGCTGTCCCTGGGTGACCCAGCAGACACCAGAGCGAGGATCCTCCCCAGCCTCCGGGGCAGTCGCACCCCCTCCCGCCCAGCCCCGTGGGAGCCCGCCCTTACCGCTCTTGGGTTTAGACTCGCCGGCCGGCCCCGCCGACGCGGAGCGGGGCGGCTGTTGCCCTTTGCTGCTGCCCGAAGAGGCGGAGGAGCTGCTGGAGCCGCTGTTCTTGTCCATGTCGGAAGCGGTGGCGGCGGCGCTGGGGGAGCTCTGCGGCATCAACGGGGGCCTCGGCGGCGGCGGCGGTCGGAGCGGAGCGGGCGCGGCGGGGACCCAGGCTCATGGCGTTCGGGGCCGGCGGGGGTCGGCGGCGGCAGCGGTTCTCGGCCTTCATGGCGACATTTTTCCCTGTTTCCTTCTTCAGCTTCTCAAACTGGAAAGAGAAGCGGCGGGTGGGGCTGTGGAGCCCGGCGGCGGCGGCGGCGGTGGTGAGAGAGAAGAAGGAGGAGGCCGGGGCTCGGAGGTCCGGGCCGGGCCTGGCGGGGCGGAGGCTGCGGGGGAAGGGGAGGCGAGGGAGGGTGCGCGAGCCCCGCCGGCCGGCCGGACACGCTCTCCCGCCGCGGGGCAGCGGAGAGGGCTGGCTGTCTTGGTGTCGGGGACAGGTGTCTCCGACACAGCGACCGACACTCGCCTCTAGGCCGAGGCCGAGGTGCTCCGGGAATGGCGACGAGTCGCCAAACAGCATCTCGAAGAACCCGGATGGACTATATATATAGTGGCCATGTGAGAGTGCCGCCCTCTGGGAAATGTAGTTTTCTATCTACATCCGGTCCCAGTGGTTCTCGGCGCCCCCCACCCCCTCACCAACACGCCAGCCTTTGAAAGGATGATGGGACTTGTAGTTCAGATTTTATTTTTAGTACGCTAATAATGTGCATAATAATATAATATGCACCACTACTAATAACGGATCCAAACATTGGAATACCTGTGGAATCCGTTTACGTATTGCTTAATTTATAGTTCTTATTCTAGTATTAATATCAATTTATTTATGGCTCTTATTCTATCTCCCAATAATAATAAGGGCAAAAATAATGACAAAACCCTACATTTAATATCACTTTACAGCACTTCGTCATACAGAACTTCATTTCATTGTTAACAGTCATTTATTAATATAAGCCATTGTCAGGGCACCTGGGTGGCTCAGTGGGTTAAGCATCCAACTCTTGCTTTCAGCCCAGATCATGATTTCAGGGTCAGGAGATGGAGCCCCGCCTCAGGCTCCTGGCTTACAGAGCCTGCTTAAGATTCTCTCTCTCCCTCTCACTCTGCCCCTCCCCTCCCCCACTTGCATGTGCATGCTCTCTCTCAAGAAAAAATATATATGTCATTGTTTTTTTTTTTTTAAAGATTTTATTTATTTATTTGAGAGAGAGAGAATGAGAGACAGCATGAGAGGGAGGAGGGTCCGAGGGAGAAGCAGACTCCCTGCCCAGCAGGGAGCCCGATGCGGGACTCGATCCTTAGACTCCAGGATCATGACCTGAGCTGAAGGCAGTCGCTTAACCAACTGAGCCACCCAGGCGCCCTATATATGTCATTGTTAATACTTCATTTCATTGTTAATAGTATTATCATCGAGTGCTTATCATTAGCAGGCATTGCATTGTGGGTTATATGGATTATCCTCACATTAACTCAATTTAATCCTCACATTAACTCAAATTTAAAGACAAGGAAACTGGTTCAAAAAGTTTAGATCAGTTACCCACCATCACATAGTTAATAAGTGATGTTCTCAACCACCTATGAGATAACAAGTTCTCCATATTACAAATATGGACACTGAGATTAGAAAATCTCATCACAGCCATCTGTACTTTGGAAAATTATAAATGATTCCTTTCAACCATAGCAGTTTGAGATTTGAAGGATCACATACACACACTGTTAAAAAGATGAATACATAATTTTTCAGACTAACCTCAGCTAGTTAGAAACCTATTATATGCCAGGCACTGTGCTGAGCACAAGGAATGCCAAAATATATTCAGATTGAGGTCTTAATATACTCACGGTTTCCTAAGTAAATTAAGCAAATAAGAAACTATAGTGGTTAGGGCAGTGCTCACCAAAGAGAGAAGGCCATGTTCAGTTCGAGCCAAAATATCATGAAGCCCAATGGCTATGGAAGAGTCCAACACCTCCTAAGCTATCCTTGAGCTGAAAATGAACTCAAAACTCAAGGACCAGCTAAGGGAGTTGAATATAACAACAGCTAAGGAAACTTAAATTGGTGGTCAGAAAGCTATTAATCTTTGTTCCCATTCCTCAGTTGAAATCTTCCCAGAAAATCTAAGTCCAGCTATTTCATAAACTGGAGAAAAAGTTCAGTGGGAAGTGCAATGTCTTTGTTGCCCAGAGTTGCCTGAGCCAACTCAAAAAAGCTGTACAGGGCGCCTGGGTGGCTCAGTTGGTTAAGCGACTGCCTTCGGCTCAGGTCATGATCCTGGAGTCCCGGGATCGAGTCCCGCATCGGGCTCCCTGCTCAGCAGGGAGTCTGCTTCTCCCTCTGACCTTCCTCCTTCTCATGCTCTCTGTCTCTCATTCTCTCTCTCTCAAATAAATAAATAAAATCTTAAAAAAAAAAACAGCTTTACAAAAAATAAGCAAGTGTTCCACCCTGACAGTTGTGCGTGGTACAATCCTGGAGGGCTTAGTCTTCCCAAATGAAATTATGGGCAAGAGAATCCACGTGAAACTGGATGGCAGCCAGCTCATAAGGGTGCATTTGGATAAAACATAGCCAAACAATGTGGAACACAAGGGTGAAGATTTTCCTGCTGTCTATAGCAAGTTCACTAGCAAGGATGTTAATTTTGAATTCCCAGAGTTTCGCTTGTAAACAAAACTGACTAAATAACAGATCATTCACCCAAAAGAAAGGAAAGGAGGGAGGGAGGGAGCAAGTAGGGATGAAAAACTACAAGGGAAGATGGTAACAAGAGCTATAATAAAGTTAACACAAAATGCTGACTATAGCTATGGAGGTTCCTCAAAAAGTTGAAAATAGAGCTACCATATGATCCAGCAATTGCACTACTGGGTATTTACCCCAAAGATACAAAAGTAGGGATCCGAAAGGGTACATGCACCCCGATGTTTATAGCAGCAATGTCCACAATAGCCAAACTGTGGAAAGAGCCAAGATGTCCATCGACAGATGAATGGATAAAGAAGATGTGGTATATATATACAATGGAATATTATGCAGCCATCAAAAGGAATGAGATCTTGCCATTTGCAACGACGTGGATGGAACTGGAGGGTATTATGTTGAGCGAAGTAAGTCAAACAGAGAAAGACATGTATCATATGACCTCACTGATATGAGGAATTCTTAATCTCAGGAAACAAACTGAGGGTTGCTGGAGTGGGGGGTGGGGTGGGAGGGATGGGGTGACTGGGTGATAGACACTGGGGAGGGTATGTGCTCTGGTAAGCGCTGTGAATTGTGCAAGACTGTTGAATCTCAGATCTGTACCTCTGAAACAAATAATGCAATATATGTTAAGAAAAAAAAAAGAAGAAGAAGAAGAAGGTAGCAGGAAGGGAAGAATGAAGGGGGGGAAATCGGAGGGGTAGACGAACCATGAGAGACAATGGACTCTGAAAAACAAACTGAGGGTTCTAGAGGGGAGGGGGGTGGGAGGATGGGTTAGCCTGGTGATGGGTATTGAGGAGGGCACGTTCTGCATGGAGCACTGGGTGTTATGCACAAACAATGAATCATGGAACACTACATCTAAAACTAATGATGCAATGTATGGGGATTAACATAAGAATAAAAAATAAAAAATAATTTAAAAATGCTGACTATAGCAAAGCCTCCAAGGAGAGGTGTACAAACAGTTGGGGGTGGGGAGTAGAGGAAGGCTTCCCAGAGAGGCGTCACTTGAGCTGAGCACAGAAGGGTGAGTGGAATTTCAGCAGTCCTATATGAACAAATAAATCGACAAAATCCTAGAATTCCCTTAATTGGGTCCTTTTTGGCTCCTTATACATCATCACGTGCGATACAAAATATTAATAAGTAATGGGGCACCTGGGTGGCTCAGTTGGTTAAGCGACTGCCTTCGGCTCAGGTCATGATCCTGGAGTCCCGGGATCGAGTCCCACATCAGGCTCCCTGCTCGGCAGGGAGTCTGCTTCTCCCTCTGACCTTCCTCCCTCTCATGCTCTCTGTCTCTCATTCTCTCTGTCTCAAATAAATAAATAAAATCTTTTAAAAAAATTAATAAGTAATGTATATATAAGTCAATCAATTTCTTGAAATTAATAGTTTTAACTTGAATAAAGAAAACTAAATACTAATCTCGTATTTTTAAATTTCCTTAAAATGGCCTTCATCAGTCCTTGTCCTGCTTCACCTTTTGCAGTTTTTTCCCCGCAAGTCATATTGAAATGAGAACAAATACATAATGTTGGTTTGTTTGGAAATTTACTTTGATGTCTACAAGGAACAGCCCCAAAGCCTGAGGTCCATTCTCAAGTATGACTAGATATGGAAGATATACTAAGTTTCCTTGATGAATTTTTATTTCCTTTAACAATGATGTGAGAACTCTAATTACATGGATGAATCATTCCTTCTTTCTATCACTTTTAAAAATAAAAGAGAGGGAAAGAAGAAAAACCCGTGCAGCTCTTCCAAAAGAAAGCAGTAGGTGTCCATCTGTCAGGCTACACATTAAACCAGGAAGAGATTTTTCATTTTCAAAATAGTTTCTTAGGGTCCTTGGCGCTTTCTCCTTGTGAAATATTTACAGGAAACATACATTTAAAAAGAGAATCAAAGCAGAAACATAGAAATCCAAGCAAAACTCACCACCTCCATCCTCTTTTGCTCAAGATGGTCTACATTACCCTTTCCATAAAAAAAGAACCGGAAAATCTGGGTTGGAAGTAAACATCCACGCTATGCCAGTTGGCGCTAGAAGTGTAGCTTTGTGACAGCTGAAGAAGGAGGGTGAGTGGTGATTGGGTCTGACTCACTAACTAGACACCAGAGCTTTCCTTCCCATTTATAAATTTCTTAGGTACATAAAATGTAAAGACCAAAGAACAGCCTTTTGTACGTTTTTTGGGTTTTTTTTTTAAGATTTTATGTATGTATTTGACAGAGAGAGAGAGAGAGCACAAGTAGGGGGAGCAGCAGGCTGAGGGAAAGGGAGAAGCAGGCTCCTTCCTGAGTAGGGAGCCTGATGTGGGGCTTGATCCCAGGACCCCGGGGATCATGACCTGAGGCTAAGACAGACGCTTAACGATTGAGCCACCCGGGCACCCCTATACATTTATTTTTCAGAGTAGTCTAGCACACGTTTCTCAAGAATGGTCTGCCAATTCCTTGCATCAGAATCACCACAGGAGTTTGCAGATTTCCTGGATGGTTCAGTGGGTTGAGCATCGGACTCTTAATTTTGGCTCAGGTCATGATCTCAGGGTCCTGAAATCCAGCCCTGCATGGGACTCTGCGCTGGGTGTGGAGGCTGCTTTGGATTCTCTCTCTCCCTCTCCCTATGCTCCACCACCCCCAATAAATAAATCTTAAAAAAAAAAAAAAGAACCACCATGGAAGATTGTTCAATAAGGATTCCCAATGCCCATCCCTACTGTACAGATTTAAAATCTCTGATATTTGGGCCCAGGAATCTGCTTCTTCTTCTTCTTTTTTTTTTCTTTTGGAGAGAAGATAGAAAGGAGGGGCAAAGGAAGAGAGAGAGAATCCCAAGCAGGCTCCACATCCAGCATGGAGCCCTACGGGGGCTTGATCTCAAGAGCCTGAGATCATGACCTGAGGGAAATCAAAAGTCAGAGGCTTAACCCACTGAGCCACCCAGGCGCCCACCGGCATCTGCATTTTAAAGATCAAACCAGGGGCGCCTGGGTGGCTCAGTCGTTGAGTGTCTGCCTTCAGCTCAGGTCATGATCCCAGGGTCCTGGGATCGAGCCCCACGTCCAGCTCCCTGCTCAGCAGGAAGCCTGCTTCTCCCTCTCCCACTCCCCCTGCTTGTGTTCCCTCTCTCGCTGTGTCTCTCTCTGTCAAATAAATAAATAAATATCTTAAAAAAAAAAAAAAGATCAAACCAGGTGATTCTTAGGCACATCAAAGTTTAAGAGAATTGACCTTGTAATCTCTTGCCTTGTAACCACAGGGTACCTTAGTTTCCTACTTCTGCACCAGAAAACAAGAGTTACTGGTTATCTTGCGAGTTAGCATTTATACTGCTGCTTAACAAGATTCAGAGACATGGCCGCTGAGAGGTGATTGGGGCTTATCCTAAGGTCCCTTCATTTCTGGTGAATTCTATATTCAAAGTGGGAAGAGAGAGAAGAAGCGATTTCCGGTACTCAAAAACTAAATAACCTCCGGATCCCAGAGGTCACACGCATAACTCCCTAATAAAGGGTTTCAGGACGCCTTAGGCTAATAATGTCTCCTACCGGCCACCGTTGGCCCTCTAGTGATGCAACATACGTAATATCCGGCCGCCGTCACCCTACTACCAAGATGGCGACCCACAGGAGCTGCGCTCTATGGAGCTACTGCGGTCCTAGGTGGTCGTGGGTGATGCGGTGCTGCCGGCTCCCCGGGTTTCGTAGCTCCTGGCCCAGGGGCTCGTTGGGTGCGCGGCACTTGTCCCAAGAGAAGCGGGAAACGGAAACACATTTCGGGTTTGAGACTGTGTCGGAGGAGGAGAAGGGGGGCAAAGGTGAAAGGGGCGAGAGGGCGGACGGAGGGATCTATCTGCGATCTAGTTTCTTCTGCTCAGCTAGGAGTTGATTTAACGTCCTGTTGACTCGGATGCCGTAGCCTGTGCAGTCCTGACCTCCAAGGAGTCCCCCCGCCCCCGCCCTACCAGCCTGACACCGCAGAGCTTAGATGCCTCCTCTTGTTTTTTTTTTAAAGATTTTATTTATTTATTTGACAGAGAGAGACATAGTGAGAGCAGGAACACAAGCAGGGGGAGTAGGAGAGGGAGAAGCAGGCCTCCCGCGGAGCAGGGAGCCCGATATGGGACTCGATCCCAGGACCCTGGGATCATGACCCGAGCCGAAGGCAGACGCTTAACGACTGAGCCACCCAGGCGCCCGATGCCTCCTCTTGTTAAACACAGTAATTATCACTAAATCCCCAAAACTGGGTGTTTATGATGTGCCAGGCACCATGCAGATTTTATTCCCAATTTTCTTTTTTCTTTTCTTTCTTTTTTAAAAGATTTTATTTATTTGACAGAGAGAGAGACACAGCGAGAGAGGGAGCACAAGCAGGGGGAGTGTGAGAGGGAGAAGCAGGCTTCCCGCTGAGCAGGTAGCCCGATGGGGGGGCTCGATCCCAGAACTCTGGGATCATATGACCTGAGCCGAAGGCAGACGCTCACACAACCGAGCCACCCAGCACCCCTTATTCTCAATTTTCATTTCAACCTCCGAACAGTGGTATTGTTATCCCCAAATTACACATGAGGAAATTGAGACTTCGAGATTAAACAAGAACTTGCCCAATTTATATGTGGCCGTACCAATCTTCCAGCCCACTTTGGTGTGACTACAGAGCTCATGTTCTTCACCTCTTGCCAAAGGGTAGGGCCATTTTTTATAGAAAGGAAAGAGAAAACTATCTTCCCTGTCCCTCAGCTTCCAAATTGTGTGAGTAGGAATAATAGTAACTTTTTTCTTAGAGTTATAATGAGGATTAGATTACTTCATACATTAAAATATTTTGAACAGTGCCTGGCGCTTCATAATTGCCCAATAAAGGTTAGATATTGTTGAGCAGTTTTTGTGTCCAGCATTGTGCTATAGGCATGTGAAAGGAAAGGACTGTTTTAAACTCCAGCTGTACCATTTATAATGGGGAAGGTATTGTGTCCATTTAACAGGTGGATATGGTGAGGTCTGAGAGTTTCCTTCACTTGGCCTGTGGTCACCCAGGAAATAAAGAGAAAGAAATCACAATGGAATATCCCATCCTCTTAAAGACTACTACATTGTCTTACGTCTGACCTCAGCCTTACTAAATACATACCTCTACTGTAACTCTTTGAATATTGATTTTAAATTTATTTCACTGGAGTGAATCCCCAGAAAGTTAGGACAGTGGCTCATTCATGTCTGTATTTCAGTGCCTGATGCACATTAAAAGCTTGATAACTGCTTGTGAAATAAGAGAAGCCAAGTAAAAGGATAGTAAACTTAAGGACTTGAAACCTTTTAGAATACTTTACATTAATTCTTGTAAATACCTTATAAGGTAGAGACTAATAGCCTGATATTATAGATGAAGAAACTGTTGAAAGAGAGATAGTAAGTCACTTGCCCAAGATTTTGCTAGTAAGTGGCAGAGCCAGAGATTTTAATCTAGGTGGGTTGCTTCCAAAATGATAATAATGCCTAACTTCTGTATTGTACTTTACAAAATATAAACAATATTTCAGGGGCACCTGGGTGGCTCAGTCGTTAAGCATCTGCCTTCGGCTCAGGTCATGATCCCAGAGTCCTGGGATCGAGCCCCGCATCAGGCTCCCAGCTCGGCGGGAAGCCTGCTTCTCCCTTTTTCCACTCCCCCTGCTTGTGTTCCCTCTCTCACTATGTCTCTCTCTGTCAAATAAATAAATAAAAATCTTTAAAAAAAAAAAACGAAAACAGTATTTCACACACACAAGCAAAGAAGAGGTTATCCAACTGAGCTAAATATATATCTCCCAGATGGAGACCCAACACTGAAGTACAGGCAGTCTTCCCTTTGCACAGTAGTGCAGGACTGTAAAAATGACCATGCATGCTGAAATCATGCACAGTGATACTAATAATCAATGGGGAAAATTACAAATGTCCTAGGACCTCTAAAAATTATTGAACATCAGGGGTTCCTGGCTGGCTCAGTCAGTGACTCTTGATCTCAGGGTCGTGAGTTTAGGTCCCACATTGGGCATAGAGTTTACTTTAAAAAATTAAGAAATTATTGAACATCAAAAACTCTCTTTTTGTTAGTTATAAATGTATAGAGAAATGAAATAAATAGTAAAGTTAATATTTATTTAGCAAACTATAATTTAAAATTAGGTTTAGTTTTAACTTAATGTAATTAGAATTTTTAAATTTTAAGTTTGTTTTTTAATTAAAATTCTAATAAAAAATTAGAAACATTACGTTGTTTTAGTCCTTCATAAAAAATATGTACCAAGAGTAGTTTGAACAGTGTTTGCTACCTTCTGGTCATATAATTTACAATAGGGAGCAAGCATCTTCTCTATGCCTTGGTAAATTGCTGTACTGCTTTCTAAATTTTAATCAGCTTGTAACATTTTATCCTTTCACTGTCAATGTCATGAGATATCTCCAAGAATTCCTCTAGGGTGAGATTTTTTTGCTGGCATCATTTCCTCTGGGACATCTTCAACCTTTTCCTCACAACCACATCCTCATTTATATCCATAAGTTCATCTTCACATAGATCTTCTGGCTGCATATCTGGAGTCTCTCGAGCATCAACATTCCACAGTCAGCTGTTTAACCTATAACCCCATGGCCATTTCACTTCCAGTATTACCACTTTTCATTTCTTTGCAGTGCTTTCATTTTCGTTGGCCAATTTCCTCTTTCAATTACCTAGTTTTGTAAAATCCCACATGTGTTTAAAACTGAGAGATAAGGAAGTAACACATCTACATGCTTTGCTGTGTGTGAACTGAATGACTGATGTGTAGTGACCTACCAAGTGCAAACTGAAAGAAGTGACATAATTGGTTACTGATCATGATGCATGTCTGTTATTTACAGAGTGACTTATGGGCTGAAGAACTACCAGTGAAGTTTGTACTTTATGCGGTTACTCACAGTTAATACACCACTGCACATGAATGATGTTGCTGGGGGACTGATGTTGTTTAACTAAACCACAGTCACTGAAATTCATGTATATTGGAACCATGCAAAGCAAAGATTGCTTATACTTGGTGGGTTGAGCTGTAGTGTCCGTGAATACCCCAAAAACAAAACAAAAAAAAGCAAGCTTGGAGATCCTGGGGTTGAGAAAGGCATTCAAGATTGAGTTCAGGAGGGGCGCTATAGTCTGCTGATTCAGCAGAGGACAGTGATGTCGTGGATCTATGCAGCACATTTCATTTGAGAAACAAAGCATCTCCCCTTCATTACCTAATTCAGCCTTATAGCAGGGTGATGGGGAGCTGGCTCTGAGTTTTTCTTTTTTTTTTTTTTTTAAAGATTTTATTTATTTATTCATGAGAGATAGAGAGAGAGAGGGGCAGAGACGGAGGGAGAAGTAGGCTCCCCGCGGATCAGGGAGCCTGATGCGGGACTCAATCCCAGGACCCTGGGATCATGACCTGAGCTGAAGGCAGACGCTTAACTGACTGAGCCACTCAGGCGTCCCAGAGTTTTTCATCTTATGGACAGAGAAACAGGTATAAAGAAGTTAAATGCAGCCTGTGTTTTAAAGTGCCTTAACTAGTAAATTCCTTCTCCCACTAGACCAGATTCCATATTCTCCCTTGATCCTGTCAAATTTATGACATTTATGAGGGCCCTCTGCAGTGTGGCTTGGCCCTGATTCACATCTTGCCATTCATCTGCCCACCTAATTGTACCTGAGCTTTTTCTCTGTGATCCAGGCAGGGATGAGCTCAGGCTTTCCCATCCATTAGTCATGTATTTCTAATGATTCTGTTGTTTTCGATTATAATAACCATTAGAAAAATTCCATTACGCCCCCCCCCCCCCCCATCCTCTAAGAAATGGAAACCTACTTAGTACCAAGTAGGTGCATGGGGTAGTGGTCCTAGATAAAGGTAACTAAGACAGCAGAAAAGAGGTTGGTTTCTTACATGAAGTAACTAAAGCCTTTTTTAAAAGAGGTTAAGGGGCAGATTTGGGTATCAAGCAGTATAGCTTTAACTTCACCTGACAAAGACGGGCAACTTCAGGGGAGAAAAGCTTCCTCCTCTCTCATTTAGGACTTCCCCTAGTTAATCTTGTTAATAGCACAATTGTGTTTTATTTCTCCTATGTCAGTCTATCATGTGTTTGAAAGTGTGGCCAAGAAGTATGATGTGATGAATGATATGATGAGTCTTGGTATCCATCGTATTTGGAAGGATTTACTGCTCTCGAAGATGCACCCGTTTCCTGGGACCCAGCTGCTTGATGTTGCTGGAGGCACAGGTAATGTCCAGTCGAGTATCCTCAAATATCGCTGAGCACCTTTTGTAGAAATTAGTGCTCTTGTTGGAATGAGCTAGCTTACCTACTGTTAGGCTGAAGATGGTAATTGAAAATCAGCACACTCCTGGGGCGCGTGGGTGGCTCAATTCTTAAGTGTCTGACTTTGGCTCAGGTCATGATCCCAGGGTCCTGGGATCCAGCCCCGCATCAGGATCCCTGCTCTGCGGGAACCCTGCTTCTCTCTTTCCCACTCCCCCGCTTGTGTTCCTGCTCTCGCTATCTCTCTCTCTGTCAAATGAATAAAAATCTTTTTTTTTTTTTAAAGATTTTATCCATTCATTTGACAGAGAGAGAGCGCATAAGCAGGGGGAACAGCAGAGGGAGAGGGAGAAGCAGGCCTCCCGCGGAGCAGGGAGCCCGATGTGGGGCTCGATCCCAGAACCCTGGGATCATGACCCGAGCTGAAGGCAGACGCCCAACGACTGAGCCACCCAGGCACCCCTGAATAAATAAAATCTTAAAAGAAAATCAGCACACTCCTAAGAAAGGTTTACTCTTTTTAACTAAATGTCACTCAAAAGCACAAAATATCAGCTTTATGCCTGTCATTTTTCTAAAATGCACAGGGTTACAAAGGAAAAAGATCACTTTTTTACTCCAGTGACATCTCACCATGTGAATGACTTTTATTTTCCGTTTAACCTTTAATCCACTTTCCCTCTTTCTTTGGGGGGGGATGCCCTTTCTCATATTCCATAAGCTTTCTGCCTAATCCATTATCATATCAGAAATCAAAAGCTCAATTGTTTATACATGGTCCTTTGTTACTTGGTGCACACTAGATGTCTGGGGAGAAAAACGTCATGGGTTTCTACAATGCATCTTGGTGATGTTATTATATGGTTAATGTACATGTTAAATTACATTAGAATAATGGGTCATATAATGTAATAATTTGATAATCTATACCAATAGAATAAGAAATGACAGAGGAACAATCTCCATGTGTGAAACATGTTTATGTGTGGCTTTGTTGGTGTGGTCTTCTCCCCAGTGGAAACTCAGAAGGTAGTAAGACACCTTGCTCAATGGAGGACAATTTATTTATTTTTTTATTATGTTATGTTAATCACCATACGTTACATCGTTAGTTATTGATGTAGTGTTCCATGATTCATTGTTTGCTCAACGGAGGACAATTTAACAGAATCTATTAAAATCTAAAATCTTTATAGTCTAGGATCCCACAATTCCAAATCTCCATATCTAGTCTAAAAAAAAAAAAACTTGCACAAAGATACAGCTACAGAAAGGCTTCGGTCAGAGCTGCCTACTTCTGTGTCTTCACCTGCAGCATTACTACGTGCTGGCAACTGCCCATTTAGAAAATGTAATTGGAAGGTAATCCCATGTACTAAAAAAGACTTTTTAAAAATATATAGCTACAAATATGCTCACTGCATCGTTTTTAGTAGTAGTGAAAACTTGGAAATAACCTATTTCTGCCTCAGTAAAGAAATTGTTTTAAATTAAGGTACATCCATTCTATGAAATATCATGTAGCTATTTAAAGAATGTGGAAAACCTATAAGTACTGATGGAAGGTTCTCAAAGACATATTCAGTGGGAAGAGAAAGAAAACAAGTTGTATAACTATGTGTATAATATGATCCCTGTGTTTTTAAGCTGTTTCATATAAAAGATTTAAATATATAGGAAAGGGACTGGAGAATACCTAATTTGTTGAAGAGACTAGAAAAACTTAAGGATATATTTCTTGCAACTGGTGTAAGAAAAAGACAAACAACATTATAAGAAAGGAAATGTGATCCTAGAAAGCACTGTCTTGGCCCAAACAGTATTTACCTGGTCACAATAACATAAACACTTTTCAGCTTGTAGACTCCAGCAAAGCACAGAAGACAAAATTATAGCTACTGAACAAACAGTATGTTATCAGTCTTGACAGTGTAAAAGTGCCCACAGTAGAAGGTTGAAAAGAGTCAAGAGGTACCATCTGTAATCTATTTCATCTATTTCATCTATTGATGAAATAGAAATAAAATATTAATCTGTTACTCTAGTTTACAAAAGAATCTATGAGGGACTATGAAATGTGATCTAAATATATTGGGAAGATAGAGGCAAGCAGAGATGAGGGGCGAGATATCATCATAAATTTGGGTGAGTCTTTTATAGCGAGAATGTGTCCATGCATTACTTACGCAATTTTTTAAAGGTTTTTAAGAATATTAGAAGTTAACGGGGCGCCCGGCTGGCACAGTCAGTAGAACATGGGACTCTTGATCTTGAGGTCGTGAGTTTGCGCCCCATGTTGGGTAGAGAGATTACTTAAAAATAAAATCTTGGGGCGCCTGGGTGGCTCAGTCGTTAAGCGTCTGCCTTCGGCTCAGGTCATGATCCCAGGGTCCTGGGATTGAGCCCCGCATCGGGCTCCCTGCTCCGCGGGAAGCCTGCTTCTCCCTCTCCCACTCCCCCTGCTTGTGTTCCCTCTCTCGCTGTGTCTCTCTGTCAAATAAACAAAATCTTTAAAAAAAATAAAAATCTTTTAAAAAAAAGAATATTAGAAGTTAAAAAAATGTGGTTTTTTTTAAAGATTTTATTTATTTGTTAGAGCACAAGCAGGGGGAAGCAGCAAGCAGAGGGAGAAGCAGTCTCCCTGTTGAACAAGGAGCCCAACGCGGGACTCCATCCCAGGACCCAGAGATCATGACCTGAGCCGGAGGCAGACACTTAACTGACTGAGCCACCCAGGCACCCCAATTTTTTTTTTTAAGTTACCATAGAAATGAAGAGACACTTCAATTTTTGGATATTCCTCAAATCTTGTCCCTTTGTTGCTCTGTTTGGTTTTGGAAATGTTGGATTTTTGTGTGTGTTTATGTTTGCATCTTTCCTCCTGTTGGCTTCCCACAGGTGACATTGCATTCCGGTTCCTTAATTATGTCCAGGCACAGCATAAGGGAAAGCAGAAGAGGCAGTTACGGGCCCAGCAAAATTTATCCTGGGAAGAAATTGCCAAAAAGTACCAAAGTGAAGATGATCCTTTGGGCGGTTCCCGGGTTGTGGTCTGTGACATCAACAAGGAGATGCTAAAGATTGGAAAGCAGAAAGCCCGTGCTCAAGGACACAAAGCTGGTAAATCCTATGGGAAGTAGACACAGTGGAAATGTTTGTGTGTTTATGAAGTAAGATGGGATATATAAAAGGTTGAAGTGCTTTATTTTCAAAAACATATAGATAGACAGGAATCGAAGATAATTTGTGTGCCTGAATCCAGTTCGTGTGCTGTTATGTACATTATTTCGGCAACCCAGGGAGTTAGTGTGATGACCAGCCCCATGTGATGGAGGTGATAACCAAAGCCCAAAGAGCTGCTTGAGTAAAGTGCCTCTGCTCAAGTAACACAACTTTTAAATGGCAGATCCCAAATCGGAGCTGAGTCTTGGGATCTTAGCTCTTGGACTCTGAGACGGAAGTTTTGCTTTCAATTCCCAGCAACTCCCTGCTGACCCCAATGTCCTGTTTTGGAGCCATCCCAGTCCCCGTCAGTACTCAGAGGGTTTGACGCATGTGGAAGCTGGGAAGGTGCTCTGACCTTAACGCAGGAACTTGTGCTTCGGACACAAGCTCTTACAACCTTCGGGCTCTGCCTCCACCTCCAGGTTGGGCTCTTTGCTGGCCGTGCTCCAGAGCTCCCTGTTGGGCTGGCTAAGGCTTTATCGGATCTGCATCGAGGTCTACAGGCTTTCCCCACTCAGTCTTGCTCCCTCTTCCTTTTATCCAACCCCAGATGTTCTCCCCGCAAAGAAGACCCCTTTTGCACTCCTCCCTCGTCTGGGCATCTGTTCCTCTGAGGCCCCAGCTGATAGAATTAAAGAAACCCCCGAAACAGTGCTCCTGTCCGCAGCAGATAGGAGAGTGACTGCACGTCTCGGGGAACCCACTGCAACCTGAAAATGGACAATTTGTGCCCAAGCTTAAAGAAGTAGATTTCACATTTTGCTGTTTGTTTTCATCTCTTAAAATACTCCCCCCAACTTTATCAAGTAGAAGTAAGGGTTTGGCAGGCTCTCTGGAGCCACTGCCCTGGCCTCTCCCCAGCTGACCAAGCCCTGCAGGCAGCTACTGTGAGGCAGTGGTCTGGGACAAAGAAAATAAAGGTCCTCGGGTCAACCTCAGCGGTCCTGTGCTCCCCCTCCCCCCCAGGAGTGACTATGGTTATTTTAGTTCAATTCTTCCTCCTCCGCCCCCCACCCCCAAAACGAGCTGCCTAGACGGACCACAGCCCACTTGGCCTCCAAGATGAAGGGCTCTTTTGTTAACCCTCAGTGCTGATCAGAAGGCAGACAGTCCTTAGTGTTTTTAGACAAAGGCACTATGTTTCCTTACTCCTACTGAAAAACTTGTTTCCCTTCTCTCTGGTGCTCAACCATAAGGAATGGAGAACAAGGATAGAAATGATAGGGAATGCTCCATTTCTGGAATCATCCCTTCCATAGCATAGCTTGTCCTTCAGCCTCTCCTCACTGCCAAGACAAATCCACTGGCATATGAATTATTAAGTGCTGCATAGGCCAGTTTTCCTTATCTTTCCTCCTTGCTTCCTCAATGTCCAACAATGATGTCTTTGTAAAAAATACCACACGGAAAGAGTTGAAACTAAGGAGGATCCTAGAAATTATTTTGTAATAGTAAGTTAATGAGAAAGGTATATTTATGTATAGCACTCTTGTGTGTTTTATTTACATCTTATGTGGATGGAGCATTTCCTCCCCAAATGGAAGTTCTGAGGGCAGGAGCTTTTTTTTTTTAAAGATTTTATTTATTTATTTGACAGAGAGAGTTAGCGAGAGCAGGAACACAGCAGGGTGAGTGGGAGAGGGAGACAGAGAGGCAGGCTTCCCGCCGAGCAGAGAGCCCGACTCGAGGCTCCATCTGGGATCGAGTCCTGCATCGGGCTCCCTGCTCTGCAGTGAGCCTGCTTCTCCCTCTCCCACTCCCCCTGCTTGTGTTCCCTCTCTCGCTGTGTCTCTCTCTGTCAAATAAATAAATAAAATCTTTAAAAAAAAAAAATTATTTGAGGGGCGCCTGGTCTCAGTTGGTTAAGCGTCTACCTTTGGCTCAGGTCATGATCCTGGGGTCCTGGGATTCAGCCCTGCATTGGGCTCCCTGCTCGGCAGGAGGCCTGCTTCTCCCTCTCCTACTCCCCCTGCTTATGTTCCCTCTCTCCCTGTCTCTCTCTCTCTCTCTGTTAATTAAATAATAAAATATTTTTTAAAAAGTATTTGATAGGTTATAAAAGTGATATATTTGAGAGAATTTTGGATTTTGCAAAAGTATTAAGAAGAAAGTAAATGTTACCTATAATTCCAACATCAAGAGATGCTCCCAGTATTTTAATGTATTTCCTTCCTAGCTTTTCCTAATCATTTCCTTTTTATAAAATTGAAGACTTTCTGTATATACAATTTAGTATCCTGCCCTAACTCAGCATTGTATCATGAGATGTCCATGTTATTAAAAATTCCTTAAAATCATTATTTATGATATTCTCCTGTATGGATGTGAATCACGAAGATTCACATCACCAGTTTACATAACCAGCAACCAATTGATCTTTCACTTTTTTCTAAAGCTTTTGCACAGAGCACAGCATTGTGACATCCTTATTTGTAAATTTTTGCATGCATTTGTTAATTTTTACCTTCTATATAACCTCGGACAAGTGTTTAAACTCTCCAGATCTCAATTACCTTATCTATAAAATGGTAGAATAAAAACCACCTTGTAGTAGGAGGTAATATACCATAGCTATTGAGAACACAGGCCCTGGGGCGCCTGGGTGGCTCAGTGGTTAAGCGTTTGCGTTCGGCCCAGGTCATGGTCCCAGGGTCCTGGGATCAAGCCCCGCATCGGGCTCCCTGCTCAGCACGAAGCCTGCTTCTCCCTCTCCCACTCCCCCTGCTTGTGTTCCCTCTCTCGCTGTCTCTCTGTCAAATAAATAAAATCTTTAAAAAAAATTAAAAATAAATAAAAAAAAGAAAACACAGGCCCTGGGATAAAACAACCTGAGTTCCAATCCATCGGGGTGATCTTGGGCAAGCTGCTTTCATCTTCCTGATACTCAACTTGGCTCACCTAAAACATGAGGAGGATAGTAAGAGCTATCCCACGGAGTTAATATGGGAATGTGATAAGATAATGTGTGTAAGGTGATAATGTAGACCCTGCCATCAAGGGCTCAGAGCAGTTGCTATGATGATGATGATGTCATCAATGTCATCCTCCTAAAAATCAAATAGCTGGTTCAAAGGATATGGTTTTTCTTTTTTTTTTTTGAAAGATTCATTTATTTATTTGAGAGAGAGAGTGTGTGTGTGTGTGAGCTGGGGGGAGGGGCAAAGGGAAAGGGAGAGGGGAAGCAGACACCCTGCTGAGCACAGAGCCCCACACAGGGCTAGATCTCCAGACCTCCATCATCTCCAGATCACGACCTGAGCCGAAACTAAGAGTCCACCGCTTAACCGACTGCTGAGCCACCCAGGCACCCCAGGGTATCGTTATTTTTAAGGGTTTTGTTAAATACTGCTACTTTGCTTTCCAGGAAGGTTTTCATTTACTTTCCTCTATAGAGCCTTCCTTCTATATGCATTTTATGTCTAATTTGCTGCAAGTTGAATAATGTTAAAGCTGAATCAGGATCCTTTAGTGGACATAGCTACCCTGTTATGGGGTTCCCTGGGTGTTTTCTAAATTTGTGACCAGATTTAGGGTCTAGACACTTTGATTCTCTAATAGAACCAGTATAACTAGGCTAAATTCCATACTTAGAATACTTCCAATGATCCTCTGAAGTTGGTACTATTATTAACTCCATCTTACAGATGAGGAAACCAAGGCAAAGTAGTTTATTCAAGCTTATACAGCTAATAAATGGTGAATAAAGCTGGAATTAAAATCCTGGCAGTCTAAACCCCAGACCTGGGATCTTAACCGTGGTACTTTACACAAAACACTTAGTTGGGTAAAAATTGCTTGAGGGTGGGCATAACTAAGTATTCATCAGGTTCTTCTCTGAGACCCATGGGGAAAGAACTTCCTGCTAAACTTGAAGAAATTCAGATTCTCAGGCTGAGGTGACACCTTGAAGACAGCGGCCAGGAACCCAGTGATGAAGGCAGATGTGTGATGGTTTCTTATACCACACGTATGGTTTTCCCCAGCACCAAACTGTTCTCCAATTCTCCCACACCAACTAGGTGTGCAATAATTCAGCTCAATTCTGACACTGACTCGCAGAGTTAGTCTCAGATTCCGCAGACTGCCCCCACTTCAGAAGTCAGCCATCAGTGGGGTGTGCGGGCTGCCCACACTTCTGCCTGGCTGACTGCAAATTGGGGGATTCCCACAATGCCCTCCTCAGGTTTGACAGTTCACCAGGTACATAAGAGACAGCGACCCAGACTGAGACCAGAAATGATTTTCTCTTTCAGGACTTGCTTGGGTATTGGGAGATGCTGAAGAACTGCCCTTTGATGATGACAAGTTTGACGTTTACACTATTGCCTTTGGGATCCGGAATGTCACACACATTGATCAGGTGGTATATATGGCTGCGCCTTTAGCCTGTGTGACTCTTGTACTGTTAGATCTCCTGCAGCGGCCCCACAGAAAATGAGGAAAGAGGGAGGGATTCTTCTCTCCGCCCAGCTCTTGAATGGAATGACTATTTCCGGCTTAGGGGTTTCAATCCTTGAAGTTGCCAATTTCCTAGTCACAAAATTGAATAAGACCCAAACCACAGAGCAGATCCCCATAGAAGCCTTTGTTGCCTCTGGGTTGGTATTCACATCTTTGAGCTGTCAGTCATGCTCTGGCATTCCATCTGTTTCTGCTCACTTGTGAAGTTGTCTGAGCCTGAGTTTGCAGATCAGAGGCGTTTCCAAAGCCAACACAGAAGGCACTCAAACACTTATTTTGGCAGAAGGTACCTAGAGTCATGGGTTTCTTTATAGGGAGAAGGGAACATTTAGCTCTTAATCTTTTTTTTTTTTTTTTAGATTTTATCTTTAAGTAATCTCTGCACCCAGCGTGGGGCTCCAACTCCCAGCTCTGAGATCAAAAGTCTCTACCGACTAATCTAGCCAGGCACCCCCTAATGCAGCTCTTCTTCATTTCTACTTCAATATTCTATCTCAAAGCATTTGAAGACAATGTGCAAGGCACCACATTTTGTTTTTGTAATGGGGGGCTCCAGATGAAGTGAGACATCTTTATGGTGCACTTCAGCTTGATTTTTATGACCTGCCCCTTGTATGCAGTCAGTTTATTAGTTCTTCTAATTAAAAAAAATTTTGAGTAGGTTCAAAGTACAAAAGAGCATGTCAATGAAAGTATGCCTCCCACCCCTGTGTCCCAACCATTCAGTGCCTCCTCTCCCTCCCTCCAATTACCAATTTCTTGTGTACCTTTGCAGAGATGTTTGGTGAATATTAAACATTTTGCTTTTTCTTTTTTTTAAACAAATATTAGCATATGAAATTTTGCCCATTGCTTTCTTTCCCTTAAAAATACATCTTGGGAGATTTTTCCATGGCAGTGCATAAAGAGCCCTGGCTCTTCCTTTTTTTAAATAGCTATGTAGGGCACCTGGGTGGCTCAGTTGGTTAAGCGACTGCCTTCGGCTCAGGTCATGATCCTGGAGTCCTGGGATCGAGTCCCGCATCGGGCTCCCTGCTCGGCGGGGAGTCTGCTTCTCCCTCTGACCCTCCCCCCTCTCATGTGCTCTCGCTCATTCTCTCTCAAATAAATAAATAAATAAAATCTTTAAAAATAAATAAATAAATAAATAGCTGTGTAGATTCCATTTATATAGACATTTCATTATTTTTTTTTAAAGATTTTATTTATTTATCTGACAGAGAGGGACACAGCGCGAGAGGGAACATAAGCAGGGGGAGTGGGAGAAGCAGGCTTTCCCGCGGAGCAGGGAGCCCGATGCGGGGCTCGATCCCAGGACCCTGGGATCATGACCTGAGCCAAAGGCATATGCTTAACGACTGAGCCACCCAGGCGCCCCTGGACATTCCATAATTTAACCAGTATCTCATTAATAGTTAAGATGCTTCTAATCTTGTGCTGTTCAAACAGTGCTGCAGGGAATAACCTATATGCATATCATCTCTAAAATAGATGTTTTTTTTTTTTTTTTTTGGAGGGTGGGGAGGAGCAGAGGGACAGGGAGAGGGAGAATCTTAAGCAGGTCCAGCATGGAGACCGATCTCATGACCCTGAGATCTTGACCTGAGCCAAAACTGTCAGATGCTTAACTGACTGAGCCAGCCAGGTGCCCCTACAACAGATGCATTTCTATAAGATAGGTTCCTTGAAGTAAAATTCCTAGATCAAAGAGGATATCCATTGTGATTTAAATAAGTAATTGTAGGGGCACCTGGCTGGCTCTGTTGGTAAAGGGTGATCTTGGGGTTTTAAGTTCAAACCCCATGTTGAGCAAAGAGTTTACTTAAAAAAAAAGAAAGAAAAAAAAGAAAACCTGGAGATGAGCTTTTAATAAATAAATAATCAATAGACAATTGTGAAATTGGCCGCCATGTGATTGTACCAATCTGAGTACTCCAAGTAACCTTCTCTTCATGGGCAGCAGAATGCCTATAAAATTTAGGATATTGTAGGGTTATCTCTGCTGCTACAGCTTTCCAAGTGAGAATGCCAAGGGATCTATAGGAAATGCTAACTTTTATAATGCCCATCAAAGTTAAAGCTGTTGCGGCCTCATGGAATTGAGTGAGTTCTGCTGAGGAGTGTGTTCTCTTGTTCCTTGTCTTGCTCAGGCACTCCAGGAAGCCCATCGAGTCCTGAAACCAGGAGGACGGTTTCTCTGCCTGGAGTTTAGTCAAGTGAACAATCCCCTCATATCCAGGTTGGCACTGTTAACAGGGCTTTATTCTCATTGGCTAGCCAACGGTTCCCCATCCCAAAACGGACATAAAACAGCCAGTAAGCGATAAGCATGAACCTCATAGTTCAGAGTCTCTAAGGGTCAGTGCCACCTCAAAGTCAGCCAGTTCTGAATGACAACACCTAAGCCAGAAGAGTTTCAAACCAGCAACCAGAGGCTCAGGTTGGCCCACAGATATATTTTGTTTGATTCATCGTATTTTAAGAAATTGACTTAGATGTTCGTATTTAAAAATCAGGAAGTTTCACATAAAAATCTGAGTTTCCAGCTTCACTTGAGGAACCATATAGGGCAGCTCTGAGCACTTACTCCCACATGGCAGTAGTCAGAGCTGAGTAGTACCTGCCCCTTCTCCACTTTTATGCTACTTCCTAATTGCACCTGTCACCACATCCTCACTAGTCCCTACTGGTCTTACACCTGGCCCACATTACTTTCAGGGACTTGACCCCTATAGGCATTTGAATTTATAACTCCACGCTTAAACCTTCTTGCTTCTGATCAGAGGGCATGTTCTAATCTTAATCTTTTGCCTTTGTGTTTAGGCTTTATGATCTATATAGCTTCCAGGTCATTCCTGTCCTGGGAGAGGTCATCGCAGGAGATTGGAGGTCCTACCAATATCTTGTAGAAAGTATCCGACAGTTCCCATCTCAGGTACAAAACTTTGATATTTTACAACAAAGGCCCTAGAGTTTAAATCCAGGTGATCCTTGCTGTATCTTTGTGTTTTAGGAGGAGTTCAAAGAGATGATAGAAGATGCAGGTTTTGAGAAGGTGACTTATGAAAGTCTCACATCAGGCATCGTGGCTATTCATTCTGGCTTCAAACTGTAATTCCTTTACCATTCTGGAGTGTGAACCAGTCACACCCTGTCGAAAGCCTGAAACTCTGCTGCCGGTCTTACTAGTGAGACCGGCAGCAGAACATCTCCTCTTAAGGTCATGTGCCTTGGACTCCTGTTCTGACGTGACCAGTCTCAAAGTGTTAGAAACAGATCCCTGTCACCCTACTGCGGCTTTCACTACGAGCTGCTTCAGGGCTTCTCCCAGAGATACTTGCTCTGTATTTTTTGCTCAACTCCTGCTAGTTTTTCTTGGCTGTGCAGTGTGTGGTTAAGGTAAAACCAGCACTACTTCTCATTTTTGAAGTGCATTTGTAGCTTCTCTGCTGGTGCTGCCTTCCACAGGGATGACAACTCATTTGAACCCAATGATGATTTGAACCAGAAAACGTCCTAGCTGTACCTGAGTCAATCTCTCAGCCGAGGACTAAGTCTGGGGCCAAAAACCAAGGCCCAAGTCAGAGTGCTAACAATCACAACTAGAATTATGAACTGCATCACTAAATGAGTTTACAATTTGTGTGGTATTTGTTATTTCTTCTTGGGTGGGAGAGTGAGGAAATACATTTTTGTCATCACTCAGTCCTCTTCTACCAAAAACTACTATTGGATCCTCAATGCCTGTCATGAAAAAAACAAACCCTTGATGAAAGAATAAATGTTCCAGAAAACTTCTGCTTTTGTGTTTTATGTGGAGAGCTTCTTTATCAGAATACATTTGAAGGGTTTTATAGCCAAAAAAGAAAAAAAAAAGTTTGAAAACGATCTAGCCTAACCCCCTTCGGTACTAAGGGGCAGAGCTGGGCAGAGAGCTCTTGTCTCCTTAATACAGTCCAATGTTTGATGTTAAAATGAGGCCAAAAATATTTTGAATGTGGATTAAGCTTATGATTTTTAAGGGGCTTTGCTAAGACATTGCAGAAAGCAAACTATGACTTGGCTGGCCGTTTGTTAATTGTGGATAACTTAGTTCAAGGCTATTTCAAAAGCCTTTAGATATGCTGACTCTAGGCCCAGCACAGTAGGGGTCATTTCTGTACCTTCCCGCACAAGATCTTGCTTTGCCCTATCATTAAAAAGCTTTCACACACAGCTATCTATACACAACCATCTCAAAGAACAGCAAAGAGCATCCGACAAAGTGCTAAACATTAAAAAAACTTTTAGCTTACTTTTTCAGCCAGCTGGAGCCTGTTGGCCTTTGAAATTAGAATTAACAAGGAGCAGACGCTGAAGGAATTTGATAAACCATCAACCCAATCCTATCTCCCCGGCGAAGTGGTTTTTTCGCATCTGAATCAAAAAATAAAAGTTAAAACTTGCCACTTCCAGGCAGTAGATATGGGCCTGATAAATTAAAACCCCCAATGTCCAGCCATTTGTGGCCTTAAATCAACTCTAGGGTCTATTGCCAGAAGACTATTTGGAAGTAGGGCTAACTGACCAAGAATGATACAGCTTTGGGGGCTTCGAATAGAAACATAGGTCACTAAAGAGGGAAAGGAGCTAGAAAAAAGATGAATTATGGAACTGAATTCAGTATGTCCATATAAATACAAACCTAAATCACCTCAGTTACACTCCTGTTCCACAGAACCTCATCCTTCTTTCCTGCAAAAAGCAGGGGGAAAATTTTTCTCCCATTTTAACTGCCACAATAGACAGGAAGACAATTTTTTGCCTCTCTACCCTGAAACGTTCCCAGTCCTAACCTAGCTCAACTTCACTACGATTCTTAAAACCCCAAGTTCTAGTAGTAATAATCTCCCAAAGATGTTACAACCTAATGCTGTTTTTTTTTTTTTTGAAGATTTTATTTGACAGAGACACAGCGAGAGAGGGAACACAAGCAGGGGCAGTGGGAGAGGGAGAAGCAGGCTTCGTGCTGAGCAGGGAGCCCGATGCAGGGCTCAGATCTTCGATCCCAGGACCCTGGGACCAGGACCTGAGCCGAAGGCAGATGCGCAACAACTGAGCCACCCAGGCGCTCCCCTAATGCTGTCCTTAAGATGGAGTCATTTCAACTCTATCCTCTCCTGTGTCGCAGTAGCCTGGCTGCTCAGAAATCCTAATTGCATCTCACAGACCCAAAGTTTAAAACAAAAAGTGTTACCTCGTGTGAACACTGAAAACATAGGGAGACTAGAAAGCCAGGACCCTCGCAACTTCCCAAGAGGAGTGTGGGTTGTTTCAGCCTCTGGCATATTTCCTTTATGCCTACAAAAGCCAAGTCTGCTATATTTGATTTTCTTCCTAGAAAAGACTTAAATCTTCTTAAAATTGATAGCAGGAAACCTTTAATGAAGGTTACTTATCCACAGCCTTAATTGGGCCTTTTAATGAAAGCTTCAATTCACATTTAATTGTAACAGGGTTTCTAAGTATAGCTAGTTAAAGCATAGCACAGCAGGCTTACACATTTAAATTCCTGCAGAGACTTTATTGGAATCACATGGAGGGCTGCTGCTCAAAAACGTTCATTTTCCCTTTTAAGACCCCTTTTAATCTGAGTGTCCTTTTGGGACAGGGCAGGAAAAGGGGATGGGGGGGCGGACAGCCTAGAGCCCAGCAAATTTCTCATTAGCTCAACTCTGTTATTGGCTTATTTTACAGACAAAAACAAAAAACAAAACAACTTCGATAAAGTTCTACACAGTCATCACCACCACCTGAGGCCCAAAGTCCAGAACACCCTTTTAATAAAATGAGCACTTAAGGATAGTATTTATCAGATTAGTAATGAGATTTAACCCAAAAGTTTCTGTGCCATGTGTTTCTCAACATGCACTTCTGAGCAGTATTCTTCCATGCACGACAGCTGCAGGATGGGGGAAACTAAAGACTCAAGATGAGCACTATGAATAGGCTAGTCTATTACATCCCACAGAAACTCACTTCAAGGACTGACCCCCACTAACCTACTCAAGATTAAGTGATAGGGCGCCTGGGTGGCTCAGTTGGTTAAACGACTGCCTTCGGCTCAGGTCGTGATCCTGGAGTCCCGGGATCGAGTCCCGCATCGGGCTCCCTGCTCGGCAGGGAGTCTGCTTCTCCCTCTGACCCTCCCCCCTCTCATGTGCTCTCTCTCTCTCTCATTCTCTCTGGCTCAAATAAATAAATAAAATCTTTAAAAAAAAAAAAAAAAAGATTAAGTGATAAGCCATTTTCAACCCTAGATTTGAACAAATCGTAACTAACACACACTTCTCCAACAGATTTATTTTGAAAGGAATGGATTTTGAGGAGAAAAAACATGGGGTAGAGGTATGGAATAGAAAATAAATACAAATGTAAGCTGTTTTGCTAATTGTTTTATAACCACAACAAATTTGTACAGAGAATGCCCTGTACAAAACAACACAATAAAGGTTCAAAGATCGAGGTGTTCCCCTAGGCAAGGCTGAAGATTTCAGTCTCTGGTATTTGGAATTTAGGCTGCAGTCCTTGGTTTTGGATGGATCACTGGGTGTGTGACACAGTCCATGCTTTTAACCAGATTTGAACAGAAGAATGGCCACTTGGCCCAGGTAGAAGTAGATGAAGTGTTTGGTTTCATGTGTCACGTAACTACCGAAGTTCCTCCCCACGATGCAGTGCCAGGTGGGGTTGTACTTCTTATCAAACTCCTGGTGGGGGGAGAGGGGGAAAGAAAAAGAACACTAGAATTTCAGTGCTAAACCAGAGGTCAGAGTTTGCCTCCCAGATAAGCAGAGCCTGTAGGGGCAGAAAGAAGGAACGTTAGCATCTGCAAATTCTTAGCAAGAAAGAATGTTCCCCAGCTCCAAGTCGCCTACATAGTGCATTAATGCATACATACTTGCAGTCTGAGCTAAGCTGAGAATGGGGGCTGGGGAGGTAAAAGGCAGTAAGGGCAGCCTCATAGACAGGGCACTTTGTTATCATGGTAATTTCGCCTTCATAGCTCCTATGATATTCTCGTTAATTGACAGCAGGTGATAACAGTTCTAGTTTATCACGTTATGTGATAACAGATACAAACGAAATTATCCTCCTGTAGGTCATGCACCACAAAATCCAAAATGGTAAATATTTAGCCCCAAATACCCCATTCCTTAACTGCACTCCAGTATCAATGAAAACAAAAGATGTCCGAAGGGCAAAGCCTCAATTCGCATTTAAACCACTGTGGATCAAAATTTAAAGGGCACCAGATACTCTGCAATCCACTGTTCCACCCACAAAAAGAATGCTAGAAGCAGAATCTGATAGTCACCTGTCAGATTTTATCCTTAATTTCAATAGCCCTCTCTTCCACATCTATCCTGATGGTGCTAATCTACCACCTAGTACACAAAGATAGCAAACTGCAGAACAACTTTCCCTATTTTCCTCAGCCAAAGGGGCTCTGAGAACAAGAACGCCTGTGGTAATTTCTTCACTAGGTGACTGTAGGGCAGGCGCCAAAGCCAGTCTTTCTCTATGTAATTCTTACAAGTCTCTGTGAGGAGTTACACAAAATTCGGCTCTCACGCTGTATGCAGCATGAACATCTTTTACATCTACTGGAATAACATTCTTAAAAGTTAGAGGAACCCACTGCTGCGTTTGTCAAAAAAGGTATTTCTGTTCCATCTGCAGTCTTTCATTTTCCCATTCTCAACTAGGAACCCTCCCACGGCTTAAGCTGCCAGTTCCCTTCCCTTCCAGAAAACACAGCTCGGAGAAATTGGCAGTCCTGCCAGCTTTCTACAGACTGCCATTTACCAAGCCCTCACCCCAGCCCCCTAACCACCACTACCACCCACTTTCCCTCAACTGCCGACTAACTCCCCACCGAAAGGCTGGCAAGATCTCCCTCCGGCCCGGCTGGAAACACCCACGCAGCTCCCCCCCCTCCGGAACACCCAGATGGATCCTCCGCGCAGGAATCATGCAGAAGAGGGGGAACCGCTGCTCCCTGATCCTAGAAACCGTTGCTAGGTGGCGCTTTCCCCCTGCGGAGCTGGATAATAAAAAAACTTCGGGCGCGGAGGGTCTGGTCTTCTCATCAGGAGCGCAAAATTCATCTGCGTCCTTTCTGGAAACCTCTACACCCGGGCTGCCCTGCGTGCCTCCAAGGATGTCTGCCAAGCGCTCTGGGGACGCAGGATCGGGAAGAAGGACTAAGTTGTGACTCGCCCCAGCTGCGCGCAAACGGCCCGAGCCCCCCCCGCCCGCGCGCCCCGTCCTCACCTTTTTAATATGGGCCGCAATGTCCTTCTCTATGTTGTATTTCTCCAACGCCTGAGTCGCACACTCCACCGAGTCCTGTTGCATCTCCTCCGACATATCGGCGTTTTTGATCACGGCCTTTCGGTCGCACATGGTTACCTGGGGGGCGAGGCCCGGGCAAGGGGTGAGGAGTTGGGGTGTAGGCTGCGCCTGCGAGGCGCCAGCTCCCCCAGCCCGCTCCTCCCGCCCCCCACCCCACTTCTCAGAAAGCGCGGGCCGCGCGGACCGAACAGCGGGAGAAGTCCGGCGGGAGATGTAACCAGGCAGCGAAGCCCCCCGCAGCCCCCGAGTCTCTCACCGAGGAGCAGGGGACGGCCAACTGCAACGGTCTCCTGGGGGAGGGGCTGGCGACACTCAGACCCGGCAGGAGCTACCGTCGCTACCAAATCCGTGGCGCATCTAAGGAGCCCCACACAAGCCGCCGCCGCCTAGTGCCTAGGCCCCGCCCTGCTCCCGCCGGCCCCGCCCCCGAGGGACGTCCCCATTGGCTTGACGCAGCCCCCAGGACTCTCCCATTGGTCCATAGACTCAATGGTTCCCTCAGGATCTTTCTCCTG
This sequence comes from Neomonachus schauinslandi, assembly GCF_002201575.2. Lineage (NCBI taxonomy): Eukaryota > Metazoa > Chordata > Mammalia > Carnivora > Phocidae > Neomonachus > Neomonachus schauinslandi. The sequence continues at coordinate 76,362,164 of NC_058416.1, forward strand.
CATTTTGTTGCAGACCACAATGCATCTCTCGCGGCGTCGGTTGCCCTGGCAACGGGCCGCACGCGGTGAGGCCCACACACCCCGAAGGTGGAGTTGGGGCGGGGTCGCGAGGACCACCCAGAGACTAGAGGGGTGCGAGGGGACTTTGTGCCCAAGCCAAAAGAAGTGCCTCCAAATTTTCGAAGGTTGTCCCAGGGTGTGTTCTCGAATATCTTGGGAAGTTGGGTGTCCTACGTCCCCCCCACCTCCACCCCAGGTCCAAAGGATTTAAGGATTCTAAGTGAGGTAGCCACTCCGTTCACTTAAAGGGTATTTCTGAAGAAGGGCTGGCTTTATGGGCGAGTAACCAGGGCAGTTGCAGAAGAGGGGCCCCAGGGCTTGGTTTAATGCTCTACTCTCTCATTCTTGAAATTCTTAATTTTTTTTTTTTAACAAGGGACCCCACATTTTCATTTTGCATTGGGTCCCACAAATTATGTAGCCGGGCCTCTTTTGAAATTTGGGGGTGGGTGGTAAGGTCTTCAGGAATGGGAGAGGTTTCCTTATTCTGGCTGGGCAGGGAAGACTTCCTTTAAGGGGCTCGGGTTTGGAAGTACTGATCCCAGGTGTGTGTGTCCCGGATGGGGCTTCTTGCTCGTTGAGGCAGTCTTTCCTGTGAGGGAGTTTCTTGGTTGCGGATTTATCTCTAAGGCGGAAGTACCCTAACGGATAGAAGGGCGTCCCTCAGAGGTATTTTCCTCTCGCTTTGGGAGACTAACCAGTAAGTGGTCTTGAGAGGTTGGGGAGCAGGGTCAGATCAGGATTTAAATCCCAGCACTGTCATTTACTAGCTGATTGAATCTCAGTTTTCTTATCCGTGAAGGGGGACTGAATATTAAAAGGAAACCACTTCCTAGGCATGTTGAAAATATTAAAGGAACTGATGCTCTTGAAGTTCTTCAGCGCAAGGTGTGGCATTGTAGTAAGTGCTTGGTGCATCTTCTCAAAAACTATCAGCTTATGGAACTATCCCAAGAGTCACAGCAAGATTTTGACCAATCCTTAAATGCCTATAATGTGTTTTTGCACTTCCATAAACAAGTTACCAGATTCATCATGCAAACGGAAGCTTTCTTTTTTTTTTTTTTTTTTTTTTTTTAAAGATTTTATTTATTTATATGACAGAGAGACACAGCGAGAGAGGGAACACAAGCAGGGGGAGCGGGAGAGGGAGAAGCAGGCTTCCCGCGGAGCAGGGAGCCCGATGCGGGGCTCGATCCCAGGACCCCGGGACCATGACCTGAGCCGAAGGCAGACGCGTAACGACTGAGCCACCCAGGCACCCCAAACGGAAGCTTTCTTTTTACATTTCTGCATTTTCCTTCTTGACCATTACTCTCGTTAACCCAGAGCCCCTTATAACAATTGGACCAGACAGGCACACAATTCCAAAGAGAGACAGATGAGAATAATGAGAAGAGCTTCAGGTACAACATATGCATATCAATTAAATAAAATTAAGAGGCGTTTCCCAGTGCCAGGTTTCCAGTGGAGGGATTACGGGTCTCAGAAAATAGTTCTGTACGGCGTAAGGAGGTGGAAGTTGGGTTGGCAACAGGGGTGAGGCTGGGTTAGTGCTTCTACCTGACTTGGGTGTATGATTCAGAGCTACGGAATCTCCTTATGAGGCCAGAGCCTGAATTTTTCTTGGGGGCCTTTACTTTACATGAATATGTTTATATTTACTTTTTTGAAAAAAGATTGATTTATTTGAGAGAGAAAGCATGTGCCTGCACCCCCGGCTCGGGAGCAGGAGGGATGCGGGCGGGGAGGGAGAGGAAGAGAGAGAGGGAATCTCAATCTCACAACCCTGAGACATGGCCTGAGCCAAAACCAAGAGTCAGACACTCAACTGACTGAGCCACCCACGTGCTCCTATATTTATTTTTCATATATATATTTTTTCAAATATATATATTTATCCCTCTGATCTATGGCTTGGCCAGCTTCTCCTTGTTTGAATAGAAGGAGCTGAGAGTAAAGTATATGCCATAATAAGAATAGCAGCTGTTTATTGAGTGGTTGTTTACCACCAAGTGCTTTCATTCACTCAGTTATTCCTCACAACAGCTGGGCCTGGGACCCCTTTCCTCCTGTCTCCCTTTTGGCATAGCTGTCTGCTCATTTAGATTTCAGCTCAAATGCCACCTTCCCTGACCTCCCATCTCTACTTGCCACTACCACCACCCTTTAGTGACTTTCTACAACACTTGTATTTCCTCCATTGTACCTGCTTCATTTATTCCTTCAGAGGAATCATCTCGTATTTATTTGTCTCTCTGTCTCTGTCTTGTTCACTGCTGTGTCTTCAGCATCTAATTCACTGTCTGCATTGAATTTATAGTATGCATTGAATTAAATTTACATTGAATTAAAATTACCAGGTCTTATATTGCCATTTTACAGATTAGGACGTTGACTTTCTCAAGGTCACATTTTTTGTTTAAAGATTTCATTTATTTATTTATTTATTTATTTATTTATTTATTTATTTATTTATTTATTTATATTTATCTATCTATCTATTAGAGAGTAAGAGAGCACAAGTAGGGGGAGCAGCAGAGGAAGAGACAGAAGCAAGATCCCCGGTGAGCAGAGAGCCTGATGCGGGGCTTGATCCCAGGACCCAGGGTCATGACCTGAGCCGAACGCAGACGCTTAACTGACTGAGCCCAAGTGCCCCTCAAGTTCACACTGTTAATAAATGAATAAGTTCCAGGTCTGGATGATCCTAAAATCCATTCTCTCTCTCTCTTTGTTTTTAATTGATTTGAGAGAGAGAGAGAGAGGGGGAACGGGAGAGCACAGGCAGGGGGTAGGGCCAGAGGGAGAGGGAGAAGCAGACTCCTTGCTGAGCCAGGGAGCCTGACACAGGGCTGGATCCCAGGACCCCGCGATCATGACCTGAGCCAAAGGCAGGCGCTTAACCAACTGAACCACCCAGGCGCCCCTTAAATCCATTCTCTTAACTTCAGTATTATCTTAATATATTTAGCTGATTAGACAGTCCACCTTTTTCTTATTCATAACTTTGAAGAAAAGGAGTTTGAAATGGGATGATGTTGGGACGCCTGGGTGGTGCAGTCAGTTAAGTGGGACTCTTGGTTTCTGCTGCGATCGTGACATCTCTGTGCTTAGGGAAGAGTCTGCTTGGGACTGTCTCTCTCTCTCCCTCTGCCTCCACCCCCACCCCACTCCACCCCGTGCTTGTGCACGTGCTCTCTCTCAAATAAATAGATAAATCTTTTGAAAAAAGAAATGGGGAGCGCCTGGGTGGCTCAGTCGTTAAGCGTCTGCCTTCAGCTCAGGTCATGATTCCAGGTCCTGGGATCAAGCCCCGCATCGGGCTCTCTGCTCAGCAGGAAGCCTTGCTTCTCCCTCTCCCACTTCCCCTGCTTGTGTTCCCTCTCTTGCTGTCTCTCTCTCTGTCAAATACATAAATAAAATCTTAAATAAATAAATAAATAAATAAGGAAATGGAATGATATTAAAGTTTTCTAACAGATAATAGGATTTTGTTTAGTAAATGCCTAGAACTTGTTCTCCATTTGTAGCACCTGCCTTTCCTAGCATCTCTGTGCTTGTACTGCTCATCTCAATCAGCTCTTGACGCTATAATTATTTTCTATAAATGTGAAAGAAGGGCACTTCCAGAAATCCATGCCTTCCTGGTCTGTGCCTAACTCCGAAAGACCTGTTGGGGGGGGGTATTGTTTCTAGGAACCAAATACCTGTCTTTTTCATTCCTTTATCACTTATTTTTGCAGAATTATTTCTCATTTCCTATCTATTCAGCCCACGGTGAGGCATCCCCCAATTATCAGTGAAATATACTGTGCAGCACAGATGCTTGAAATATGTACCTAGAATCAGTTACTGTCCCAACCTCAAGGAGCTTCTAGTCAACGGGAACCTAATCCTTCTAGTATCATAGGTTTGAGGGCTTGAAATACAAGGGGCCCAGCTGGTGAGTGAGGTGAGGTAAGTGGGAGTGGTAGGAACTATATGGCAAATAGAAAAGCCCTTTAATTAAAAAAAATTCTTGTTTATTTTAGAGAGAGAGTGTGCAGTGGGGAGGGGCAGAGGGAGAGAAGAGAATCTCAAGCAGACTCCACACTGAACCCAACACAGGGCTCGATCCCGGGACCCTGAGATCACGACCTGAGCTGAAACCAAGAGTTGGATGCTTAACCAACTGTGCCACTCAGTGCCCCTAGAAAAGCCTCTTTATTTTTTTTTAAAGATTTATTTATTTATTTGAGAGAGAGAGAGAGAGCACAAGAGGGGGGAGGGTCAGAGGGAGAAGCAGGCTCCCCGCTAAGCAGGGAGCCCAATGCGGGT
>NC_058416.1:76366943-76409905 GCF_002201575.2 Neomonachus schauinslandi
CAGAGGGAGAAGCAGGCTCCCCGCTAAGCAGGGAGCCCAATGCGGGTCTCAATCCCAGGACCCTGGGATCATGACCTGAGCCGAAGGCAGATGATTAACCAACTGAGCCACCCAGGCGTCCCGAAATCTTAATACATTTTTATTTTTTTAATTTTTATTTATATATATATATTCTTAAAGATTTTATTTATTTATTTGAGAGAGAGAGAGAGCACAAGAGGGGGGAGGGTCAGAGGGAGAAGCAGACTCCCTGCTAAGCAGGGAGCCCGATGTGGGACTCGATCCTGAGACTCCAGGATCATGACCTGAGCCGAAGGCAGTCGCCCAACCAACTGAGCCACCCAGGCGCCCTCTTAATACATTTTTAAAGAAAATACTCTTTTCTGAAAAGCAGACTTGTTTGCTGGTTAGGACTACAGTTTCTTGGGAAGGATGGGTATGTGGCTCTTAAAGACAGAGGCAGTCTACAACTCTGTCCTACCTTTTTCTTGATGGGGTTTTTTTAAAAAGATTTTTTAATTTGAGAGAGAGTGCAGTGTGGTGTGCAGGGGAAGGATCAGAGAGAGAGGGAGAGGATCTGAGAGAGGGAGACAAGCAGACTCCTCGCTGAGTGGGGAGCCCGATTCTCCGCTCGATCCCAGGACCTGAGATCGTGACCTGAGCCGAAACCAAGAGTCGAACATTCAGCTGAGTCACCCAGGTGCCCCCTTGATGGGATTAAAAAAAAAATACACTCTTAGGATGCCTGGGTGGCTCAGTCAGTTAGGTGTCCAACTTTTTTTTTTTTTTTTTAAGATTTTATTTATTTGAGAGAGAGAGAACATATGAGAGGGGATAGGGTCAGAGGACGAAGCAGACTCCCTGCCGAGCAGGGAGCCCGATGCGGGACTCGATCCCAGGACTCCAGGATCATGACTTGAGCCGAAGGCAGTCGCCCAACCAACTGAGCCACCCAGGCGCCCAGAAAAGCCTCTTTAAAAGTGCCAGGCAGATATTGCCATTTGGGAATGCTGACCCAGTGTTGCTAAATCTGATTTTTCAAGAGTGATGAGACATCTGGATTATTTTTGAGAGAAATATCATTTTTAAATGTTGGTCGCAAATTGATTTTTTAAAATACAGTGCAGTCTCGATACAGCCTATGGTCCTCTCATCTAGCTGAATACTCTCTTTTTGCAACCAGAAGACAAAATCAGAGAAGGCATACTATAATAATATATATATATATATATATATATATGGTCTTTGTCTAGAGTTCCTGACACAGAGCCCTAAATGCCTTTGGAATTATCTGGAGTCTGCTTTTGTTATTCATAATGAGCCCCTATTAACTACTGATACCTGAGTTTATGCCAATGAGGTGACTTTTTGCAGGAGGGGGGCTGGATAGCTTCAGATATCTTTTTTTTTTTTAAGACTCTATTTATTTATTTGAGAGAGAGAGAGAAACAGCATGACAGGGGAGAGGGTCAGAGGGAGAAGCAGGCTCCCCAGTGAGCAGGGAGCCCAATGTGGGACTCGATTCCAGGACTCTGGGATCATGACCTCAGCCGAAGGCAGTCGATTAACCAACTGAGCCACCCAGGTGCCCCAGCTTCAGCTATCCAGATAGCTAGCCCCCAGAGGAATCAATCTTGTGATTAGAGGTTTAGAACTTTCCAACCCCCTTCCCCAGCCATGTCCCCTTCCCTGACCCTCCGCACTTCCTCACCTTTTGGGAACAGAGAGGGGCTGGAGATTAAATCCAATCTCCAGTGGCCATGCCTAGGTAATGAGATCTCCATAAAAACTCCCAAACCATGAAGTACTATGAGGGTGGCACCCCTGGAGAGGGCATGGAAACTCTGCACCCCCCCCATATGCATCTCTTCCATTTGGCTGTTCCTCAGTTGTCCTTTATAATAAATCTGTAATAGTAAGTAGAGTACTTTCTTGAGTTCTGTGAGTTGTTCTACAGAATTATCAAACCTGAGGAGGCTGTCATGGGAACCCCAAAATTTTTATCAGCTGGGCAAAGTGGGAACCTCACTTGCAGGGACATCTGAAGTGGGGACAGTCTTTTTTTTTTTTAAGGATTTATTTATTTATTTATTTATTTATTTTGAGAGAGGGTTGGGGGAGGGGCAGAGGGCAAGAGCGTCCCAAGCAGACTCCTCACTGGGTGCGGAGCCCATGTGGGCTCGATCTCAGGACCCCGAGATCAAGTCAGTGTCAGAACTGAATTGAATTGTTGATGTTGGAGAATTGAAGAAGCTGTATGGAAAAATAAGTGCTTGGTGTTAGGGGGGGAAAAAAACAGTGATGGAAGCGGTGTCAGAAAAAAGACAGTACAGAAGGGAAAGGACCTGCTTGTGATTACACAGCAAGTTGGTTATGGAGCCTGGTCTGACTCCAAATCTGGTACTCTGTCACATTAGACAGGCTGGCTTATCCTTGGGTGCCGGGGATTTGATACTTTCTAGGAGTGAATGGAGTGTGGTCTATGCTTGCTAAATGGCACATAATGTTTGCGGAATGAGTGCTGAATAAATGAATGGATATAGCACCAAAATGCCTACACTTAGAGCTGCACGAAGACGATATCTGGTGTAGTTCTGATTGGCAGCAGGGAGGGGACAACTCATCATAGGCACTAGGAGATTCCTTGGGGAGGGGAGAAAGTGGAGACTCAGCCTCATTCTTCGTTGATGAGAACCATCTGATCAGATTTAGAAAGCCTGAGAATAGGTCATTTCCAGGGTCCACTGGAAGTTCAGACGACACTAGAGTAAACCCACTATAACTCCACCAAGTAGAAACCCCAGAGAAGTTTCCTAAATCATTCTCATGATTTTTGCCATACCTGCACCCTACCTCTACTACTATTTATTCAATATTTTTCTTTAATTAAACTCCCTTTATTTTTTTATTTTATTAAACTTTTAAAAAGATTTTATTTATTTATTTATTTGACAGAGAGAGAGAGACAGCACAAGCATGGGGAGCACCAGGCAGAGGGAGAGGGAGAAGCAGGCTCCCTGCAGAGCAAGGAGACCAATGCGGGGCTTGATCCCAGAATCCTGGGATCATGATCTGAGCTGAAGGCAGAGGTTAACCAACTGAGCCACCCAGGTGCCCCTAAAATAAGTATATTTTTAAAAGGCAAATGTATATTATTACCATAAATGGAAAACCAGTCTCATTTGTCATAAATGGAAAGTAACTATAAAACATGAATAAATATTAGAATATAAAACATTTTGTCCTCATATTGTTAAACTGATCTTGGAGACCACTAGTGATATGGTCCCACACTTGGGAAATGCTGCCCTAAGAGGAGGGTTCTTAAAGGGGGTCCATGGTTGGGTTTTACAAGCCCCCTAGAATTATGCATAAAATATGTGTTGTGCTCAAAGGCATTTTTCCAGGGAGAGGATCTATAACTTCCAGCAGATGTACGAAGGGCTTTAGAACCCAAAGAGCATAAAGAACAATTGCCCTGGAATAACCCAAACTCCTGAAATGAATGTTTAGATTCCCTCCCAGAGTCCACTGAATTGGCCCACCTGGGGTTCCATAGCATCACATATCTAGGCAACTCACTCTATTCCACTCTAGCTACTAAACCTGCTTGAGGGGCGCCTGGGTGGCTCAGTTGGTTAAGCGACTGCCTTCAGCTCAGGTCATGATCCTGGAGTCCCAGGATCGAGTCCTGCATCGGGCTCCCTGCTCGGCAGGGAGTCTGCTTCTCCCTCTGACCCTCGCCCCTCTCATGCTCTCTCTCTCTCAAATAAATAAAATATTAAAAAAAAAAACTTGCTTGAAAAATCTTCTAAACCTGAAAATGTGCATTTTCTTTTTTTTTTTTAAAGATTTATCCATTTATTTTAGAGAGAGGGAGAGCACGTGCATGTGGGGGGGGGGGTGCAGAGGGAGAAGGAGAAGGAGAGAAACAGACTCCCCACTGAGCGTAGAGCCTGGGTGGCTGAGGGGCTCAATCCCACAACCCTGAGATCATGACCTGAGCCAAAATCAAGAGTCAGACACTCAACCAACTGAGCCACCCAGGCGCCCCAGGTTCTTGATTTTTAAATGGCAAATGTATAAGGTGTATATTTATTATAAGGTGGTGGGAAGGATTATATTAAATAATGCATCTAAGACCTAACCAAGGTCCAAAAAAATGGTAGCTATTGCTGTTAGGTATTGAGAACTTAGTATATGCTTATATACTTATATACTTAGTATATGCTTATATACTTATACTAAGAGAACTTAGTTGTCTCATTGACTTCTCACAACTCTATGGGGTGGATATCAAGTATCTCTCCGTTACACAGATGAGGAAAATAAGGTTCAGAGAGGTGAAGTCCCTTGCCTAAAGTCACCCTGCTCAGAAATGGCAGAGCTTGGTCTGACTCTGCAGTCACATATGGTAGGGGGAAACTCTGAGCTGCCCCACCTCCCCAGACAAAGAGAGATGATGCTCCAGTTCCTGGAGACTGTAGGTATCCCTGGCTCCTGGCCAAAGCCCCCTACATATATGTTGGATGGGTGGATGGATGGAAGGATGGATATTTCTAATTCAACATTGCTTCCTTTCACACTTGACCCTAGATTGGCCCTTGACTGTCTTGATCTTCCCTGGACAAACTACCTTTGTATTTTAGCCACCACACTTTCCCAGGGCCTTCAGAAAGCCCCTTGAGATTATTCATAAGCAGGCTGGGAGATCCCTTGCAGGGCTTGGAGCTCTACCCTCCCACAAACAGGCTAGAAAAGACCACAGCCTGCTCCACCTCTGATTGCCACTGGACCGGGATTACACTGTTCCCAGCCATGCCTAGCAATCATTTTTCAAGGTTTTCTGGGACCTCAAGCCCTTTCTTGGACCAGTTCTGTCATCAACCTAGCAGCCCTAGCCCTCTCTTACCTGAAAGGACATGTGAGATGTGACCTTGCAAACTCCCAGAATTGATTCAAGGACTCCTGCCCAGAAAGGATGGGCTCCATGGGAGAGTGCATAAGGCCTAGGTCTGAATCCAGAAACTTCCTCCCCATGGAGAAGGGCTGGCACTAGCCTGGGGCTGGCAGGGGAACTGAGCTTTAGAGCCAAGTACTGTACTGCAGGGCAGGGAGAGTGAGGCCAGACAGGCTAGGACAACTCAGGGAAGAAAAATCTCCTCCCTGGCCAATAGCCAAGCCTTGCCTGAGTGGACAGACCCCTCTGAAGGCTCACTGCTCAGCCTTCTGTCCATGGGGGGCAGCAGATGAATTCAGGCACATCCAGAGAGGCCTAGTTCACCCCCCTCGGCTTCCAACTAGTAGGCAGAGCAACCCAGGGCAGAGGCTAAAAGGCCACGTGGGCTTGGGTATGCATCCCGACTCTACCCCAACTAAAGTGTGTAACCTTAGGTGAGTGAGTCCACCTCTCTGAGCCTCAGTTTTCTTATTTGTAAAATGGGGATTGCAATAGTCCTTGTTTCTCGGGGACAATTTGAAGATTGAGATGGTGCATATAAAGTATATAGTGCAAGACTTGGCACATGGCAAAAGTCAACGATGCCAGCTACCAATTATTATTAATGTTACCCTAAACCAGGATTTTTCCACCTTGGCACTAACATTTTGGACCAGAAAGTTTTTTGTTAGGGGGCCATCCTGTGCTTTGGAGGATGTTCTCAGCATCCATAGCCTCTACCTACTAGATGCCAATTGCATTTCATGCCCAATTGTCAACCAAAAATGTCTGCAGACAACACCAAATGTCCCCTGCAGGGTGAAATGGCCCCAGTTGAGAACGACTGCTGTAAACAATCTAGACTGAGTCCAAATTTCATGAATGCCAAACTCACAGCCCCATGTAAAGACCACAAGGCAGGCAGGCCTACTATAGATGAAGGGATGGGATATCCAACAATTACAGAACAGGTTCCCTCCAGTGTGAGCTAAGAAGCAGGACCTGTACTTGCTCTGGGAGCTAACAGCCCCCTCTGACTCACTAGTGACCTCAGTGCCACTCTTTAATTATATGCAAAATGGCCACCAGTTAACTCTCAATTATTCTAGGGCCCAGACAAAGGGACAAGTTGTGGGTATCTGATTTCTGGCATCTGCATTCTTTTTCACTGACAGGGAGAAACTTGACTCTCCAGAACTCAAGAATTCATTCAGACTTTCATTCATGACTGCTGAAAGATTTTTTTTTTTTTAAGATTTTAGGGACTTGGGCACCTGGGTGGCTCAGTCGGTTAGGCGTCTGCCTCCGGCTCAGGTCATGATCTCAGAGTCCTGGGATCAAGTCCCACATCGGGCTATCTGCTCAGCGGGGAATCTGCTTCTCTCTCTGCCCTCACCCAGCTTGGGCTTTCTCTCTCTTTCTCTCTCACTCTCTCTCTCAAATAAATAAAATCTTAAAAAAAAAAAGATTTTAGGGACTACTGAGAGATTTTTGAGAGAGAACTAGGTGTCAGTCATTGTTCTGGGTGTGGAGGATTGTGATATTGTGACTTATAATGAGAAATATATATTTGATCTTCATCCTGGTTCCTGGCTCAGAGCTCCCAAAACCTTGGAATTTCCTGAGCAGTTAGAGAAATGGCAGCATCCTTTTTTTCTTTTTCTTTTTTTTTTTTTCATGGTAAAGTCTGCTTTATTGGTGGCAGTTAGTATAAGTTAATAAATATTGATCCCCAAAGAAGAACTCATTTATTTATCAGTTACTGGTCCATAGAGAGCTGAATGAAACTGAACCAACTGCCTGCTGAGATGATAAACTGAAGTCAATCCTGCTTCTTGGGAAATGAAGCCATAGCTAGCTGATATATGGCATATGCTGTTTCACCAACTGTAAGCATCATAGTGGCTCTATACAGGAGGGCATCAGCTACTCCACCCTTTAGATAGACTGGAATTCCATTATCCTCCTGAAATAGCTTTTGTTTCTCTGGAACTTTCTTTTCTTTTTTTTTTTTTTTTTAAAGATTTTATTTATTTATTTGACAGAGACAGAGACAGCGAGAGCAGGAACACAAGCAGGGGGAGTGGGAGAGGGAGAAGCAGGCTTCCCGCTGAGCCGGGAGCCCGATGTGGGACTCGATCCCAGGACCCTGGGATCATGACCTGAGCCGAAGGCAGTCGCTTAACCAACTGAGCCACCCAGGCGCCCTGGAACTTTATTTTCAAACTGCCTGCGTGAAGCAGTACTTATGGTCCTCTGGGCAATCTGACGAAGAGCCAGCAGATTCCGCATTTTGGCTCAGTTACTACCCACCAACCGCGACAACCGACCACCAGGAACGAAAGTCCCCACACCGGATTCTTTTCTTTTCTTTTAATATTTTATTTATTTATTTGACAGAGAGAGAGCACAAGCAGAGGGAGCAGCAGAGGGAGAGGGAGAAGCAGGCTCCCTACTGAGCAGGGAGCCCAATGCAGGGCTTGATCTCAGGGCCCTGAGACCATGACTTGAGCCGAAGGCAGACACTTTACCAACTGAGCCACCCAGGCGCCCCCCTTTTTTTTCCTTTTTAAACACAACTCAGCTATCGTATCATTTTATTTGTAATCAGTTTGTGTCTCTGTGGCAGCATCTTTTGTCATAACATTTGGTCTCTAGTTTCAGTTCCTGAAATGGGTGAAATGGGTGAATTGGGTGTCTTGTTATCATAACAAGTCTTTCTCTACTATGTTTATGTTAATAAGGTTTATGTTAATAAAGTGACTTTTGGAAAGTACCTAAGGATTGGAGCTGATGGCCAGCGGAGCCAACCGTTAGAAGGTTGGAACTTTCAGCCCCACCTCTGACCTCCAAGGGAGGGGTGAGGGGCTGAAGGTTGAGTTCAATAATAACTAATGCCAATGATCTAGTCAATCATGCCTATGTTTTTTTTTTTTTTTAAAGATTTTATTTATTTGACAGAGAAAGACACAGCGAGAGAAGGAACACAAACGGGGAGTGGGAGAGGGAGAAGCAGACTCCCTGCCGAGCAGGGAGCCCGATGCGGGACTCGATCCAGGGACTCCAGGATCATGACCTGAGCCGAAGGCAGTTGCTCAACCAACTGAGCCACCCAGGCGCCCCAATCATGCCTATGTTTTGAGGCCTCCAAAAAAACCCAAAAGGACAGGGTTTGGAAAGCTTCTGGGTTGGTGAACATGTGGAGATGCAGGGAGAGTGGCATGCCAGGAAAGGGTGTGGAAGCTCTGAGCCCTTTCCCCATACTTTGCCTTACGTGTGTCCCTTCCATCTGGCTGTTCCTGAATTACATCCTTTCACAATAAACTGGTGATCCAGTCAATAAAATGTTTCTCTGAGTTCTGTGAGTTGCTCTAGCAAATTAATCAAACCCAAGGAGAGGGTCATGGAAACCTCTGATTTATGGCCAGTTAGAAGTATAGGTAACAGGGGCGCCTGGGTGGCTCAGACGTTAAGCGCCTGCCTTCGGCTCAGGTCATGATCCCAGGGTCCTGTATGGAGTCCCGCATCAGGCTCTCTGCTCAGTGGGAAGCCTGCTTCTCCCTCTCCCACTCCCCCTGCTTGTGTTCCCTCTCTCGCTGTGTCTCTCTCTGTCAAATAAATAAATAAAATCTTAAAAAAAAAAAAGTATAGGTAACAAACACACACACACACACACACACACACGAAGGAGAGAAAGAAGAAGTGGTCATTGTGGTACAGGTAACAACCCGGGCTTGTGACTGGCGTCTGCTGTGGGATGGGTGGGGCAGTCTTGCAGGGCTGGGCCCTTAACCTGTGGATTCTAATGCTATCTCCACAGAGAGTGTCAGAATTGAGGTGAATTGTAGGATGCCCAGCTGGTGTCCAGCGAATTGCTTGTTGGTGTGAGGGAAAACCCCCCGCCCATATATGGTAATTGGTGACCAAAACGCTATTAGGAATGTACAAGATGGTTGCCTGGGTGGCTCAGTTGGTTAAGCATCCCTTGATTTCCGCTCAGGTCATGATCTCCCTTGCATCGGGCCCCACACTGGGCGTGGGGCCTGCTCAAGATTCTTTCTCTCCCTCTGCTGCTCACCCCCCAACCCCCGACCCTGCTCACCCACACACGTGCTCTCTCTCTAATAAAAAAAATTTTTTTTAAAGGAATGTACAAGAGAAGAAAATGTGCAATGTCCTGTCTTCATGGAACCTATATTCTAACAGGAGAATAAAGATAATAAAGAAGCAAAAATATGTCATACCCTGATAAGTGCAATGGATAAAAATAAAGTAGAAGAAGAGAACCAAGGGTGACAGGATGAGGAGTCTTGTTTTTTTGTTTTTTTTTTTAAAGATTTTATTTATTTATTTGAGAGAGAGAGAATGAGAGACAGAGAGCACGAGAGGGAAGAGGGTCAGAGGGAGAAGCAGACCCCCCGCTGAGCAGGGAGCCCGATGCGGGACTCGATCCCGGGACTCCAGGATCATGACCTGAGCCGAAGGCAGTCGCTTAACCAACTGAGCCACCCAGGCGCCCGAGGAGTCTTGTTTTAAATAGAGGTTTCTGGGCAGGACTCTCCAAGAAGGTGCCATTTGAGCCAAGATTTGATGACCGGGTGGAGGACAGAGTGTGGAGAAGCCAGTGGGGGCAGAGAGGCCAGGTAGAGGCTATTGCATCAGATGGCTTGAACCAGACAGAGGTAGGAATAGAGGTGGTTGGATTTTAGATATATTCTGAGGGTGGAGCTGACAGATTTGCTGATTAATTGAATGCAAGGTGTGAGGAAAGAGAGGAGTCAAGCATGACTCCAAATCCTGTGGCCTGAACAATGAGAAGAATAGATTGGGTTGAGGAAGGCTGGACAAAACAGAAACAAAAAGTTGTTTTGGCCATGTTAAGTTTAAGATACCTATCTTGTTGGTGTGATATATGAGTTCTGGGAAGTAGTCCAGGCCAGTGCTATAATTTGGGGAGTCATCAGTTTATAAGTGACATTTAAAGCCATGAGACTGGATGAGGTCATCACGGAGGGAGGAGTACATGAAGATGGAAGAGGTAATGCTTATTCAGCTAACAACATTCTCTGAGCTTTTAACATGGGCCAGGCCCTAAGGTAGGTGCTAGGTACAGAGATGTATATCCCTAGGCACCTACCCAAGAGACGCTCCATTACTTATTTAATTTTTCCTGTCTAAGTGCTTTGGCCACTTAGAGGATAAACATTGGGTGTTCCCGCCCTGCCTCTTAGTCACTTATTTTTTTCAACAGATACTTATTGAGCACCTACTTGTACAAGGCCCCTGTTTAGGCACTAGGATCATGAAGGGAAGTAAGTCAGATACGGCTCCATACTAATGGTATTTACATTTTGTATGTGGAAGAGGTGGGCATTGAACAAGATGCATATGATGATGTGATTACAGTTGTGACAAATGCAATGACAGAGAATGTAGGCTAGTATGAGAGCTGTTAACGAGGGCTGTGCCCTAGCCTGGGAGGTAGGAAGGCTTGCCTGGGAAGTCACATTCGAGGAGCAATCTAAAGGAAGAGGAGCTTGCAGAAGGGGACATGCAGAAGCTTCTCAGGTGAAAGGAATAGCACAGTCAAAGACCTGAAGGCTCAAAGGAGGTTGAGAGCTCAGGAAGGCCAACTTGGCTACAGAGAAGTGATCTGGGGGAGTGGGAGAGATGAAGCTGGGGGGGGGGGGGGGGAGCGGGCAACAGCCACACCTTCAGGGTCTTGTGAGCCTAGCTAAGACACATGGACTCTGTCCTGGGGCCATCATTGGCCCTGAAAGGCTATAGGTTGGGCTTCACGTGATCATAGGGTCACTAAAAAGGGTAGGCCAGGGCAGGGGAGCCAATGTGGCAGCCAAGCCACCACTGAAGAAGTATTTGACTATTGCCCCTTTGCCTCAGTCTCTAGGTTGCTCCATTTTATTTTATTTTATTTTATTTTATTTTATTTTTATTTTTTTAAGATTTTATTTATTTATTTGACAGAGAGATAGAGAGATAGCACAAGTAGGCAGAGTGGCAGGCAGAGGGAGAGGGAGAAGCAGGCTTCCCGCTGAGCAGGGAGCCCAATGCGGGGCTCGATCCCAGGACCCTGGGATCATGACCTGAGCCGAAGGCAGCCGCTTAGCCGACTGAGCCACCCAGGCGCCCCTAGGTTGCTCCATTTTAGACATCTGTTTGTAGAGCCCCAGTTCCCTCCAGGGCAGGAGGGATGTCCTCTCTCAGAAGAGTAGAATCCTGGGTGCCCCCAAAATTGGCATCTGGGGATCTCAAAGCCAGATTTAAGGCTGGACATGAAAGTCTGTTTCTTCCAGGAGCCACTCCAGAGATATTACAGATAGTCCCTGGTTTAGAAGATGGTTAGACTTAAGATTTTTTGACTTTACAATGGTGCAAAAGTGATACACATTCAGTTGAAACCATACTTTGAATTTTGATTTTGGATCTCTTCCTAGGCTGGCGATATGCGGTACTATATGCTCTCGCCCACAGCTTCCTGTCAGCCGTGCAATCGCAAGGGTAAAAGACTAATGATACACGTACAGCCATTCTGCTTCTCACTTTCAGTACAGTGTTTAATGAATTAAATGAGCTAGTCAACATTTTATTATACAATAGGATTTGTGGGCGCCTGGGTGGCTCAGTCGGTTGGGCGACTGCCTTCGGCTCAGGTCATGATCCTGGAGTCCCTGGACCGGGTCCTGCATCGGGCTCCCTGCTCGGCGGGGAGTCTGCTTCTCCCTCTGACCCTCCCCCCTCTCATGTGCTCTCTCTCTCTCAAATAAATAAATAAATAAATAAATCTTAATAAAAAATAAAAAATAAAAAAATAAAATAGGATTTGTGTTAGATGATTCTGACCAACTATAAGCTAATGTAAGTGTTCTGAGTATTTTTTTTTTCATTTATTTGACAGAGAGAGACATAGTGAGAGAGGGAACACAAGCAGGGGGAGTGGGAGAGGGAGAAGCAGGCTTCCTGCTGAGCAGGGAGCCTGACGTGGGGCTGAGCCGAAGGCAGATGCTTAACGACTGAGCCGCTCAGGCGCCCCCCAAGTACTTTTCAGGTAGGCAAGGCTAAGCTATGATGTTCAGTAAGGTGTATTAAATGCATTTCCGACTTAGGATATTTTCAACTTATGATGGGTTTATTGGAATAAACCCCATCGAAAGTCAAAGAATATCTGTATTTCATTAAGCAGAGGTGCCAGGTTGTTCCAGCCAGAGTCTCTGTGACTCTCTTCTCTATGATTATTTTCTTTTTTTTTTTTTTTTTTTTTTTTTTTTATTCATGAGAGACAGAGCGAGAGAGAAAGGCAGAGGGAGAAACAGGCTCCCAAGGAGCAGGGAGCCCGATGCGGGACTCGATCCCAGGACCCTGAGATCATGACCTGAGCCGAAGGCAGACGCTTAACCATCTGAGCCACCCAGGCGCCCCTCTATGATTATTTTCTATCTGAGTTCATATAAATTAGATTCCTGGATTTACGGGCCCTTTACCATCAGGCTATAAAGTAAAATAAATAATTTTAATGCAGTTAATTGCAGCCATTCTCAGTCTCAATGCCAATGTCACAGCCATCACAGGTGTGAAACATTTAGAGAACAAGTTTTCTTTCCTGACATGCATTTTTTATTAAAGATTATAAAAATAATAAATGTGCGGGGTGCCTGGGTGGCTCATTCGTTAAGTGTCTGCCTTCAGCTCAGGTCATGATCCCAGGATCCTGGGATCGAGCCCCGCATCGGGCTCCCTGCTCAGCGGGGAGCCTGCTTCCCCCTCTCCCACTCCCCCTGCTTGTGTTCCCTCTCTTGCTGTGTCTCCCTCTGTCAAATAAATAAATCTTTAAAAAATAATAATAATAATAAATGTGCAAAGTAAAAGAGAAGAACACAAAGAATTAAATTATAATGATTAACTGTACAGAGAGGACCATTGTTAATATTTTGCCCTAAAAAAATCATCATTTTTCGGGGCAGCTGGGTGACTCAGTTGTTAAGCGTCTGCCTTCAGCTCAGGTCATGATCCCAGGGTCCTGGGATTGAGCCCCACATCAGGCTCCCTGCTCCGAGGGAAGACTGCTTCTCCCTCTCCCACTCCCCCTGCTTGTGTTCCCTCTCTCGCTGTCTCTCTCTCTGTCAAATAAATAAATAAAATCTTTAAAAAAATCATCACTTTTCAATGCATATGTATATATATCCATACTCATGTGATACCTATCACACTGTAAATATCATTTTTTAAAAGATTTTATTTATGGAGCGCCTGGGTGGCTCAGTTGGTTAAGCGACTGCCTTTGGCTCAGGTCATGATCCTGGAGTCCCAGGATCGAGTCCCGCATCCGGCTCCCTGCTCGGCAGGGAGTCTGCTTCTCCCTCTGACCCTCCCCCATCTCACAAAACACAAAGATTTTAAAGATTTTAAAATCTTTTTTTTAAAGATTTTATTTATTTATTTGAGAGAGAGAGACAGCAGAAGCAGACCTGGGGGCAGCAGAGGGACAGGGAGAAGCAGACTCCCCACTGAGCAGGGAGCCCAACGTGGGGCTTGATCCCAGGACCCTGGGATCTTGACATGAGCCAAAGGCAGACACTTAACTGAGCCACCCAGGTGCCCCCGTAAATATAATTTTTGTTACACGCTATTCCATGTCCTTAAAAGCCTCTACAACATAATTTTTTTTTTTAAAGATTTTATTTATTTGACAGAGAGAGACACAGTGAGAGAGGGAACACAAGCAGGGGGACTGGGAGAGGGAGAAGCAAGCTTCCCGCCGAGCAGGGAGCCCGATGCGGGGCTCGATCCCAGGACTCCGGGATCATGACCTGAGCTGAAGGCAGACACTTAACGACTGAGCCACCCAGGTGCCCCAATTTTTCTTTTTTTAAAAGATTTTATTTATTTATCTGAGAGAGAGCACAAGCAGGGAGAGAGGCAGAGGCAGACTGCCCACTGAGCAGGGAGCCCGATGCGGGGCTTGATCCCAGGACCCCAGGATCATGACCTGAGCTGAAGGCAGACATTTAACCAACTGAGCCACCCAGGTGCCCCCAACATAATTTTTCAATAGCTTCTTAATAGTCCATCCATAATTATTTTCCATCAATCACTTTTTGAAACAATCCCTTATCATTGGACACTTGGGTTGTTTCCAGTTTTTCAGTACTGTAACAACACTTTGTTCTGATGAACATCCTTCAAAGTTAAAAATAATCTTTGTTTTATTCTACTTTCAGAAGTAATAGGTACTCATTGTATAAAAGTCAAACACTGCAGCAATGTAGACTCTGGAAAAGAACATTCCTGGTAATCTTACAACTCAAAGATAACAACTGTTAAAATTAGATTTTTTAAATGAATAGAATAGGTTTTTTTCTTTCTTTTTACCAAAATGAGATGATTCTGAGTTGTCCGTGTCACGACATATAAATCTGCTTCATTCTACAATAATCTTCCCTACATTCCAATCCCCACGATCGCTACCTGCCCACGCACATCTGTATGCACACACTGCCTCCCCTCCAGGTACCAGGCATGAACCATGTCAAATCCTGCATCATTAATTTCCCCCATCTACTGGATTATTCCCATTAGTGTACAAACATCCTGCAACACTCTATCTTCAATAAATGCCTTCCTTAACTCTACATTCTTCTCTAGCTACCACCCCATTTAGCTCTCCTCCAAAGAGTTGCCTACACAGTTAATGCCCCCTCACCCATGGAGGCTGCGTTCCAAGACACCCAGTGGATGCCTGAAACCACAGACAGTACAGAATCCTAGATATATACTATATTTTTCCTATACAGACATACCTATGATAAAGTTTATGAATCAGGCACTGTAAGAGATGAACAGCAATAGCTACACTAACAATCAATAATTAACAATTAGTAACAATTAACAATAAATGGAACAATTATAACTGTAGAACAATTATAGAACTGTCCTAAAAGTTGTGTGAATATGATCTCTCTCTCAAAATATCCTATTGTGCTGAACTCTCCCTTCTTTTGATGTGAGATGATAAAATGCCTGTGTGATGAGATGAATTGAGGTGAATGGCAGGCATTGTGATGTAGCGTTGGGCTCCTATTGACCTTCTGAGGATAGTCAGAGGAGGATCATCTGCTTCCAGACTGAAGCTGGAGCTGGGGAAAGTGAAACCGTGGATGGGGAGGGGGTAGGGAAACTACTATCTCAATGTCTCTGATTCAGAACTATGAGAAATGATTTTTGCTCGCTTATAAGCCACCCAGTCAGTGATACTTTGTTACAGCAGCCCGAACGGACTTTTGCCCATTGTCTCCTCAAGTCACCACACCAAAACAGCTTATCAAGGTGACCAGTGACTGCCACAAATCCAGTGACCAGTTCTCAGCCCTTACATTGATGTTCTTGTGTCACAATTTGCTTTCTTCCCTTCTGAAGCTCATTATTTGCTTGGGTTTCAGGATCCCCGGGACTCTCACAGTTCTCCTCTCTCCCTGGGTGCTCCTCCTCAGCTTCAGCTGCTTGCCCACCTCTTCTCCCTGACCTCTGAAGGAAGGAGTGTCCCAGGCCTCACTCTTTGGGCCACTTCTTATAGTCTCTATTTTCATGGATCTAAAAACCAGCTCCATGCCCAGAACTCCTGTTTTAGTCTGCTTGGGCTACTATAAGAGAACACTATAGATTTGGGGGCTTAGAAACAACCAAAATTCATTTCCACAGTTCTGGAGGGTGCAAATCCAAGATCAGGGTGCTGACATGGTTGGGTTCTGGTGAGAGCCCTCTTCCTGGTTTATAGCCGGCTGTCTTCTCCCTGTGTCCTCACATGGTGGAAGGAGAAAGGGACTTTCTGAGGTCTCTTTTATAAGGGCCCCAGTCCTATTCTTAAGAGTTCTACCCTTATGGCCTAATACTTCCTTCCTCCTAATCCTATCACACTGGGGGGGCATAAACATTCAGTCTGCAGGAAGCCCCAAATTTGTAGTCAGCCAGAAAAAAAACTGGGTACACTGGAACCCCATTTGTGGCCCTTGCCTAAAGTAAGGATAAGTTTTGCAGGACTGAGCCCTTAACCTGTGGGGTTCTGCACTAACTCTGGGTAGTGTCAGAATTAAATTGAATTGGGGTGCCTGGGTGGCCCAGTCGGTTAAGCGTCTGACTTTGGCTCAGGTCATGATCTCAGGGCCCTGAGATTGGGCTCTGCACTCAGCAGGGAGCCTGCTTGTCCCTCTCCTTCTCCCTTTGCCACCCTCCCACCACTCATGCTTTCTCTCTCTCAAATAAAGAAAATCTTTCAGAGCGCCTGGGTGGCTCAGTCATTAAGCGTCTGCCTTCAGCTCAGGTCGTGATCCCGGGGTCCTGGGATCAAGTCCCACATCGAGTCCCACATCGGGCTCCCTGCTCCGCGGGAAGCCTGCTTCTCCCTCTCCTACTCCCCCTGCTTGTGTTCCGGCTCTCACTATGTTTCTCTCTGTCAAATAAAAAATAAATAAATAAATAAATAATTTTTTGAAAAAAGAAAATCTTTTAGAAAAAGAATTGAATTGAATTGTTGGACACAAAGTTGGTGTTGGAGAATTGATATGGAAAAATGACACATTATATGTCAAAAAAAAAAAAAAGACACCAGAGGAAGTCACTGGGTATTAGGCACAGTGCTAGATATACAGATTTCAACAGATATAAAAATTATAAGCCACAGGCGCCTGGGTGGCTCAGTCATTAAGCGTCTGCCTTCAGCTCAGGTCATGTTCCCAGGGTCCTGGGATCGAGTCGCACATCAGGCTCCCTACTCAGCTGGGAGTCTGCTTCTCCCTCTCCCTCTGCCTGCTGCTTCCCCTGCTTGCGCTCTCTCTCTCTGTCAAATAAATAAATAAAATCTTTAAAATATATAAATAAGCCACAGATAGGAGAAAAGAAAAGATGTGAATAAATGGAAAGTAACATCAAGGTTCTGGATGGGAAGGCCAAATATAGCAAGAATGAAAAAATTTTCCACATGTAGATTTATAGATTTAACACCATCCCAATTAAAATACCAACAAGATGTTGACAGAAAGATGCTAGATTATGCTTAGATAAATCATGGGGTGCCTGGTTGGCTCAGTTGGCTAAGCGTCCAACTCTTGATTTCAGCTCAGGTCATGATCTCAGGGTTGTGAGATCGAGCCCCAGGTAGGGCTTTGCGCTGGTCATGGAGCCTGCTTAAGATTCTCTCTCTCCTGGGGCACCTGAGTGGTTCAGTTAGTTAGGCATCCGACTCATGACCTTGGCTCAGGTTATGATCAGGCCCCTGCGTGGGGCTCTGTGCTCAGTGGGCAGTCTGCTTGAGATTCTCTCTCCCTCTCCCTCTGCCCCCTTTCCCCCAAAAGAGTTTGCAAATCAGCAACACAACTAAGCCTTTCAGAGGTACAAATTAGGAGGAAAATTCTAGACTGGGGTCATACAGTTCTTGCTACCACTGAACATCAAAACTCACCAAGTCAGGGATCTGGAGGCCACGGAGGGTTTGGCCAAGCAAAAGACTGGGGAAGCAGAGGTGGAGAAATCAATGTTCCAAGAAGTAGTAGCCCCTGTGAAGATCAAGTGCAGGCTTTCAGACACAGAGAAGTTGGCTGAGGAGTAGTGGGAGATGAGGAGAAGCTGGGGGAGGCACATGATGAAGAACCAAGATAAGGGTGTGGAGATGGGGCTCTCTCTAGGGGGCAGACACTTTGTCTCCTCCACTGCTGAGTCCCTAGTATCTAGCCCAGTGCACACAGTAGATGTTCTATAAATATCATGGAGATCTTTCCATACCTGCATATATGGACTTGGATTTTGTAACATCTGCATAGTGTTCAGGTCTCCACATTTCCCCTGTGACAGGTCCATCTCACTGGATGGACCTGGAAGTTGCTTCCAGTTATTAGGGAATCATAGTTATTATTAATGAACATCCTAGCATTTAGAATACAGCTCCCCCTGTGGCCCTTCTTTCCAAGGGCCAGGAGGGATCCCTTGGATTTTTGCTTGGTCCAGTTCTGCTCTCTTGGTTCCCAAACAAGCACCCTTTTGCTATTCATGGTCCCCTCAGAGACTGTGAGACTATAGTCCCCTCAGGCCTTCCCCTCCCCCCCGGCCTACTCCCCTTTACAATCATCTTATTCAGGGATATACAATAAACATTTGTATGGTAAGGCAACTCACACTGATTTCTACTGAGCAGCTGAAATACTCAGGACTTACATATATACCCTAACCCAGCCAGGCTCTGATTTACATTAGGGCTTCTCACCAGAAGTCACCTATGGTTCTAGAGGTAGAAAGAACACACCTCACCCCCAACTCATGCCATTATTGTGCTGAGCTACTGAGCTTCCCCCAGAGCACCAAGCTCTTTTTGGCCCTCCCAGCTAATTCTTTGCACAAGCTCTTCCTTCTCCTCTCCTCAGTACCTGGCTAACACCAGCTAATTCTTCAGGTCTCACGAGCCACTCCCTCTAGGAAGCCTTCCCTGAATACCCACTCCGGCCTGGGTTAAGAGCCGCAGAAGCACCCCGTTATTTCTTGTGGCACATATCCTACTTTGTTACAATTTCCTTTTTGTTGTCCATGAACAGTGTGACGGCAGACTTTGGGTCTTGTTAACTGTTTTGTCCCTGGCGCCCACCGCAGAGCCAGGCCGTTCTGTGGTTCAACCCATATCAGTTGAATGAATGAACAAATGTCAAGTGCACAAGGAGTGGGGGAGCCACCAAAGTCCCAGATGCCACATACAGCACCGTGGGCTCTTAGAGCTGGGGAAGAAGCATTCCATAAGGGACAAAATCTTGGTTTCCTGCAGGGACCTTCAAGGAGTCTGTCACAAGACAACTGGCAACCCAAAGGAAAGGATGGGGTAACAAAAGAAACTGGTCTCCAGCTGCCTTGCTCCGGGGAATGTTTGTCAGTGTGACATTCACAGAAGTCCTGCACATGGGCTGACTGAGGGGGAGAGCCAGCCTCAGCCAGACAGAAGGGAGTTCAGCTACTGTGCATGTGTTAGCACTAAGCGATGTGTGGCTTAGAAGCTTCTTGGCTCTGCGTTCATTTTTTTTTTTTTACTTTTAAAAAACCTCCAGGTATTTCATATATATATATATATTTGTTTTACCCTTAAAGAATGTTTTTATTTTTGAGGTGCTGTTACCAAATTATATGGACAGAGTTCATTAAAAATCTGCTTAGTACAAAACTGATTTGAGTCCAAAACCATTAGAATTCTATTAAATAAATGCATCTTCTCGCTGCATCAAAAAAAAAATATATCATTAGCACCGCCATTAATCATTTTGCACCCCTTCAACCCTTTGCTTGTGTTGCTGGTTTGCTGTGCCGTAAAATGAGTTTCAAAGGTATGTGATAGGGTGGAGCATGTTTAGGGAATAGTTCTGGGTTGAGGGTAAGGAATTTGGGGCTGAGAAAATAAAACTTGGTGAACTGCAGGAGCCCATCTGTCATTTTGTACCTCAGTCCCCCTTTTCTGGAGCCAGAAAAATTATTTTTTAAGTACTAGTTAATAAAGTCAACAGGTGTTTATTAAGCACTGTTAAAAAGAAAACCACAGGCCCAAAATGGTGTCACTGAGGTTAAGACCCCAAGTCAGTAAAGCAGGACTTAATAGCTAACCTAACTGTAGTTTCAACCCCCCAGAAATGTAATCTTTAACCAGTCAACATGAGAATTTTCTGGTTAACACTAGGAAATTTACTGATAGGCCCCTTCAGTTCCCCTTGGGAGGGTGACTTTGCCTAAAACAATGGATTCTGTGCTAATCATTTGCTTCTTTCCCTTCCCTCTCTACCTTTAAAAACCTTTCCTTTTCTGTAGCCCCTTTGGAGCTCTCGTTTACTTGCTAGACTGGATGCTGCCTGATTCATGAATCAATTAATAAAGCCAATTAGAGGGGCGCCTGGCTGGCTCAGTCGGAGGAACATGTGACTCTTGACCTCAGGGTCCCGAGTTCAACCCACAATGGTGTAGAGATTACTAAAAATAAATAAATAAATAAACTTAAAAAAAAAAGCCAATTAGATCTTAAAATTTAAATTTTTTATTGTTATTTAACAGCACCTACTATGTGCCAAGGTAACATGGCTGCTATAAAGGGAAATGATTGGTTTCAGTGGTTCTTAACCTTTTCTGGGGGGATATAGATTTACAGATCTTTGAGAATAATGAATTGCACCACCCTATATGGTAGCCACTAGCCACATTTGGCTATTTAAATTAATATAAACAAGGGCACCTGGGTGGCTCAGTCGGGTAAGCATCTGACTTTTGATTTCAGCTCAGTTCATGATCTCATGGATTGTGAGATCCAGCCCCATGTCGTGGGGCTCCTGCTCATCAGGGAGTCTGCTTGAGATTCTCTCTCTCCCTCTCCATTTGCCCCTCCCCCAACTCCTCTTGCTTCTCTCTCTCTCTCTAAGGTAAATATATCTTTATAAAGGAATAAAGTAATATTAACTAATTACAATTAAATACAAACAGTGCTTAATAAAAGTTCAGTATCTCAGTTGCAGTAGTCACATTTCAAGAGCTCAATAGCCACATGATGCTAATAGCTACCACACAGAACTCAGATATAGAATGTTTCCATCATCAAAGTTCTATTGGACAGCACTGCATGCATATTCTCCCCAGAATAAAGACTTTTCTGTTCACATGCAATACTTTGCATCCAACTTTACAACTTTTACAGTTTTGAAGGGTTGGGGTGGGGGTTAGGTGGGGAGGTAGTCAGTCATTCACTGGTCGCTGAGGCCGCAGAATCCAAGAAAAAGAAGCCCTGATATGATAAGCAATGTGAGGACTCCATCTCAGAAAACAGCAAGTTGACAAAAATAAAGCAACAAAGCTGCTACAGATTCAGTATGCTCACTGCTTTAATTGTACCTCCTCATGTAAAGGGGGATTCTTACCTATCCAGCCACATGTAAAGAAAACATCAGCTTAGGGGCGCCTGCGTGGCTCAGCTGGTTAAGTGTCTGCCTTCGGCTCAGGTAATGATCCCAGGGTGCTGGGATGGAGCCCCACATCGGGCTCCCTGTTCAGCGGGAGTCTGCTTCTCCCTCTCCCTCTGCCACTCTCTAGCTCTCTCTCTCAAATAAATAAATAAAATCTTAAAACCACCACCACAACATCAGCTTATTATCCAAAAATAACTGAAAAACAATGTTAAGGATCTTCTGCAATCTCTTAAGAAGACACCAAAGGGGAATAATATTCACAACACACTGCAAATCTTCTTGAATTATCTTTCCTATCTTTTTCCTCTTCTCATCCTCCCACACATGGCACTCGCTTCCTGAAAGCTCTCTGCATCCAAACCCCCTCCAAACCTAGTCTGCTGCTGCTTCTCCCCTTCCTCCCCTGCACGGCGAAGTTCTCTGTCATGTAGCTCTGCAGAACATGTTTTATTTTATTCTGTCACACAAATACAGTGGCAAAGAATAACAAAGAGAAAGCTTCCAGGGTGATGTGACCAGGCACATATTCCACAGTGACCCAACCCACAGCTCTCCCTGGCAGTCTGGACCAGTTTCTCTGAGGTGACTCATTTTCCCACTGATGGTTTACTCCCCACATCACTTCCTCTTCTGTCCTCTGCTCCCAAGGACCAGAGTCTGGGAGAAACTCATGACTGAGCCTGACCCAGAAGAAAACATTTTGCTGGGATGCCAGAGGGAACTGATGTCATAGGGAAAGGGAGAAAACCAGATGGGCCAGTTCATAGAATGTTTTATCCCCCACTGATAATTGTTTTATTATTACTTTTTATTGGGCACTGCCCTACTCCCTAGTGAATGGCTTGCTGTGGGAAATACATTAACTCTTAACACTCTGCCAAGGTCAAAGGATTCTTTTCAATCTGAAGATAAGCCCAACAGTGCCATTCTTATCTTCATATTAGGATTGAGCTCCCACGTATTTCAGGTGAAAGCTTATCCCTGTAGAAAGAGCAGTCCTGGGGCGCCTGGATGGCTCAGTCCTTAAGCATCTGCCTTCGGCTCAGGTCATGATCCCAGGGTTCTGGGATTGAGCCCCATGTCGGGCTCCCTGCTCTGCAGAGAGCCTGCTTCTTCTTCTCCCGCTCCCCCTGCTTGTGTTCCCTCTCTCACTGTGTCTCTGTCTGTCAAATAAATAAATAAAATCCTAAAAAGAAAGAAAGAAAGAGCAGTCCTATCTGAGAACTCTGATGCCAATCCACCATCATCAGGTCATGCACCCGGAATTAATGGAGAAGGCACATAGAGCCTAGAGCCGTCACATTTCTTATCCTTCCTTATGTTCTTCACACGCATCTGAACTCGTCATCATTGTCCATTCCATGTAGATCACTTCCTTCTGCTTTATTCCCCATCTCAGAATGCTACCACTGCATAACCAGTTCCTCAAGCCAAGAACTTGGAAATCAACCTGAACTCCTCCTCACCCAGCCCCCCACACCCAGTCTATCTCCATGTCCTATGATACTGTCTCCTTGGGATAACTCACCTCCTTAGTATGTATCTCTATCACCTTACATCAGGCCACTGGCATCTCTTGCTTGGAGGACTGCAGTGGTCTCCCAGCTGGGGTCTCCCTGCACTGGCTCCCATGTTACTTCCCCCTGTAACCTGCCAGTCAGTGGGCCATTTGGGGCTATCCCTGTTCTTACCTTTACTCACCTTAGGCCAATCTGACTACACTGTCATATCTTCCCAGAACAGTAAGAATCCAACTGCAAAATCACTAATGGATAATGTAGTTTTAAATGAAGGGATCTGTGAAGTCCCAGGAAGGGGCTTACACTGCAATTACACAGCAATACTTCCTACACAGACCCTTCGTCTCTCCTCTCTCCCCACCTCATTATGGCAGGTATTGCCACACCTCTCCCTCACTCCCTTTCTTCCCCTATTATCCCGCAGCTGCCCTCTAGTCAAATTAGCTGTCTCCTCCTCCCTATCTCCTACTCCTTCTCTCTAATCCTTTCAGCTGCCATTTGCTTCTGAAACTATCTCATCCCAACAGAACTCCTTAAAGCCCTTCATGGCTACTCACTGCACTCAGTAGAGTCCACACTCCATAACATGGTCTACTAGGCTTTGCAAGCCCCAGCCCCAGCTCCTTCTCCTCCATCTTCCCCACTTGAACCCTCTGCCCCAGCCATACCGTAGGGTAGTAGGGATCGCCCCCGGTCTGCTGTGCTCTCTTCTATGTGGGCGATCTGTCATGCTCCCCTTTTTCCCTATGATTAACTCCTACTGGTCTTTCAGGGCTCAACCTAAACACCTCCTCCTGGAAGCCTGCCTTATAATCTCTAAGACTGTGTTAGGTGGTCTCACAGCAGTTTACCCTTATCACAAATGTGCTCTCAACGGCTGTTTGAATAGCAGCTTGAATATACACTTCAAGGACAGAATTGTATTATTGCATGCCTTGGGCCTCTTACAGGGC
Source organism: Neomonachus schauinslandi (assembly GCF_002201575.2). Lineage (NCBI taxonomy): Eukaryota > Metazoa > Chordata > Mammalia > Carnivora > Phocidae > Neomonachus > Neomonachus schauinslandi. The sequence goes on from NC_058416.1 coordinate 76,390,339, forward strand.
CTCAATTACAGCGTTGTACTCAATGATGCTGAATAACTAAACAAAAGCTCAAAAGCATGTTCCCGCCTAGGGTCTGTGGCCTTAGTAGAGAATGGAACCCATGAGCCCCTTAAGCATTAAGCCCATAATTCTGGCCTCGTTTGTGTTCTAACCTGCAAAGGTTAGTACCTGGGTTCACAGAAAAAAAAAAAAATCCACCTTTAGGGTTCTATAGATGATCATAAATGCCCCCTAGCAATTTAGCTGTGTTCCTTCTAATTCTGGAAGGCTTTACTTGGCCCTATCTCCACATCAGGGCACAACATTTTCTAAGCTAGACATGAACCCCTCTGGTGATTGCATGCTGCGAGACTGCACAATATAAGCTGAATCATTACTATTTATAAGCAATCGTCCACGTTGAGTCCTAGTAGGCTACTTAGTTCACTTCTCTCCCTAGGAGATAACCGAATTGTCTCCAACCAGCATTTTTTTGGGGGGGGGGAGGGAGGGTCTTTCCAGGCAACAATTATGTAGAAGTGGTAGGAGTCAGATAGTGCTATCAACACACCTAAACACACCCCCCAAATGGGGAGGCATCTGGACTTCTGGATGCCTTTAGGATGTGTAAGCTCCTATAAGGTTTTGTACTTTGACTCAAGATCATATTTGGCCAAGGCTCTTTCCTGCTTGACTTCTGAAGGCTAGCAAAGAACAAATAGAAACTTTACATAATCCAGAATACAACAGATGGTTCTGTTTTATTTTAGAAATAATTTATTGTGCTTTATTCCAATTATAAAAGTAGTACATGCTAATTACAGACAATTTGATAAATACAGAACAGCATAAATAAAAATATAGAAATCATTTCCAACAAGAGATATCTCCACAAACATTTGGAAAGTTATTTTCTTCTATGCTTTCTCGTTACAAGCAATGAATACGTATATATAAATGTGTGTGTGTATATATACATATTTTTTTTTTTTAAGGAACCTCCAGTGAGTGTGTGTGTGTGTGTGTATTCCCTTGAACAGAACTGGATAGTACTGCTTAAATTTTGTTTCCCTTTTTTTTTTTTTTTCAGAATATAAAAATGAAAGATACTTGCAGTAACTATTTTTAACTTTACAGAGATGTATGAGGTCTAAAGCGAAAGTTCCCACAACTGCATTCTTTGGACACAACTGGCATCAACCAGTTTAATGGATTCCTTGAGAACATATACTTACATGTGTCTAATGTATTTATTAAACAACATTTTTTTTTTTAAGTAGGCTCCATACCCAGCGCAGAGCCCAATGCAGGCTCAAACTCACAACTGTGAGATCAAGACCTGAGCCAAGATAGAGTCAGCCACTCAACTGACTGAAGCCATGCAGGTGGTCCTTAAACAACATTTTAAATTCATTTTAATTATAACTAAATTACCATGACCTTAATATCCTTCAAAATATCATTTTATAACTATGTAACATTCAAAATTATTATGTTGAACCACTCCCTTATTATTAGGGGTTCAATTTTTTAATTGCACAGAATGCAATGAACATACATAATTTATTGTAAGGATTTCCTATTTCCTGATAAAATCCTACAAGTGAAATTACTGGACCAAGAGCTGTATGTATATTATCAGGACCTGATGTATAACATCAATCTACCTTCCAAAAAGGTTATACACTCAGTAGTTATGCATGGGTGCCTTTTTTTTTTTAAGGGTTTTATTTATTTGAGACAGAGAGCAAGACGGAGAACACAAGCAGGGGTGAGCAGGACAGGGAGAAGCAGGCTCCCTGCTGAGCAGGGAGCCGGACAAGGGGGGGCTCACTCCCAGGACCCTGGCATCATGACCTGAGCCTAAGGCAGATGCTTAACAATTGAGCCACCCAGGCGCCCGGAGGATGCCTAATTTTTTTATTTTTATATATTTTTTAATTTTAAAAGGCTCAGAGGTGGGGGCGCCTGGGTGGCTTAGTCTGTTGAGCTTGAGACTTGATCTCAGCTCAGGTCTTGATCCCAGGGTCCTGAGTTCAAGCCCCACTTTGGACTCCACGCAGGGCTTGAGCATACTTTAAAAAAAAAAAAAAAAAGGCCTCAGAGGTGGTATAACTACAAAGCAACTACTGTACCTTCAGATCAAATGTTTAGTTTTATTCTCCCGCTATTGCTAGCATTAATGGAGTTCTTGCTTGTCTGTTTGTTTAAAGTTTATTTGTTTTAGTAATCGCTGCACCCAACGTGGGGTCCAAACTCACAACCCGGAGATCTAAGAGTCACCCGTGACTGAGCCAGCCAGGCGCCCCTAGAGTTTGTTTTTCACAAGTTTCAGACCTGCTCCCCAACATTTATTATAAACATTTTCAGATATACAAAAAGGCTGAAAGAATGGTACACTGAACATACTGAACGCACCGTCTAGATTCTACACCTGACATTCCGCTGTATTTGCTTTTGCGTATCTGCCCACGCATCAATCCACAGAGGTTTCTTTTTTTTTCCCCAGAGGTTTCATTTTTAATATACAAGCTCTTTTTAGATGTCTATTTTTGTAACGTCCCCAGGTTCAGTGCCCTGAACTGTGGGAGGTAAATGTGAAGAAGTGCCAAGATGGCAGTCTCCCTGAGCTCCCGAGAGGCTCGGCCCACAGGGTGGGAGCACGGCTTCAGGTTCTAATCCTGACCCCAGTATAAGACCTCAGTTTTCTCACCTGTAATATCGGAATCCCATCATCTTTGGTGAGGATTAAAAGCACAAATAGTGGGAGGCACTCTATAGCGACAGCTGAGATAGCTGAGACTCTTTTACTCCCTCCTAGTCTCCCCTGAATGCCAAGCCCAAGTTCTGGAGGCCATCTCAGGCCCCTCACGCCCATCTTTAGTCCACCTTAGACCCTCAGTTCTAAGCGATTGTAAAATGGGGGCAGGGTCGCCCAGAGGGCTACTGACCTGAGTCTGAGGGCCGCGACAGCCCCACCCAGCCCACCGTCCGGGACTCCTTCAGGCCGCAGCCGGGTCAGCCTGCGGCCCGGGCCTGGCTCCCTCCCTCCCGCGCCCCGCACGCAGTTACAGCCCGCGGGGCCCACACTGGCCACTACCCGCGTCACCTCAGGGAGTGCTCACAAAAGCCTGTGAGGTAGACAGCGCTACGAAGGCAGAAAACTAGAGGCCCAGGAGGCCCGAGTCACTTTCCCATGTCCCGGCCACTTGTCCATGAAGCCGGCGAAGGAACTGCCTTCAGAGAATTCTAGAAATCGAACCCAATTCGCCCGACTCCAAGATCTCCCTCTCTTTGCCTCCGGGCCCGCACGCACCTACAGGGGGCGCCGGCCGGCACGCACGCGCAGTCATCGCAGCCGCGTCCCCTTTAAGACGATTCCTTTTGCTTCCTCCGACCCCTTCACTTCCGCTCCGCCGTTCCCACAATGCAGTGCGGCTGAGCGCCTCGGAGCCCGCGGGGACGCTGCGGGGGGACCCCGGCTGAGGCGGCGGCGGCGGCGACGTGGGCTGCGGCGGGCCCGCGGCGTCGGGCGGTGCGGATGTCGGGCTGGGCGGACGAGCGCGGCGGCGAGGGAGACGGGCGCATCTACGTGGGGAACCTTCCGACCGACGTGCGCGAGAAGGACCTGGAGGACCTGTTCTACAAGTACGGCCGCATCCGCGAGATCGAGCTCAAGAACCGGCACGGCCTCGTGCCCTTCGCCTTCGTGCGCTTCGAGGACCCCCGGTGAGGCCCCGCTCCGCCCGCCCGCCTGAGGCCGCGGGTCCCGGCCTTCCCTCCTCCCTCTCCCCTCCGGGGCCTCCCCTCCCCCCCTCCGCGCAGACCCCTCACGGCGCCCCCGGGTGGAGGATGAGGCCTCCTCTCACCGCAGGCTCCGGCCGTTCCTTGCTCCGTCGTCACTTCCTCTAGGATTATTTCTTTTTTTTTTTTTTACTTTACTTAAAAACACAAAAGCTGGGCGTTTGGAGGGCTCCGGCCCGCCCAGACCGGCCTCGGGGATGGTCCATACGATCATCCTCTCCCTCACGGCTGGAGAGGCACCCTTCAGGGGAAGCGGCCCGGAACCAGCCGGGAGAGGACTCGGTGAGGAGCAGAAGTGGCCATTCGCCCCTCCCTGCCCACCCCTCCCCCCAGCCAGAACTCGCCGTTAGGGGGGAACACACTGCGGGGCTGTGGTCGCCTTTGGAGGTCGTAAAGGGGTCTCTGTGATGGAACAGATCTCTATCCGCGCGCGCCCCGCCCTGCAAGGCCACGACCTCGTCCTTATAAAAGCACCAGGGATATGGAAAAACTTCTAAAACGGTCTGAGGGGGTCTCTGCTTTCACGCCACTCCTCTAACGAGGGAGGCACCGCTAGATGCTTAGGGCCCCAAACATTTGGAAGCTCTCGATCCCTAAACTGGCTCAAAGGGCTCTTTGTGATTTTGCAAACTTCGTCGACCTTGCAGCCAGAAAAGGCCTGGGAACTTTCAAAACTGCGGTTGATGGTTCTTAGAAGCCGCCGCATGGACTGGTCACTGCACTTGGGGTAAATAAGAGCCCACTCTCTTTTCTAGCAGTGACCCAGGGAATGCTTTACCTAGTCTGCGCCCCGCAGGCTTCACTACAAGGACTGTCCATAGGGTGTCTTGCCTACCTGGTGTGGTGGTATAGGCCAAGGAGGGCATCTGAGGACAGGGAGGTAGGAAGCACCCTGAGGCTTTGATGACTGACAAAGCTCATTCTTAGCGCCTTGCCATTTGCCTCAAAAACGGAAGTAGGTATTTTCACACCTAAACTGGAGAAGGTTGCACTGTAACCTTCTGTAACACTTCCAGTGTGTTTTTTGAACATTCACCATGTGTCAAGTACCACTTCAGTATTTTCAACAACCTACAAAAGAAGTAGCGTTAGCCACATTTTACAAATGAAAAAACTGAGGATTTAGAGTTGCTGATAAAAGAGAATGCTAGTAAGGGATCAAGGTAGGATTTGAACCCCCTATGCTGCTCTTTAAAACACAGTGTATGATATGCTACATTGTCATCTCTTCCCTCCTTTCTTCCGTAATAGAAAAGCTGTCTTTTAATATCACTAGATGCCAAGTTTCTAGCAAAGCACTGCACACATAGTATCATATTTAATCCTTACAATAACCCTGTGAGATAGACATATTACTCACATTTAAGAGATGTGAAAATTATATAAGCATTTATCCAAAGATGGCTTCTAGTCAGTAGCAGAAAAAGGGTTTGAACTTGTCAATCAGTATTCAAAATCTGCACTTCAACCCTAGCAGTTCTGCCTCTCCTTCACTTCATTGTAAATATAGCCAGGGTTGCACTGGTCGTGGCCCTCATTGCTTTTAACCTTGTGACTAGAATCTTGATAAGCAATTATGTGCCTGTGACAACTGAATGATGCCTTCATTAGTACATCTTTGGCTCTGCTTGTCCATCCAAGCTCTGAGGCCATTCTTTCTCCAATCCAATACTGGAGAACCAGCTTGGTTCTCCTAGAGCCCTAGGGAAGACTGAAAGTAACTTCATGGAATATTTCCTCTTTTGGCAGAACTGTACCCAGAGAGTGGTCTTCACAACTTAAGTTTTCCAAACAGTGATGAAAAGGTACACTAGAGTTGCGAATTTCTCACAAAACACAAAGCATCTTTTGAGCCTGATTTCTTTTTTTTTTTCTTTTGAAGAGTTAATTTTTTGTTTTTTTGAAGATTTTATTCATTTATTTGACAGACACAGCAAGAAAGGGAACACAAGCAGGGGGGGGTGGGAGAGTGAGAAGCATGCCCCCCGCCAAACAGGGAGCCTGATGTGGGGCTCGATCCCAGGACCCTGGGATCATGACCTGAGCTGAAGGCGGACTCTTAACGACTGAGCCACCCAGGCGCCCCTGATTTCTTTTTAAATGAATTTTTCTTTCTAGAGACTTAATGGTACTAGGCCTTGTTGAAGAATATTAAAGGACTAGTGTGTGCTGGGCATTTTGAGAAACTGCTCACGGGGTTAGAGAAATAAATATACTGGTGAAATCAAATCCTCTGTCAACATTTTTTTTTTTCTAAATTAGTCCTCTTATAAGTCATCTATTTACCCCTTTATTATCATTCCATACCTAGAAAACCGTGTGTGTGACAGTTGTAAAGTTTAATTTTAATATCATGAAAGGTCTTCACACAAAACCAGTAGTGTATCAAGACTTTTATTTTTCTGACTCCAGGTTTCCCTTTTATACTTGTTCCTCAGGTCCCTCACTGGGAAGTCAGCCTCCTGAGCAGCACTAACTCCAAACCTTTCTTTGCAGAGATGCTGAAGATGCAATTTATGGAAGGAATGGTTATGATTATGGCCAGTGTCGGCTTCGTGTGGAGTTCCCCAGGACTTATGGCGGTCGGGGTGGGTGGCCCCGTGGTGGGAGGAATGGTCCTCCTACAAGAAGATCTGATTTCCGAGTTCTTGTTTCAGGTATGTTCTTTAAAACTGAATGAGATGATGCATGTAAAGTACTTAGCACACAGTCTGGCCTCCAAGAAATGTTAGTTGTTACTCTTCAGTGCATGGGACATGTGGGGCTTTCTTTTCAATAGCCTGTGCAGTCTGAAGACCTGCCGTCTTGCCACTGAGGCAGGTATCTTGCAAATGAAACTGCAGTGGTAGTGTAGCCTTGGTAGAACATCAACTTGCTTCTTATAAAGTTTTCTAGTGTTGAGAGGGAAGATGAGGGCAAAACCCTGTGAGCTAGAATTCTATAGAGATGTTTTCTTTTGTAATGTACTTGGTATCAGACTTGGTAGACATTCCAGGAACCAGATTTGAACTACTGCCTAGCCTTGGATGCTGGAAAAGGCCAGATTTTGGTGGTGGCTTTGGAATTATATAAAAAAGAAAACAAAAAACTTGGAGTTTTAGGGGTTGTACTGCAGAATACAGAATGAAATGTCTAGTGTTGACAAGTGATGAAATGCCAAACTCAGAGGTTTATGCATCTTTTCAAAATACTAAAACAGTGGTAAAGACCTGGGGCCTTCTGCACATTGCAGGGGCATTTTAGGACCATGGTGGAGTGAAATGTATTGAGAAACCTGGCACTTTCTTAGATGTGAATGTCACACAGTTACAGCAGACCCCCATGGTACTTAGGAGTGATCCTCTCAGTATCTGCCTATCTTGTGTCCCTTTGTAATTTTTTAACCCCAGAACTCTATTCCCTCCTTCAGGATGTCATACATATCTTTTTTTCTCTCCATGCTGCTCTGAAATCCTGCTTAGAAAACTATTAGAAAATGGCTGCAATCCTGAGCTGTGAGCGGTAAACACAGCCTTTGAGAGCAGGAGCACATTTCCCTTTCATGACATCAGGTAGGGTTGTATAATTCCCGACTAGTTGTAGCGTCTGAGTCTTACCTTTTCCCCCACTGTATTGAAGAATGTTGGTGATCTTTTGAAAGGTACTTTGTTTAGTTTGTTAGTCATTGACACCTACAAGAAAACAAACTTTAGATTTTTGTTGTGTTGTCACCTTCGGCTACGCCTTGGTTACTTTCATTGGATAGTTTCAAAATTCCCATGTCCACGGGCGCCTGGGTGGCTCAGTTGGTTAAGCAACTGTCTTTGGCTCAGGTCATGATCCCGGAGTCCTGGGATTGAGTCCCACATCGTGCTCCCGGCTCAGCGGGGAGCCTGCTTCTCCCTCTGACCCTCTCCCCTCTCATGCTGTTTCTCTGTCTCTCTCTCTTTCTCTCAAATAAATAAATAAATAAAATCTTTAAAAAAAAAAAAATTCCCATGTCCTGAGAACCCAGTCAAGCAAGAGATAATTGGTACTGATAAATTTCATAATGGAGAAAATTAGAACTCAAAGTCTTGGGAGTTTGATATTAAATACGAAGGCTAAAGAAAGGCTATGAATTCTCAGAGATATTAAATCTGTAATGGGGTGGACTTCTTGCTCTGTTGGAAGAGCTTGGTCTCTGGAAGATTAGCCTAGGACCAGCTTCTTATGGTGATTTACCACACATACTTTAGTACTCTTCGCTGGTTTTATGCCCCTTACGATTTGTGATTTGGGGATCCTCAGGATTGTAAAGTAATGATTGATGAAAAAGGGAACCTAGGTATTGCTGGCTCTTAACAGGTCAGTTAACATGGCTGAAGGATATGGCCTTTTATGTTGTCCATGCCTAGGACTTCCGCCATCAGGCAGCTGGCAGGACCTGAAGGATCATATGCGAGAAGCAGGGGACGTCTGTTATGCAGATGTGCAGAAGGATGGAATGGGGATGGTTGAATATCTCAGAAAAGAAGACATGGAATACGCCCTGCGTAAACTGGATGACACCAAATTCCGCTCTCATGAGGTGAGTTCCCACCTTCTTTTGAGCTTGCACCTAAGCCACTCCACCTGAAGCTGACCTAGCAGAAGTAGAAACAGGCCATGTGTTTGCCATTTGATGACCTCACAGTACCATTAAAGATCTATCTTAAGTGGATGAAGCCAAGGAATTCATCATGCCCAAACCCTTCAGGGTCATGACAGAGAGGAGTCTGTAGTCATAGTGTTTTTAACCTGGAGAGAATACTGGCGCAGTCTGTCATAATGTGGTGAGCTATTCTGTGATACCATCCCTTTCACAACTGGCTTAATCTGTTATGTACTTCTGTGAACCTAATTATTATGGTTGTCTCTCCTCTGGGTCTAGTCTGGGCTCTGCAAGCCAACCTCATCATCTCAGCTCTCCTAAGGTACTGCTGTTGTGCCAAGTTATCACTTCATTTTTCCTTTCCCAGAGTAATGCATTTTCTTATAATCACCTTATCCTCAGGACTTAGTTCTTGATGTCTTTCCCTTCACGAAGGCAGCCGCTGCTTTAGATCTCTCAATTTGATTCACATGCTGACTATCCCTTTGATATCACTGAGATAAGACAGCAGACCCAACTGGACATTGCTTTTTCTGGTTATCTTGTCTTGACTTACTATGGGGTTTAGCTATGTCTGGGGTCCATTTATTTCTCTAAGGATTCATATAGTTCCCTAATTTTATGACTTGGAAAGTACACAGCTTAACAGTGCTTTTGCTCAGACTGAATTTGGAGCAGAAACAAAACAGGATCTGGTCCTCAGTTATACTCCAAAGCAGGGCCTCAGTAAGGATAAATCTAATTACTGACTTCACCTAGGGACTTCTGTGTCCGACTTCTTTCATCCTAGCATTTTTAGATCCTCTGAGAGTGTTGGCTGAGGGCAAAGGGCACAGGCCAGCCTGGACGTGACTCCTCTGCCACTTAATAATTTTTTAGCTGAGCTATGCTCTGAACCTTGATTCCTTGATATGCAGAATAGGAACAATAATGGCACTGTCTTGTAAGACTTGCCAAAAAGCTAACTTACGAAGATAACTGAGTATCTAACTCAGATCCTGACACCTGAGAAGTGTTGAATACAGGTTAGCTTCTTCCATGGGTATTTATCCAAAGATGCATATATGAAGTGGCAGAGGATTGAATTGTATGACCTCCGAGATCCTTTCTAGTTCTTAGATTCAGGGGTCAGTGGCAGTAATTCAGGTATGTTAACAGTAGTGGCTAGTATTTGAGCATTTACCACATGTGAAGTTGCCATTTATTATTTGTGTCACACTGGAACAGATAAGAACATTGTTTTCCTCATTCTTGAAATGAGCTGGTAAGCATACCTACCTCATAGCATTATTGTGAGGGTTTAATGAGATAACATCATGCCAGAAAAACAGTAAGTGCTCAGTACTTAATTATTATTGTTAGGTAGCCATGTTAGGTATTAGTGTGCTGTATTCTTCTGGGTCTTATTTTTTCCTGTACTCTTTATGTTTGAATTGCAGGGTGAAACTTCCTACATCCGAGTTTATCCAGAGAGAAGCACCAGCTATGGCTACTCACGGTCTCGGTCTGGGTCAAGGGGCCGTGACTCTCCATACCAAAGCAGGGGTTCCCCACACTACTTCTCTCCTTTCAGGCCCTACTGAGACAGGTGATGGGAAATTTTTCTTTATTTTTTAGGTGAACTGAGCTGCTTTGTGCTCAGAATCTACATTCCAGATTGATGATTTAGTGTCTTAGGAAATTTTTTTAATTTTTTTTTAAGGAAATAAAATACATAATTTCTACCAGGGCCATATTGGCAGTGAAGCATTTTAAACTGCAGAAATTGTGGTTTTGGTTCAGAAATAAGTTGTATATTTTTCACCCCTGATTATGGGAAAAAAATCAGTGCTGTGTCTTTGTGGGTTGCTCTACTATGGAGATCAGCAGTTACTGTGACTGAGTCGGCCCATTCTGTTTAGAAATATATTTTAAACGTTTAGTAATTGATATGTGTGGTTGTCCTTGATTAAGTTAATAGATTTCACCAAACAGGCACACTGATTAAAAAGAAAAAAGTAATTGAGTTGTAGTAGCAGCAGCTTATACCCAGTTGGTAAGGAGCAGAAGTGGATAACTATTTGGGGACAAAGATAGTTGCTATGTTGGTGGTTTGAGAATTTCAATCCCAAGAGTTGCTTCAGGATTATCTTATAATTCAAGGCCAAGCTTATAAATAAAGCTGCCTTAAGAAGGGAGCATTTGAGATAGGGCAAAGAAATGGAAAGAATAAAACAGACTTTTTAAAGTTGGCAGCAGCATAAAGATCATTGGAAGATTTTAAAACCAAATGTGGCAGTTTGGAGGGGGGGAATCTCTTTAAATTTTGGTTCTATCACTTCTTTCCGTAAATCTGTTTCATTTATCCTTGGTATCTGAACTTTCTTAAAACACAAAACCAAAAAACTCCACTATCTTGGATTCTACTCAATTCAGTAACCATGGTGGGGGTGGGGAAGTTACTTTTTTCCCAGGCCTGGGCTTTTTTTAAAAAGCCACTTTATTGAAGTATGATTGACATGTAAAAAGTTGTACTTACTTAATCTATACAACTCAGTGAGTTTGGGGTTAAGTGTGTATCCATGAAAGAATCACCACCATCAAGGCTATAAACATATCCATCACCTCCCAAAGTTGCTTCCCTACTCCTTTAAGATTTATTTGTGGTAAGAACATTTAATACAAAATCTACCCTCTTGGCAAATTTTTAGTGTACAGTACAGTACTGTTAGCTGTCCCAAGGCTATTTCTGACATAGGTTCTTTTCAGAAAAACTGTAGCTGTGGCTAGCATCCCTTTTGCATGTGATCACTTTGTGGGATAGTGGATGATTGTAGGTTAGGAGTTCACAAGCTGTAGAGTCTACTTTGAATACTCTTCACACCTTAGGAGAAAGTTAGCCTTCTGCTGGGAACAAAGTGGGTACCCAGGAACAAATCTGAATTTGGTAAAGATACAAGGTTTCTTGGATTGACAGAAACAGCAACTAAAAAGTACAACACCCGTTGTCACATAGTGATCAGATGCACTGTCTAATAGTTACATCAATAGAAAAATTCACTTAAGTGCAGTTTGGTAGCTAGTCTCTAGAGGAGATAAAGGAGGATGACATCTTAAATACTGAACAGTCTGTGAATAAATACCTGGAAAGTAACAATACCTCTTCCAGTAGCAGTAGGAACTCACTGCCTTGTTTTGGCTAGATTATTTCCCAATTTTGTCTTCAGAGAGTTATTAAAAAATACTTAACCATCAGTTTTTTTCAGGTGACTGAAGAAAGTTGGAACATTACTGTTCACAGTAACAAAATACTATCTTTGGGCTTCCACGTGTTCACAGGGTACCCATTCCCAGAATAGCTACTCAGTTGTGCGAAAAAGGCTCTTGTTCATCCTGCTTTGGCAAAGAGATATTACCTGTTTGAAAACAGTAACAAAAAAGAATGTTATAGCTGAGTCTGCTTCCCAGCTGGTTCTACTGAGCTAACATCACTTGGTTTGTGATGAAAAATAAGCAATGCAAATAAGTGTAGCTACTATCCTGTTTTTCTGAGTGTCTGAAAGAGTAACACTTGTAAGTGAAGCCTAATAAATGCACACTTTTCAATAAGGAGCAGAGCCAGTTTAGCCAGTTCTATGCATATAGGAGTGGAAGGAAAGACTAATGATTGTGAATTCACTTTGTCTCAAGAAGCAAAGTCTGACACAAAGTTCTTTTTGACAAATAGCATATGTGATCAATGGCTATGTTTGCTAAAATAGTGACAACTATCAGATTCTGAGAGAGATCATAAAATCTTTTTTCTCTTCACAGTTAATTTGAGGTGGTTTAGTGAATCAGAGGCATGATTTAGAGTCGCGTCCACAATTTTCTAAGCTTTCTTTCCCATTCTTGCTTTAAGCAAAGCTTTCCTTTAATTGGCTGGTCTTGGTCATAGAGGTAACCCCTGAAGGGGCTGGGGGACTGATGTTTGTCTGTGAGGCTAGTTAGAATGGTTCTCTGAGATGATCGGAACCTGAAGCTGGTACTTGGAAAACCAGCTACCTGAGTGCTCAAGCTAGTCCCATTCCCAAATATCCAGAAGGGTGCAGCAGGTGTCTGCAGAGGAGATTAAAAAGTTCAACCCACCCTAGACTCTGGATTTTAGTATTAGCCCAGAGTTATTTTAAGTTTTTATTTAAAATAGTCACAGTAAATTTTAAAGATGCAAATCTCAACACCAAGGTTGCAAAATGATGGCTCACAGGATGCATCTGGCTTGCAGGTATGTTTTATTTACATGGTATTTATTTATTTTTTTAAATCTTTGAATTAGTTCCCATACTTAAAATTTGGGAAATACCACACACACATGAAAATGCCAGATGTCCGGGTTCTCGGGGAAAATGGGCTCACATTACTGCCTGGCACTGAATGAGAAGCAGTGAGTGTTAGTTGCCCCTTCAGGCAGAGCTTGAGCTCCGGATTTGACACCATATACACACCTCCCTGCCCCAGTCCTGTTTTGCACATTCCTATTACAGACTGGCCCCTAGAGGTGCATGTGACCCCTCCAGTCTACTGCCACCACCTATACTTTTTTTTCACTGTTAATATATGTGGGGTTTTTCATTCCACTTTTATTGAGATATCATTGAGATACAACATTGTCTAAGTTTAAGTTGTACAACCCAATGATTTGATATATATATGTATAGCAAAATGGATTAGTTAACATCCATCATCCCACATAGTTACAACTTTTTCCTTGTGATAAGAACTTTTAAGATCTCTCGTAGCAACTTTCAAATACAGAATACAGTATTGTTAACTACAGTCATTCTGCTGTATGCTGAAGTTTGTACCTTTTGACCACCTTCACCTAATTCCCACTTTATACTTCTTAAAGTACTTTCATGTAGCAAATTCGGACCGTACAGCTCCTACTATATTCTTAGTTCACCTGAGGGACAATCTGTTAATAAGCCACTTTGGGGAACACATACCTGGGGGGGCCACAAAATACTCCTCCACAACTCGATGGGCATTTTGTAGTAGTACTTCAGCACAGTTGCCTTCTACCACATTGTCAGATCTCAAGTATAGACATCTACAAAACCAGAAGCTCAAGGTTACCTTCTCAGAGAACAGGTTTCTATAGCATGGGTGGAGAGGGTCAAGAATGGGAGAAAATGGAGCGGCATATTCTTGAGTTATGGTCACTACTCAAAGATGGAGGAGCTATTGTCAATAGTCGACCAAATAACAATCTACAGTTTATAGATACTCAACCACTCGATGAGGTAAGTGGTAATTACTCCTGAGGACTGGTATGTTCAACAAATATTTCTGCATGATTACCATGGGTAAGTTGCTTTTGGTGGAGACAGGTAAGGCAATTACAATATGATGTGTTTAAGTAAGTCTAATAGGTAAGCAAAGCTTGCCAAGGGAGTAGAAAGGGGCACCTAAACCAGCCTGGGTGAGGAACGGGTACTCAGAATAGGTGATGTCACTGCTAAAGGATGAGCAAGAAACCGATGGATTGGTGGGATAGGAAATGGACTTCCAGGCAGGTGAAAGAAACTTGCTCAAGGGTGGATAAGTGACTTAGACAGTAGGTCCCAAGTGACGGGACTGGAATTGGCACAGTTCTTGTGCCCCTAACATGAGCTGTTTCTCCACAGCAGCCACCTTCAGGGACATGGAGGTGCCTGCCCTTGCATAGCTGAAGAATATTCCACTATTCTCTCAGCCTAGTGGCTTCATTAAAATGTCCAGATGGCAAACTAGTGAAACCAAACAGAGGTTGAACATATCTATGGGGCTTCACTGCTGTTTCAAGGTTTAAAAGTGCATGGCAAGATATCTGAGCCTGCTTCCAGATACTTGGGCTGAAAAATAAGCAGTCTGCTCAATCACTGATAGGGGAGCAGCCAAGCTCTTTCTGCTTTGAGCCAGACAGACTGAGGGCTAAACCTAATGGGACAAAAGGGCAAGGATGTGACATGAACATCCAGGCAAAGGCTGCAGAGGGTGAAGTTGTCATGATAAGATTCTTTTAGGAAAGGACTTGTTCTGTTTCTTTTGTGGCACCCACCCTAGGGCTAGATACAAAAGCACTCATGGTACGCACTGTAGAGAGCTGCAGTCTATTCCAGGATCTGGCACTCTTTAACTCTGTGGCCTTGGACAAGTATGGATCTTCCCAGACCTTAACTTTCTTGCTAAAAAAGTAAAGGTTGCACTTTTTTTTTCTTTTCTTTTTAAACCATATGGGGGCCTATGAGAACTTGGAGAACAAAATAAAAATCCTCTGTAAAGGTGACCATTGGACCTTCTGGAGTTTGTATTTCTGTTGGGTGGTATAATGAAATGGCTAAGAGCTTGGGCTCCTGAGTCACAGATAAATTCAAATCTTAGTACCACACATGGCACGTGTGCGAGTTACTTACCCTCTCCATGTACCTGTTTCCTTATTTGTGGAATGCTTCCTAAAACTGCTGGGAAGAGTAAATATTAAAGATCTGATAATTCTCAGGACCTGCATTCTCACTGCAGTAAGAGGTGGGTGCTGAATAGCACCTGCTCCTTTCAGAAAGAGTTAGTGGACCTGGGCACACCTCAGTCACCTCTCCTCATTCAGAGTATACCTCCACACTTAACCTGCCGTAAGCACACAATACCTGCCTAGCCCCTACATACCGGAGGCTTATTGTTCCTGGGCGCTTGGAGAGTTTGATGAAGTGAGACTCTACTACCACCAACAGGTGGTTAAAAGCTACTGCTTCTCCACAGATGTAAGCAAATGATTTATTCACTCATTTGATAATCAGGTTTCCTATGTAAGTAATGTTTTCCAGAAAAAATTCACTCCCTTAAATGCCACACATTTTCACCTAGTTACACTGTTTATGATGGAGTTGTTTGCAGAAGAAACTCACACCTTCCTATTTTCATAATCATAGGCTACTGAACCCAGCGTCTCTGTGAGCGTGGCACATCAGTGGTTCACTTGGCAAGTTGCTTAACTTTTCTTGACCTCAGAATCATGCATAAAACTCCAAACTGGACCAGGTGCCTATCAGTTGCTGATTGACTAAATGTCTATCTCACTTCCTCTTTCTCAGGGTTCTACAAGAGAATTTAGCCCAAGTACTGTAGGACACCCATTTTGATAATAAGTCGACTATGGACAGGCGCCTGGGTGGCTCAGTTGGTTAAGCGACTGCCTTCGGCTCAGGTCATGATCCTGGAGTCCCTGGATCGAGTCCCACATCGGGCTCCCTGCTCGGCAAGGAGTCTGCTTCTCCCTCTGACCTCCCCCCTCTCGTGCTCTCTCATTCTCTCTCAAATAAGTAAAATCTTAAAAAATAAAATAAATCAACTATGGACTAATATAACTATGGGATAGATAATAAAATACGGGCTAATATTAATTATATACTATCCTGGGAAGCACTGAAAAAAATCATTTGAATCTTTATGTGTTCTGGTTCAGATGAAATCCTGGTTGAGAAAGGCTCACAAAGCACTTTAACCAGTAACTGTGGGAAATGCTAATAAAAAGCAATTTAATGGAAAGCACTATGGCAGCACCAGAGAAGAAATGCCTTTCTTTATTGGCCCTTAGACTGACCAGATAGAACCACTCTGCTGCTGGTGTCAGGCTGCCAGGAGTCATTTCTCTGGGCACCACTCTATTTCCATCTACAAGCCTTTTCCCTCCTTCCTAATTAATTTCTAGTTTGATGTAGACTGGAATGAGAATCAATTTGGCTAAGAATTTTTGGTTCAAATAAGATTCTGAGGGACATCCTAAGCACTGAAGTATTTGGCTGCAGTCAGAGATATCATCTGAGTCAGTCTCTGGAAATGGGAGAAGATAAAGGTTCTAGGGGTTGACTTTTATTTATTTTTAAAGATTTTATTTATCTGACAGAGAGCACAAAGAGGGAGAAGCGGGTTCCCTGCCAAGCAAGGAGCCCGATGCGTGGCTCGAACCCAGGACCCCGGGATCATGACCTGAGCCTAAGGCAGACACTTAACTGAGCCACCCAGCCGCCCCTAGGGGTTGACTTTTAGACGGCATACCTAAATTTATTTTTTATTTGTCAGAGCGAGAGCACGCGCACACAAGCAGGCAAAGGGAGAAGCAGGCTCCCTGCTGAGCAAGAAGCCCGATGTGGAACTAGACCCCAGGACCCTGGGATCATGACCTGAGCTGAAGGCAGACACTTAACTGACTGAGCCACCAGGTGTCCCTTGGACGGCATATCTAGAAGTATATTTGAGAACTGAGGCTCTGAATTTCAAGTTCTGGATTCTCTTACTACACATGTGAAACTCTGGGGCATGTTACATAAGCTTTCTGTGCCTCAGTTTCTTCATCTATAAAGGAGATACTAGTATCTACCTCCCAGGGTTGTATGTGATAATTCAGACAATGCATATAAAATCTTAGCGCCTGACACATAAAGGCACTAAATGCTTTTTAGCTAAAACCAAAGGATAGGGTATTAATGTGCCAAGAGCTTTCTAATAGCCAGTCAGTGCTTTTACACCTAGTGTGGGCTAAAACGGTTTAACACTTGTCTTAACTGGGTTCCATTTCAAACATGATTCAGTGAGGCAATATGTTAAAAAAACAAAGTCCTACAAGTGCTACATCTCTAAAATGGAATAATTAAACTGGTTTCCAAGTTTATGGCAAGACTGCAGATCAATGAATATGAAGTCACTATTCCAGCTACTAGATCCAAATCCCTCTTCATCTTTTTCACAAACTCTTCCCTGAGTAATAGTTGCATTTCTTTACAGTTTCCCTCTACACGATCTGGGAAATTCTGTCTCCTCTTTGTGCTTCTATTCCCTCCTTTCCCAAAGATATTAATGAAGAACATTCAGTGGGGTGCCTGGGTAGTGCAGTTGGCTAAGTGCCTGACTATTGGCTTTAGCTCAGGTCGTAATCTCAGGCTCGTGAGATCAAGGCCCCCATTGGGCTCTATGTTCAGTGCGGAGTCTGCTTGAGACTCTTGCTCCCTCTTGCTCTGCCCCCCTTCTCTCTCTCAAATAAAATCTTTAAAGAACATTCAACAAACATTTACTGAGTGCTAGGTGTTAGATACTGAGCATATGATGAGTAATAACAGATATGCTCCCTGGAACATGGATGAGCAGTAGGAGAGGGACAGAGAAATGTTACTCAGATACGGGATGCCTGGCTGGCTCACTCAGTAGAGCATCGAACTTTTGATCTCGGGGTCATGAATTCAAGCCCTACATTGGGTGTACAGATTACCTAGGAAAATAAATATATAAATAAATAGTACTTAGATGTATAAACACATGTAAAATTACAGCTCTATTGAATACAATGAGAGAGCCACAGGTCCTGAAATGGAGCCTGACTTGATAGAGAAGAATCTGAGGAAGAGGCAGTTGAAATCTGAAGAAAGAAAAAGTAGGCAAAAAAGAGTAGTGGCTGGGATGAGGTAGGGGATTCTAAGAAGGAAATAGAATGGAGAGCTCAAGGAATTGAAAGTTACAGCCCTATCCCGGAGGTGGGCAGGGGCTAGGTTAAATGATGCTTTGTAGGTTACGGTAGAGCTTTTGTCTTTATCCTAAAGAACACTGGAGAGCCACCTGAAGAGCCTGGGTAGGAGAATAACCTCAAATTTCTATTTTGGGGGTGCCTGGGTGGCTCAGTCATTAAGTGTCTGTCTTCGGCTCAGGTCATGATCCCAGGGTCCTGGGATTGAGCCCCGCATCAGGCTCCTGCTCAGTGGGGAGTATGCTTCTCCCTCTCCCACTCCCCCTGCTTGTGTTCCCTTTCTCGCTGTCTCTCTCTCTTGAATAATAAATAAATCTTTTAGGGGCGCCTGGGTGGCTCAGTCGTTAAGCATCTGCCTTCAGCTCGGGTCATGATCCCAGGGTCCTGGGATCGAGCCCCACATCGGGCTCCCTGCTCAGCAGGAAGCCTGCTTCTCCCTCTCCCACTCCCCCTGCTGTGTTCCCTCTCTCGCTGTGTCTCTGTCAAATAAATAAAATCTTTAAAAAAAAAAAAAAACTTTAAAAAAAATTTCTATTTCGAAGTGCTATGTAATTTTGGGGAAACACTGACTTATGTAGATTTGAGCATCAGATTACAAAATAGAGAAAGGATGTGAAGGAATCAAAGACTGGAGGTGAGAATGGGAGGCTAGCAAGCACTTTACACAGAGGTTATGGTTACAGATAGGTCTGGTTCTCCTAATTGGTGCAAATGGCAGCTAATCTTTTTTGCTCCCATCTATATTAAGAATATTTTGTTTTTAAGTTTTTTTTTTTTTTTAAGTAGGCTCCATGCCCAGCATGGAGCCCAGTGTGGGGCTCAAACTCATAACCCTGAGATCAAGACCTGAGCCAAAGTCAAAAGTTGGACACCTGGGCGCCTGGGTGGCTCAGTTGGTTAAGCGACTGCCTTCAGCTCAGGTCATGATCCTGGAGTCCCTGGATCGAGTCCCGCATCGGGCTCCCTGCTCGGCAGGGAGTCTGCTTCGTCCTCTGACCCTATCCCATCTCATATGTTCTCTCTCTCTCAAATAAATAAAATCTTAAAAAAAAAAAAAAAAAAGTTGGACACCTAACTGACTGAGCCACCCAGGCATCCTAAGAGTGTATTTTTTTTTTAATCCCATCAAGGGGGCACCTGGGTGACTCAGCTGAATGTTCGACTCTTGGTTTCGGCTCAGGTCACGATCTCAGGTCCTGGGATCGAGCGGAGAATCGGGCTCCCCACTCAGCGAGGAGTCTGCTTGTCTCCCTCTCTCAGATCCTCTCCCTCTCTCTCTGATCCTTCCCCTGCACACCACACTGCACTCTCTCTCAAATTAAAAAATCTTTTTAAAAAAACCCCATCAAGAAAAGGGTAGGACAGAGTTGTAGACTGCCTCTGTCTTTAAGAGCCACATACCCATCCTTCCCAAGAAACTGTAGTCCTAACCAGCAAACAAGTCTGCTTTTCAGAAAAGAGCATTTTCTTTTTTCTTTCTTTCTTTTTTTTAAAGATTTATTTATTTATTTATTTGAGAGAGCGAGAATGAGAGAGAGTACATGAGAGGGGGGAGGGTCAGAGGGAGAAGCAGGCTCCTTGCTGAGCAGGGAGCCCGATGCGGGACTCGATCCCGGGACTCCAGGATCATGACCTGAGCCGAAGGCAGTTGCTCAACCAAC
>NC_058416.1:76410305-76494846 GCF_002201575.2 Neomonachus schauinslandi
ACCCGCATTGGGCTCCCTGCTTAGCGGGGAGCCTGCTTCTCCCTCTGCCTGCCTCTTCCCCTGGGCTTGTGCCCGCTCTCTCTCCGAGACAAATAAATAAAATCTTTAAAAAATTAAAAATGTATTAAGATTTGGCAAGAATTGGTAGAAGTGGGGAGAGGCTGTGCATCCTTTTAGTATAATATTCACAAACTGCTTTGTCAAAGACCTGCTCCTCCCTATTGCACTACACTACGTCACTTTTTGTGTTACTACTCTGCTCCTTTAGGCATTTGTTTTGGCCCTCAGTATAAGATGAAAAGTTAGAACTTCTCTCTGTTTGCATTTCCACTTTCTTTTAAAACTGATTATTGTTACAGTTTCTTGCATGCTCTGAGGGAACAAAACAAAACTTAATGCATATACCAGAATATGTCAAATAGGTAACACATTAAAGTATTGATAATCCCATACACAATGTTCTGAACTTTGCCTTTTTTATTAAATATATCTTTTCATATCAGCATAGTTGTTTCATTACATTTATTTATTTATTTTAATGGGGGGATATAATGTATCCTAATTTTTTTTTTTGACACGGCGAGAGAGGGAACACAGCAGGGTGAGTGGGAGAGGGAGAACAGGCTTCCCACAGAGCAGGGAGTCCAATGCGGGGCTTGATCCCAGGACCCTGGGATCACAACCTGAGATGAAGGCAAACACCTAACAACTGAGCCACCCAGGCGCCCTAGCTGTTTCATTATTTTTAAACAACTGTCAAATATTCCATTGTATGATGATGTATTTAGCCATGAAGGACACTTAGACTGTTTCTGTTTTTTGTTTCTTGGGGTTCAAAAAATTTTTTTTTAATTTAAGTAAACTCTACCCCCAACTGGGGCTGGAACTCATGACCTGGAGATCACAGCATGCTTTATGGACTGAGCCAGCCAAGTGCCCCTTGTTAGCGAGGTGGTTGTTGTTGTTTTGTATTATAAACAGGTTTGGATACCGTGAACACTCGTGCATACATCTTGATGCACTTTTACAGATGTTTCCACAGGGAACCACTAGGTCAGAAGATATGTACAGGCCATATTTTGAGACAGGAATCCAAGAAGTAGGCAAGTCAAACATGAGCTCACATTCTATTAACAAGAGACAAATCACCAGAAATAAGATAATCAAGAAATAGAAGAAAATCCAACAAGATCAGGAGTAGGTGACTGTTAAGGGAGAAGATACTTGGAGGAGATAAACTAAGACCTGCCAAGGAAACAGGCTGTCCAAGGAAAGGGGAATAGCAAACGCAAAGATCCTAGACAAGAAACAATTTGTCATGCTGGAGAAACAGTAAGGAAGCTAATGTAGCTGGAGTAAAAAGAGCAGTATGCCCGAGTGGTAGGCAGGGACTCTGTGAAGCAGGGCCTCAAAGGCGATGATTAGCAGTTCGGACACGGTTCCTAGTTACACTGGGAGGCCAAGGGGACTTTAAACGGAGTGACAGGATCCATAATGAACAAAGGAAAGCATGAAAACACTTACCCGCGGGGTGACCGTGGGCAAGTTCTTGCATCTCGCTAAAGCTCTTTTCCCTTCTGTGAAAGGACACACTAATCATCGCCACCTCAAATGGCTGCGAAACCGCCACAGGCAAGGCTTGGGGGTGCGCAGCCGCGAGTGTTTACCTGTCCTCCAATACTGATTCCAGGGGCTCCACGCCGTCCGTGTCCACGGCGCGGAGCCGGTCGGCAAAGGCGATGGCTTTCTCCAACCGTGCCACCGCCTCTTGGCTGCCGAAGTCCACAAGCGCTAGACGCTCCAGGTGTTCGATCACCTCGGCCGTGACCCTGCCACTACGCTGGGGGGATGAGGCGGAGAATAGGGGTCACGGGTGGGGCCTGCTCCGCCTCCTGACCTGCTTCACCACCCGCTTAGACGCCCCCGGACTTTACCTGAGGATCCGCCTTGGAGGTGAAGCCCCGGCGCCAGCCCACCCAGGACCGAAGGCCCAGCTTCACCGCCCGCGCCCGCATTTCTCTCTTCAGCCGCCGTAGTGCGTCCTCGCGTAAAGCCGACGACGCACTTAAGAGTGACGACATCAGAGCGCGCCACTACTGCCGCCGCCGCCATGAATAGCGTAGGGGAGGCCTGCACCGACATGAAGCGCGAGTACGACCAGTGCTTCAATCGCTGGTTTGCCGAGAAGTTCCTCAAGGGGGATGGCTCCGGAGACCCGTGCACCGACCTCTTCAAGCGCTATCAGCAGTGTGTTCAGGTGAGCCCTTAGGTGGCCAGGGCCCTTTCGTCTCTACCCCCCGCCCCTACTTCTCTCTGCGGTGTCCCCGCCACACGCATAGTATTTCGCGGAGGTTGGGATGGGGAGGGTGAAGAAAAGCCTCAGTGAGGACAGTGGCCGGAGCTCCTTCCCCACCATCACCACCAAGGCCGCCCGGTATCTCTCTGAATGACAAAGTTAAATATTTTTACAATGCTTTACATTTTACCGAGCACAGAAACATCCTTTGGTTCATTTGGTGCTCCTCCTAAACTCGTAAAGTGGGCATAGTTGTTGGTATTTTATACATGGAACGTTCCCCAAATAGGAAGTGATTAGTTCAAGTTCACCAGAATCGTTTCCTTGATTTTTGCGGTGGTGCACTATTCCACTATTATTGTTGGGGGGCGAAGAGGGGTGTTAGTCTCTCTGGCGTGTTAGACATGAGGGTCTCATTTTGTTGTTGTTGTTATAATTCCTTCTTTGGCTTGCTGTATCTCTCAACCCGCTAGGAAATTTTCATTCTAGTTCAATGAATGTGAAACTGCTTTGGATTTTAAGAACCGCACTGGACACAACACTCCCAATTAGTTAAGTTAAAACATCCTCAGGGTAATTCCAAATTGCTATCTTTATCCCATTTATAGATAGGAAAGTGAGGCTTGCTCAAGGTCACATAGCCACCAAGTCCTGGAACTCAGATTTGAATTTGTGTCTGTCATAACAGAGTGGAGATACTGTTTAAATTCCACATCTGAAACACTGACAATTCCTCACAACTCCTTTCCAATCTCTCTCTCTGGTCTTATATTTAATTTCTCTGTAATGGTACTCAGGTTAAAAAAAAAAGTAGTCAAGTACAGTACAGTAAAAAAAAGTACAACCCAGTCATGGTTGGGTGTTCTCTTGGTCTGATCTGATTTAACTTTTGTACCATCATAGTTACAAAGTTTGGTCCTTAAGCTTCACATAGACCTGTGTCATGTGTTTTCTTCTCCATCAGAAAGCAATAAAGGAGAAAGAGATTCCCATCGAAGGACTGGAATTCATGGGCCATGGCAAAGAAAAGCCTGAAAGCTCTTCTTGACCTTGACAGTCACCTTGAAAATAGACTCCTCCAATCAGGAAATTGAGGACACTGGATTTTGACAATTAAGGCTGTGAAAATAGCCATCGATTTGATGAGTTTAGGAGGGAGTTTTCTTTCCTCCTTGATTTCCTCTCACTTGTAAAAGATGATGAACCATCACTCTTTGCTATGAGATGATTTCTCACTTGCTCTGGCATCTTGCAGGAACTCCATGTGCTTAAACTGAATGACTTCTTGGGATTATGGTTGCAATACTTGGTCTGGGATCAGCTTTAAATATCCTTTGTATGTAAATACTGATAAACTTGTCAGGATGATCAGGGTTGCCTGACCTCTTGAGTTTTGCTGCAAAGGACATTAGGTACATTGTACTAGGGTTATTATTCATGGAAACAGTTGGTAACGATCTCTCTTTTCTCAGGGAGCTAAGGCTCTGAAAAGGGATCCCAGCACAACAGTTTTAATCAATGCTTGGGAGCACGGTTTTATTTTTTATTTTTTTTAAAGATTTTATTTATTTATTTGAGAGAGAGAATGAGATAGAGAGCATGAGAGGGGGGAGGGTCAGAAGGAGAAGCAGACTCCCTGCTGAGCAGGGAGCCTGATGCGGGACTCGATCCCAGGACTCCAGGATCATGACCTGAGCCGAAGGCAGTCGCTTAACCAACTGAGCCACCCAGGTGCCCAGCACGGTTTTATTTTTATAATAACAACTTTTAAGATTGCTGGTGGACTGGGTTAGCCAAGAGGAAGACAGCTTTAAGAGTTCTCTGCCTTAAGAAGAGGTGTCAGATTTCTGATTAAGATGTGAAAGCTTGAAGAATGTTGCAGTACACACCATTTCTGAGCTCATAGTGTAGTTTAGGAATGAAGATCCTTGGAGTAACAATGGAGGAAGATCCTAAATTGCAAAGATTTGCTGTTGCCAGCTTTCAGCCCAAATTAAGCAAGCCAACCTGTATTATCATTAAACTGCCAAAATGCTGCATTTAGTTAAATGGGAGAAGTTTGTTTTATTTGCCTTGTGTACCTATCCTGCCTGTAATGTTTGTAATCATGAAGATGGAATAAATTGTAACATTTAGTTTCATTATTTGCCCCTGGAGAACTCAGTGCACTTTACAGAACAAGTATTACACTGTAACCTCACATATCCCATATGTACACTGGGGAAAGTTTTGTTTTATAATTTAAAGGTGAAGAAAAAGTGAAAATTTATCTAAGATAAATAGTGTGCTAAAACAACTAGAAACTTCACTGATTTCTAAAGTTTATTCCCACAGTAAGCTACACAAATAACTTAATATGCTTCTATACCTGCAAAAAAATGTCAGGATCAGGTGAGCACTTACACACTTTGGAATGTCACGTAGTCACCAAATTGCATGTCTTGAGTAATTTGGTTCAATTATATATACCCAATATAGTAAGAAACAATTTACAGAAGATGGAAATTGTATTAACCTCTCTCCAATTTACCAGTGACCACTTCATATTTAACATGACCAGTCCTTAATGTCATTTCAATACATTCTACATTTACATTTTGACTGTTTAAATTCTACTGCCTACTTTACATTTACATTAATGATGTATTAATTATTAACATTAATAATGTTAAATGACGGTCCATTCTATACATGGATTAAAAGTTGGATACTTGAAATCCAGCTGAGGGAGGCCAGGCAGCAAGCCAAAGTAAAGTACATCTGTCCTGAACTCAGACTGACCACAAGTACAATGGTTCTTTGGGGACGTGGAAGTACAAGCACAGACTGCGGTTAGATCACAAAATGGAAAAGGGAGCAGGGATCCTTTTCTCCCTTACTGTAAAAGGCTTTTATACCCTGTGTGTCCATATGCCTCACCTTTGCAGTACTAGTTTACTGTATGTTACTATGCAATACCAAAACCTGGTAGCTTCTTGAATCTTACTACAAAACTGTCTGGTTGAGCCTTGAGAATAAAACCACTCCAAGCCAACCATGTTCTTTCATTGTAACTGCTACTGAGGGAATAATTTCTTCTGATTGTTCTTTATTTTTTTTAAGAGAGGGAGAGAAGAGAATCTTAGGCAGGCTCCACACAGCGTGGAGCCTGATGCAGGGCTCGATCTCACAACCCTGAGATCATGACCTGAGCTGCAATCAAGAGTCAGACACAACCAACTGAGCCACCCAGGTGCCCAATTGTTCTTCATTCTGTTTTGACTTCATCCTGCCCATAAAGTGATTCCAACTATCTCAGCTACTTCAAAGATTTTAAATTTTGAAGAGAAATTAAATGCTCTGTAAGGGTGACTTTGTTACTCTTACTATTGTTTCTCCCTAACTCTTAATGCTACAGGAAGGTTTTAATTCCAGAAACAAATAAAGCTAATTGCTATGTGCAGAAATGTGTCATACTGCCTTTATTTCTCCAAAAGTTTCTGACCCTTCTAACCTTCATGGTGCTGAGAGATGACAAGGTGAGAACTTGACACTTTGGAGCCAATTACCTGACCACAGGGAATACTCTTCAGCAAATGCTGGTGGAATGGGACAAGAGTAAGCACTTCTTCTGGAGGGTCAAAGATCCCTCTTTCAGATGTAAATTGCAGGTATTCTACTCAGTATCTTTACCACCCAAAGTCTGTCAGGACCCAATCTTGATACTTAAATTAGCTCCAATTATGGTCCCTTTGCTTTACCCACTCCAGGCATAAGAAACCAAGGACGAGCCTATTATAAACACTGTTATCCAGAGGCCTGTACAAGGCAGCCATAAACCTTCATTATAGAAACGAAAATAACAATGCTGATTTTGGAGGGAAAAACACCAAAAAATTCAACTCTCAGATCATGGACCAATCTAAGTTATTTATTTAAGCCATCTCCTGCCATAAGCAAAGGGATGGAAGATCAGTATACTGGTCATCATTTGATACAAGTAAAGAAGGTGAGCTTAAGGTCCCATAGATTTTTCTGGTCCGTGTGCAGAGTCATGGTCCAAACCAGTGCTGTGGTCCCCACTGGGTGGTGGTCCAGGTTCTCTCTATTCATCTTCATAGCCGGTTGGAAGTGGATTCATGTGAGAGTTATGGAATAGAGTATGATTACCATCTCCCCAGGGAAAGGGCTGTGGAGTGAAGATGTCAGTTAGGCAATTCCAGAAGAGAATTCAGAAACAGCACTGCCATGAACTGCTTCAGACAAAGGGTGACAGACCATACATAAAAACAAAATGGTAATTAGTCCTTTAACTACTGGCATATTTCAGCCTTCCCATAATTTAAAGGAGCTCTTTTAACTTCCAGGAGAGCCTTTAAAGTAGGCAGTAGGAAAAGCAAGCTCAAGTTCATTATTCGTAAGCCTCTCCCTGGCAACTAGTCTATGAGGGCAGTGTTTATGAAAGTGTAATCCTCACATCATCTGTATCAGAATGGTAGAGGTGGGTAAATGAGAGAAGATGCTTATTTAAATGCAGACTTTGGGCTTCATTCCAGATCTAAAACAAACCTCTGGATTGGAAACCAACCTACCCTCCTCAATTTTTTGCATGCTGCCTTTGAAAAACATTGCTCTAGGGCAGTGGTTTCCAAACCTGGATGATTTTGCCCAAGACACTGGGCAATATCTGGAGACATCTGGGAGAGGACATCTAGTGGGTGGAGGTCAAGGATGCTGTTAAATATCCTAGGACTCATAGGATAGCCCCTTGCCCCAACAAGAATTATCCAACCCCAAATGTCAATAGTATTGAGGTTGAAAACCATGGTATATGGCTTTTACATCTTTGTACAAGGGCAGGAATGGGGCTCAGACTCAAAAATTCTTTCTGAATCTAAGACTCTAGCTTAAGTTTCTATAAGGCCAATCCTATCTTGGCTAAGTGATATAATAGTTATTAAAGAGCCAGCAGGGCCTCTTGTTAAGAATACTTACAACAAGCAATGGAAAACAAATGATTACATCTACATCAATAGCAAAGGATAAAACAGTTGAGAAAATAACCAGCAGAGGTAGGAATAAGAGAAGCTGTTAGTCTCTTCATCATGCAGCTAGTACCTGCCAGATGCCCAGGTCCTAGAAGTGCGAACCACCTTCCGATTTTGCCACTCTAAGGGAGATTCCCAAACCTCCAAGTCTCATACAACGGACAACTGTTTCAGAACAGTATCAGAAGGCAGAGGTGGGATGGATCAGGAAAAAAAGGAAAACTGAAGGGCACTTATTGTATGACCTTGAAAAAGAAAACAAATGTGACCCCCCCCCAAGTCTGTTACATTTCCATAAAACCGGAGAAAATAAAAATATGTAAGAATTAAATGACAAATTCTACACGATTTTAGAGAAGAACTCAGACTAGGCATCTGTAATAAAAGGAGAACGGATGCTCGAAGAGCCTACAAAGGCCTACCTTGGACCTGATGCGGAGATGGGGGTAGGCGACGAACTCGGGTCTCTCGTGCTCTCCATGACGCGACTTCAGGAAGACATTCAGCATGCTCACACCCACGCCAGGGAGCGCTACGAAGTAGGTGAGAGCCTTCCACATGCGAGCTGCAAAGGAGGCACGACCGCTCAGGCCTGGTGTGGGGACCCCGCCCGGGTCTCACCCCCCAACCCCAAGTCCTCAAGCCAAGGTCACATTCCTGCTCCGCCTCGCTCGAGTGGGGCTGAGGCCCGCCCCGCCAACCGCAGCTCCAGTACCTGAGCCCTCCTCGCCGTGGGCGCCACTCGACATGGAACGCCCCAGCTGTGCCCCGGAACGACCTAGCAGCCCAGACAGCCGGGACACAGATACCGCCGCCGCCGCCATTTTCGACCTGGACAACCTCAGCGCCGGAAGCGGAAGTAGAAAATGGGCTGGGGGCGGGACCACAACCTCAAAAGCAAGCTCCTATTGGGCGGAGCCTTCCCACTTGTCTTAACGCGATGAGCCTGCGTACTCTGCTCTTGGCCGTCGGAGTCTAGTTAAAATCCCCAGAGCCACAGATCTTGAAGGAGCATGCGCTCTGCACCTCCCGTGTGCACGCCTCTCTCCCTACAGTCCGCACCTTGGTGAGGCTCTCGGGCGAGGCTAAGCGCGAAAGAGAGGTTTATGGAGGGCACGCTGGCGTCCGGAAGCGCTGTCTTCGTTGGAGTGCGCGGACAGCAACTGGAGGTTCTGAGCTCAGAACACCTCATCTGAAATGCCATTCCTGTTCCTCCCCGTTCTGTGACGTCACTTTTCTTTGCACGTGACATAATCGTCGTCATCATTATGTCTGTCTCCCCTACTAGAATATAAACTCTATGATGCCAGGGTTTTCCAGGGTACCATTGCCAGAGCCTGGAATTGTCCCTGGCACGTAGCAGGTACTCAGTACAAATGAATGAGTGAGTGAGTGAATGAATGAGTAGCAACGGGAACCAGAAGGAGCCCCGGAATTGGTGCCAGAAGATCTGGATTTTAATCCTGCCTCAACATCCTTAACTTTTGGCTTTTTTCGTCACGTTAGCCTTCTCTCCATTAAAATTCTGTAAACAAAAATTAGCATGTTTTGTCTCTTCAATCTCCTTCCCCCAGTTCTTCCTTTTTCTTCCTTCTACTCATCTAAAAACAGTTTTAAAAATAAAAATTAGGGGCGCCTGGGTGGCTCAGCCGGTTAAGCATATGCCTCCGGCGCAGGTCATGATCCTAGCTTCCTGGTATCCAGCCCTGCCATCAGGCTTCCTGCTCAGTAGGGAGTCTGCCTCTCCCTCTCTCTCTGCCCCTCCCTCTTGCTTGTGCTCTGTCTCCAATAAGTAAGTAAAATCTTATAAAATTTTTTAAAAATTAAAATAATAATAATAGAGGGGAAGGCAATGTGAAGACTGAGACAGAGATTGGAGTGATATGGCCACAAGACAAAGAAGCTAGAAGAGACATGGGATGGGTTTCTCCCTAGAGGCCATTCGCACAGAGCATGGCCCTACTAATGCCTTGATTTTGGATTTCTAGCCTCCAGAACTGTAAGAGAATATATTTGGGTTTTTTTTAGGCCAAAAAAAAAAAGGTTCATAAGAGAAAATGAAAGGAAACTTTTGGATCATAGGTCCTTTTGAGAATATAATGAAAGCTATGAACCCCTTCCCCCTAAAATGCACCTGCTCCTAAGCACACAATGTTGGGGGAAGAACATACCATAAAGTATATCCAGAGACCCCCTAAGAGTCCTTGTGCCCCAGGTGAAAAACCCCTGTGTAGGGGAACAAATAGGGACGCTGTTGTGGGAAGACTGGATTCACATTTTGTTTCCATCCCTTACACCCTGTGTGACATTGGGCAAATAAGATACAATAAGGCTATGCAGTTTCATGAAGACAAAACTTTAGGATTGTGTTACTAGAGCATCACAATCTGATCTCGCATTAGATCTTTCTCTCTCTGAGTAGTCAGGGTTTTTACATACTATGGTACACCGTATGATACATCAGGATCATCAAATCCCTAGGCATCCTCAAACACAGCCAAAGGGCCACACTATGAGGCTTCATAGTGTGGCCACAGAAAGGGTCCATGCTCAAGGATCATATCCTGGGTTCAATTCTTTGGTCTGCCACCAGCTGTTTCCTCTTCTCTAAAATGGTAATGTAATACCCATTTATTCATCCTTTATGCAATAAATATCAGAACCCAGCTCCACCTTCAGATTTTACTCAGCCTCCATCTATAATAATGAGATTTCATTTAATAAATATTAACTAAGGTGCCTGCTATGTGCCAGGCATGTGCGGTAGTGCACATCAGGTGTAAGAACTCTCTCATGTAACCTACATTCTAGTGTTGGAGAAAGGATTAAATGAAAAAATGTCTGAAATATATTAAAAATTCAACAAGTATTCATTTTCTTATAGGGCTTTTGTACACTTTGCAGGGTGGTACTGCTAAGTAAAGATTCTATCATGTGCTTGGCTCACAGCACCCATACTTAGGCATGATGCTTATGATGTTATTGTCAGGTATGCTCACCATTTCCAAAGCCTTGGGTGACTGAGTTTGGACAGCCCATTAAACCAAAATCAACAATACAAAGAATAGCTAATATTTATTGGGCATTTATTTTGTGCCCATATCCATGGTAAGCACTTTACACAAATTGTCTTCCCCACCTCACTAAGTGACTACGCCATTCCTCAAGTTAAACACTTTGGAGTCATCTTTTTTTTTTTTTTTAAGATTTTATTTATTTATTTGAGAGAGAGAGAATGAGAGAGAGCACATGAGAGGGGGAGGGTCAGAGGGAGAAGCAGACTCCCTGCCGAGCAGGGAGCCTGATGCGGGACTCGATCCAGGGACTCCAGGATCATGACCTGAGCCGAAGGCAGTCGCTCAACCAACTGAGCCACCCAGGCGCCCTTTGGAGTCATCTTTGACTCTACTCTCTCTCTCTCTCCCTTCTTCTTCTCTCTCTCTCTCTCTCTCTCTCTCTCTCTCTCTCTCTCACACACACACACACACACACACACACACACTTTATATCCAATCCATCAACAAATCCTGCTAGCTCTTCCTTCAGGCACATCCAGAATCTGACCATTTCCTACTGCCCACTGCTACCAGTTTGATCAAAGGTGTTCTCATGTCTCACCTGGACAACTGGAACAGTCTCCTGACTGGTCTTCCTGCTACCTGGTCCCCCTACTGTCTATTCTCTACATGGCAGTCAGAAGGATCCTTTAAAATCTGTCAAATCATCTTCCTCCTTGGCTCAAAATCCTCCCATGGCTCCCATCTCACTCAGAGTAAATACCAAACTCCTTAGAGTAGGCTACCGAGTTCTCCACCCCCTGCCCCTAGCCACCTCTCTCACATCATTTCTCCTTGCCCCCTTGCCCATTTCACTCCAGCTACATTGTCCTTCTTGCCTTTTCTTGGACGAGCCACCCATGCTCCTGCCTGTTGCACATGCTCATTTCTCTGCCTGGGAGAGTTTTCTCCCAGATGGCCCCATGAATTGCTTCCATTTCACTCAGGGGTCGGCTCAGAAGTCCTCTTATCAGAAAGGCCTTCCCAGACCACCCAGAAGTGAAATAACTCCTCCCCACCCTGACACTCTATCCTCCTTACTGTGCCTTATCTATCTTCATGGCACTTAACACCATCTGCTGGATTAAATATTTATTGGTTTATTGTCTGCTTTCCTTCACCAAACACCAGGGGGCACGGAGTATGTTTTGTTCACCGGTATGACCCCCCCCACACTTGGCACACGATAGGCACTCACTGAATATACATTAATCCCAACCAAGATCCCGTGAATCAGATACTATTCTACCCACTTTTCATATAAGGAAACTGAGACTCTGGGAGGTGTAGGAAATTGCCCAAAGTCAGAAATCTTTAGACAAGTGCTTTAGACCCAGGCATTGTGGAACTCAAGCTAGTTCTTTTAGCCTCAAATCTATACAGGCTTTGCTTTAGGTAGAATAATATCAAGCCTAAGAGGTCACCCTGTCACATTCATGCTGATCTGAGGCTCTGAAAAGAAAAGGAATAGCTATTTGATTTCTGACATCAGTGGGTTTGGAAAGAAAAATATTTCAAGTCGTGGGGTCCTTGAGAATGGACAGAACCATCAGATGTATCCTCAGGGTACTGAACTGGCAGTTCCCAGCTTGCGCTGCCTCTCAGAGTGACCCCCCAGGGCACCAGGCCTCTCTGTGCAGGGAGCCTCCCCAAGGCCATGGCCAGCCAGGCCTGGATTTGACGTCATCCTCTCTGGCAGCTGGTGATGTTTATGCTCATGCTGAAGCCACTAAGGTCTCTGATGCTCTATTTCCTTGAAACAGGGAGCTGGCAGGTGGACATCCCAATACCAGGGGCAGCTGATGAGGGGAGGCATTGTAAGACTGGGGGAGGCTGCCTAGCCAAGGACAGGGCTTGCTTAGGGGAAAGCTTATCTGGGGGTATCCTGCCTGCTATTCCTAATGTGGCTTTTCCTAATAAGAGCACCTCCAGTTCCTGGGCCAATAAATATTTGTCTGCTAACAGGCTAATCCTAGAAGGCACTGAAACCTTTTTCCAAAGCACACTGCAGGGGAAGCCAGGGTGTTATGACCACCACCTCCATCTTCTGAATAACTTGTCTGAGCTGTTCAGCATCATTAGTTCCTTTAATTAGGGTCTCAACTGTGTCCCTGGACTGGGGTGACAGAAGTGACCCTCATAGAACACCCAGTCTAGAGGGAGAGACTGACAGGTAAACAGTTATTACAACCAGTGTGATGGGTTCTACAATGGGAGGCAGTGCAGCATGCACTTTGGTGTCAAGTTCAAGTCCCAGGTGAGCTACTTACCTATGTAATCAAGGGGAAGTCAAGTTACCTCTTAGATTCTCCACCTGTGAATTAGAGTCATTACAAGGACTTAACAGAATAAAAGTTATTAGCTGACATTTATTAAGCACTTACCATCAGGTTGCCTGGGTGGCTCAGTCGGTTAAGAGTCTGCCTTCAGCTCAGGTCCTGGGATCGAGCCCCGCATCAGGCTCCTTGCTCAACGGGGAGCCTGCTTCTCCCTCTCCCACTCCCCCTGCTTGTGCTCTCTCTCTCTCTCCCTGTGTCAGATAAATAAATAAAATCTTAAAAAATATTTTTAAAAAACGACTTACCATGTCCTGGGTCCTTCACAGGTACAACAGTCCTATGAGATAGGTGCTATTCTTATCCCCATTTTACAGATGAGGAATCTGAGGTACAAAGGGAGGTCAAGCCATTTGCCTAAGTTTTACAGCCCTTGAAGTGATTGAGCCAGGATTCTAATCCAGAAAGTCTGGTCTTAAAGCTTGCACGTTTAATTACTGTGTGATACTGCTTCAATAACTCAAGTAACCTTAGCACAAAGTGAATGCTCAAAAATTGTTAACTGTTATTATTGCCATGATTAGGAGAAGGGGTATAGGGTCATGGAAGCAGAGCAGAAGGGCCTGGATTATAGTGGGGCAATCTGGGAAGTCTTTCTGTAGGAGGTGACATCTAAGTCATGGCTCCTTCCCAAATAAATATGAATGAGTCAGGGACAAATTTGGATTGGGAGGGAGATAAGAAGAGTTTTCCAGGCAGACATCACCACAGAGAAAAGATAAGGGTACTGTATCTGGAATTCCAAACAGTGCCTTAAAGCTGGAGGTGTGAAGGCAGGGAGGGAGCAAGAACTTAAAGGGTCCTGCAGGTCGTGCTGAGTTAAGATTTTATCTGAAGGGTACTGAGAAGGCTTGGTTTTAAGCTAGGAGAGAGATGATCATCAGCCTTGCAATTTACAAAGATCCCTGACTGTAATGCACCTGGAGGTTTGCACAGGGGGCTGGCTGTGAAAGTTAGGGCAGGCAGAATAGCGTAGCTTGCAGGTTAGAGCACTGGATTCAGACCCTGAGCCTCCTCGTTTGACTCTCTTGGCCCTAGTCCTCCCTACTCAGGGACCTACAGCAAGGCATTTATTTTTCTGAGCCTTCTTTTCTTCATTTATAAATGGGGCCAACAACTGCCAATCTTCCAGAGCTATTGCGAACTTAAATGTGATAGTGTAGGTAGAGAACCTGGAATGTGGGGTGTGCACAGTGAAGGGTAACTATTATTTATTTCTATGGTTCCCCCAACCCTCTGCGTAGTTTTTGGAGGGCGGACCGCAGGTGTCATCCATCTCTTTATTCCCATAGAACTTGGTGCTCAATTATTTTCCCTTACTTGTCCCTGTTTGTGCTTATACACATATCTGCACCTGAAACTTTGCTGAGGCTGGCCCCTCCTGGCTGGAAGTGCCCTTCCCACTCTATTGCCCATCTATGTCTACACACACCCCATCAAGTCCTCTCTCCTACAGGCAGCCTTTCCTGATTACATCGACTCCTTGCTCTGGTCCTCCAGTGATGTTTAAGCTCACTGTACCATGTATGAAGAGCATTCTGTCTTCTTTTCCACTCTGAGCTCCATGAGAGCCTCTCCCCTTTTTCTTTCCTGATTCTTCTGAATTCCATACAGCTTGGCACAGAGCAGGCATAACAAAATGGTTAAGAACTCATGTTCTCGGGGCACCTGGGAGGCTCAGTCAGTTAAGCATCTGTCTTTGGCTCAGATCATGATCCTAGGGTCCGGGGATTGCGTCCCGTGTCAGACTCCCTGCTCAGCAGGGAGTCTACTTCTCACTCTCTCTCTGCCCCGCCCCCCTACTTGTGTGTGCGCTTTCTCTTTCTCAAATGAATAAATAGATTTTATTTATTTATTTGACAGAGAGAGACACAGCGAGAGAGGAAACACAAGCAGGGGGAGTGGGAGAGGGAGAAGCAGGCTCCCCATGGAGCAGGAAGCCCGATGACGCGGGGCTCGATCCCAGGACCCTGGAATCATGACCTGAGCCAAAGGCAGCCGCTTAACTGATTGAGCCACCCAGTCGCCCCTAAATAAATAAAATCTTAAAAAAAAAAAAAGAACTCATGTTCTCAGGGCACCTGGCTGGCTCAGGCAGAAGAGCATGCAACTCGGTCTCAGGGTCGTGAGTTTGAGCCCCATGTTGCGTATAGAGATTACTTAAAAAAAAAACAAACAAAAAAAATACTTATGTTCTCAGACAAGGCTGAATTAAAACCTGGCTCTGCTACTTTTACTGGACAAATCACTCCCCCCACACACACCTTTTTTATTCATGTAATTTCTATGTCCAACATGGGGCTCAAACTCACAACCTCGAGGTCAAGAGTTGCATGCTCCACCAATGAGCCAGCCAGGTGCCTCTTACTTTCCTTTTCTGTGTCTCAGG
The DNA here is from genome assembly GCF_002201575.2 of Neomonachus schauinslandi. Lineage (NCBI taxonomy): Eukaryota > Metazoa > Chordata > Mammalia > Carnivora > Phocidae > Neomonachus > Neomonachus schauinslandi. The sequence goes on from NC_058416.1 coordinate 76,425,410, forward strand.
TTCTTCATCTCAGAATGAAGACGATATTAGTACCTACCTACTATGGTTTTGGGGAGGACTGAATGTGATGATGTGTGTGAAAAATCTCAGCACCTTGCTCAACAAATAGCAATTTGCATTAAATTATTATTAACCTCCCACTGTTAAGTTAAAAGGAAAGCTGGCATATATTATGTGAAATATATCTCAATAAAGCTATTAAACACAACAAAGCAGGCTACAAAATGTTATGAAATATATGTTTCCACTTTTTGTAAAATGCACAAAGAAATACTGTAAGGACTATACTCACATGTTAACAGAAGTAATGTCTGGGTATTAATTTTCTTCTAAAATTTACTACAATGAATATATATTACTTGTGTTATAAGAACAAAGGCTTTTGGGCGCCTGGGTGGCTCAGTTGGTTAAGCGACTGCCTTCGGCTCAGGTCATGATCCTGGAGTCCCGGGATCGAGTCCCGCATCTGGCTCCCTGCTCGGTAGGGAGTCTGCTTCTCCCTCTGACCCTCCCCCCCTCTCATGCTCTCTGTCTCTCACTCTCTCTCTCTCAAATAAATAAATAAAATCTTAAAAAAAAAAAAAGAACAAAGGCTTTCAGGGGCACCTGGGTGGTGCAGTGGGTTAAGAGCCCGACTCTTCGTTTAGGCTCAGGTCCTGATCTCATAGTCATGAGATCGAGCCCCCACGTCGGGCTCCGAGCTCAGCGTGGAGTCTGCTTGAGATTCTCTCTCTCCCACTCCATCTGCCCCTCCAGCTCGTGCTATCTCTCTAAACTAAACAAATCTTAAAAAAAAAAAAAAGCTTTCACGAAAAAGCAGATTATGAAGTTGCTACCAGCACTTCTGTTGCTGGTATTCTTCCCATCAGACTGTAAACCCCACGAGGACAGGGACCCCTTCGTCTGGTGCAGAAAAGGCACTGAACAAACATTGACACAAGGGTGACTGGATGGGGCGTCTCTGGCACTCGCGCCTGCAGTACCGATCTCTCCCTGTAGGTGGCAGGCTCCGCATGTGCGGGTACCGCCCACGAGTCTGGACGGAGATGAATAGTGCCTGCGACCTTCAACGTGGCTGTCCCATCTCAGGATCATTGAAGGAGGGAGGGAGGTGGAACCTGCGAGAGGGATAGAGGGAGCCCGGCCTTTGCCTCAGGACTCTTTAAGGCCTTGCCTCTGAAATTTTTCCTGCATCTTCCCTAGACTGGAACAAAAAGAGAAAACTTCAATTCTTAGAGAATGTCCCCATCCCCCCAACTCACCCCTTAGGGGGAGGCAGACGGAGAGACCGAAGGGCCCCCTGGGTTGGGGATAGGGATGTTGGGAGAGGGAGAGAGAGAGAGAAAGAGAGATCATCCTGAAAATCTTCATCTTTGTAACATAATTCACAGGGCCCTGCACTTGGCATTGACGAACTGTCCCCACCCAGTAGCTCTTTGATCTTAGGAGGGAGGTGTGTTAGCATCCCCATTTGCAGAGGAGGGCCACTGTAGCTTAGAGAGGTAGTCCTCACTTACAGAGACCTCAGCTGTGTTTGACTCCAAATGCCTTCCCTCCACCCGACCCTGTGTGTCAAACTGAGATTACCCTTGGAGCGGGTGTGTGCCCGTCTAACTTACCATTAAATTACTGATACTAATAGGATCTATTTAGCCTATCCTCACTGCAGTGCTGGCACTTGACATAGATTATCCCATTTAATTCTTCCAACAACCCATGAAGTAAGAAGTACTATTATCCCCATTTTACAGATGAGGAAACTGGGCCTTAGAGAAGCAAAAATTGACACAACTAGAGACAAGCTTGACTGAGGCAAGATCAAATGCACAGCTGTCTGACCCCAGTCTCTGCATTCAACCAGTACCTGCTTTTTTTTTTTAAGTAGGCTCTACGTCCAATGTGGGGCTTGAACTCATGACTCCGAGATCAAGAGTTGCACACCCCACTGACTGAGCCAGCCAGGTGCCCCCAGTACCTACTTTTTTCTTAATAATTATTTAAGTATTGGAGTATCAAATAGGTAATACATCTACATGGTTCAAATTACCAAAAAATAAAAAAGGGAAAGTCACCTCCCATCCCTGTCCTCCAACCCAGTTTTGTTTTTTGTTTGTTTGTTTTGTTTTTCTTAAAGATTTTTTATTTATCTATTTGACAGAGAGAGACACAGTGAGAGAGGGAACGCAAGCAGGGGGAGTGGGAGAGGGGAAGCAGGCCTCCCGCAGAGCAGGAAGCCCGATGCGGGGCTCGATCCCAGGACCCTGGGATCACGACCCGGGCCGAAGGCAGACGCCCAACGACTGAGCCACCCAGGCGCCCCTCCAACCACAGTTTTATTACAAAGAAGGTCACCATACTAGAGATTTCTAACGAATCTTCTAGAGATATTCTGTGCATAGACAAGCACCTATTTCACTGCCTCTTACACACTCACCACTGATTTTCTAAAACACAGGAAAAACCAAGTCCTCTTCTAGAACTGAGTGTGAGTTCTCTTCACTGACTCCTCGGACAGCCAGGTAGGGCCTCCTGGGAGCACCTCCACCCACTTTATGTCTCAACCACATAGGCCTTCTCCAAGCCCTATATCATGTGTCATCTTCCCAGCCTCCTTTCTCCAGCTTCTCTCCAACTGTTCCATCTACTATGATCTCTTTGCCCTTTGAGGCTCCCCAGCCAGAACCCATCCCCCTCCCTCTTTGCCCCCAGAGGCCCTGCCAGCATCACTCTTCTTGCACATTTCATTTTCCTGTGTGTGATGGATGATTGTCTCCCTGCCTGGCTCTCCTACTAGATTATTAATTTCAGGCATCTCTTGTCAGTGGTTAGGTGGCCTGAGAACAGCATCACCATCCATGTAGTCCCCACACTAACAAACTAGGGATCGGTCTTTCTCATTGTCTCCTCCTCCTTCATTCTTACAACCAGTCAACCACCAACTGGATTTTACCTTAGAAATGTCTCTCTTAGGGCGCCTGGGTGGCTCAGTTGGTTAAGCGACTGCCTTTGGCTCAGGTCATGATCCCGGAGTCCTGGGATCGAGTCCCCCATCGGGCTCCCTGCTCAGCGGGGAGTCTGCTTCTCCCTCTGGCCCTATCCCCTCTCATGCTGTTTCTCTCTCTCTCTCTCTCTCTCTCAAATAAATAAATAAATAATTAAAAAAAAAAAAAAGAAATGTCTCTCTTGGGGCACCTGGGTGGTTCATTCCGTTAAGCAACCAACTCTTGATCTCAGCTCAGGTCTCCATCTCAGGGTCGTGAGTTCAAGCCCCACATTGGGCTCCATCTACATAAAAAAAGAAAAGAAGGAAATGTCTCTCTCATCTTCTCCATCACTGCTTTAGTTATGGCCACTGTTCTGTCTCCCCTGGACTATTGCAGTAGTCTCCAGGCTGGTCTCTCTCCTTATAGCTCACTGCCTCCAGTCTATTCTCCATTTAGCAGCCAGGGTGACCCTTCTAAAGCACAATTCTGACTATGCCGCCACTCCACTTTGCAACCCTTCAATGGCTTCCTGTCCCCTTAGGAAAAAACCCTTATTCTGACCTCCACCGCCCTGAAGGATACAATCACTGTCTATATCCACTATTTTCACTAAGGACACATCCTCTGAGCTAGCCTTCTTTCTGTTTCTGTTTCCATTTTTATTTCCAACCTCAGGGGCTTTGCTCATGCTGTTTCCTCTGCCAGGAGTGCTCTTTCTGCTCCTCATCCCCCTAACGTCTAAGTAGCCTGGCAGCTCCATGACAGCAGGGACCTTGTCTGTCTTGCTTACTCCTGTATCCCAACACCAAACAGTGCTTAGTCAATATTTTTTTAAACAAGGTGATTCTGCTTTTTTATTTTTTAAAGGATTTTATTTATTTACTTGAGAGAAAGAAAGAGTATGAGCAGGGGGAGAGGCAGAGGGAGAAACGGACTCCCCGCTGAGTGGGGAGCCCCACGCAGGACTCAATCCCAGGACCCTGAGATCATGACCTGAGCCAAAATCAAGAGTCAGATGCTCAACTGACTGAGCCACCCAGCGCCCCAAAATTCTTCTTTAAATTTTGACACAACTTTTAGACTCTACCAAGCAATATAACGTCATATCTGTTTTCATCTGACAGCATCATGCACTCTACGGCTAGAGCCTAAACTCCACCCAGGTAACCACCACACCCCTATGTCTGCATTTCCCATGACAGGCAGCACAGTAACAAATACTAATTGTCCTAAAAAAATTTTTTTTTTTTTTACCTTGAAGATTTTTATTATTATTATTTTGCTCCTGTTGTTCTTCTAATGACGAAAGGAAATATGCTTGCTGTAAAAACTTGAGACCGAAATAAATTAGAAGGTAAAAGTCCCCCGTGGGCCCACCCTATAGAGCTATTGTTTGATTTAAATGACACCTATAACCTTGTTTCTATTTGTAGACTTTGGAGCGGAGGAAGAGAAGGGAGCCTGGGCTGCCCATGGTCAGTTCCTCTCCTTAATTTCTAGGCCCTATCCGCTCCCTGGTTATGGTGGCTCAGTCGTTAAGTGTCTGCCTTCGGCTCAGGTCATGATCCCAGGGTCCTGGGATCGAGCCCCGCATCAGGCTCCCTGCTTGGCGGGAAGCCTGCTTCTCCCTCTCCCACTCCCCCTGCTTGTGTTCCTGCTCTTGCTATCTCTCTCTATCAAATAAATAAATAAAATATTAAAAAATAAAAAATAAAAGGATAAACCTCACCTGTGATGAAGGCCACTCTCACACTTCAATCAGACTCTAGGTCTCCATTCAAGTTTGAGAACATCGAATGAACTTGAACCCTGCAGCAAACTGATGCAATTAAAACACGTGATGAAATTCCTGGTCAAACTGAACCCAGGTTCATATCTTGTCTTCATCACTTCCTGTGTCGCGCTCTAGCTGTTTGCCTCTTTGTTCCTTGAACAAGCCAACCTCATTCCCACCTCAGGGCCTTTGCAATTGCTGGGCCCTCTGTCTGGAACCCTCTTCCCCTGCTTGTCCTGTGGTGTGCCTCCCCTTAAATATCAGCCCTCCAGAGGAGGCCTTGCTTGGTCACTTTCTCCAAAGGTGAAAAGGTGATACTTGTCTTTATTGCAAGTATCATTTTTTAAAAGAATTTTTTAAAGTTTATTTATTAAATAATCTCTACACCCAGGGTACCTGGGTGGCTCAGTCCATTAAGCGTCTGCTTTCAGCTCAGGTCATGATCCCGGGGTCTTGGGATCAATCCCCGCATCGGGTGGGGAGCCTGCTTCTCCATCTTCCTCTGCAGCTCCCCCTGCTTGTGCTCACATATGCACGCTTTCTCTTTCAAATAAATAAATGAAATCTTAAAAAGAAAAAATAATCTCTACACCCAACATGGGTCTCAAAGTCATGATCCCGAGGTCAAGAGCCACAAGCTTTTCTGACTGGGCCAGCCAGGTGCCACGGAAGTATCATTTTTTAAAAAGATTTATTTATTTATTTGAGGGGGAAGGGGCAGAGGGAGAGGGAGAGAAAGTCTCAAGCAGATTGTGTGCTGAGTGAGGAGCCTGACGGATTAGTATCACTATCCTGATATCATGACTTCAGCTGAAACCAAGAGTTGGAGGCTTAACCAACTGCCCCTCCCAGGTGTCCCAAGTATCATTTTTTTTTAAAGATTTTTTTATTTATTCATTTGAGACACAGAGATACAGAGAGAGAGAGAGGGAGAGAGAGCATGAGCAAGGAGAGAGGCAGAGGGAGAGGGAGAAGCAGGCTCCCCGCTGAGCAGGAAGCCCGATGCGGGGCTCGATTCCAGGACGCTGGGATCATGACCTGAGCCGAAGGCAGATGCTTAACCATCTGAGCCACCCAGGCGCCCCTCAAGTATCATTTTTTTAATAGCACAAATCGTAACCTGTTTTTGTTCTGTTTTGTTTTTTAGTTTGGTTTGCTCTTCATCTCTTCCATTAGAGTGTTCTTTTTTTTTTTTTTAAGATTTTATTTATTTATTTGAGAGAGAGAGCATGAGCAGAGGGGAGGGACAGAGGGAGAAGCAGCCTTCCCGCTGAGCAGGGAGCCCCACTCGGGGCTCAATCCCAGGACCCTGGGATCCTGACCTGACCCCAAGGCAGAGCTTAACCAACTGAGCCACCCAGGCGCCCCTAGAGTGTGAGTTCTATGAAGGCATTTAATTTGTCTTTAGTTGTTGTATCCCCAACACTTTGCACTGTTCCTGGCACCTGAATGCTAACACCCAACATTTTCTGTGGTTCTGCTGTCTGCTAAGCACTCTTCCAAGCATTTCATAGAAAAATTCAGTCTATTCTTTAAAAACAAAGCAAAACAAAACCTAAAGAAACCCACACAAAAAAAGAAAAACAAACCTCTTTGGAGATTGTAGGTATTATTATTAGCCTCCTTTGCCAGTGGAGGAAATTGAAGCATTGGAAAGTCAAGTAACATGTGTCCAAGGACAGGTAACTAGAAAGTGGCCAAGGGCAGATTTGAATCCAGGCTAGCCAGGGCCAAATCCTGCTACCCACCTCAGTATGAGTTATCAATGTGTCATTCCATTGTTCATTCCATGAGTTACCAGGAGGGTCATTCCAACTGGGAAGAGATCCTGCAATTGTTCTGTAATAGAGTGGATCTAAGGAGCAGGTGTTCTCCGGGGCCCTTTACAAAGGAATTCTCCACTTATTCAAATGTCACCATTTGCTGCTACATGCTAAGGACTCTAGATAGAAGGCCTTAGTTCAAACAAACAAAGGCTTAGCATTGACAATGGAGGTGAAAACAGCATCCAGATTAGAGGATGATCGGCTTCCGCCCACCATTAGGCTGGTAAGAGAAGCCTCTAACGTCCTGGGAGACCACACCTCTCGGCCAGCCCGAATTCTCTTCCACGCCCATTTTCTTCACCCAAGATGGGATGAAGCAGATGCTTCTATCTGAGAAAGCGTTGGGCAGTTCCTTCCTCTGCAAAGTCTTCCTAATAGCGCAGGCTAAGCCAGGCACCTCTTCCCCCAGGCTCCTGGCCTCATCATTCCGCTAGGTTGTAGCTTTCTCTCCCAGTTCCCCTGGCTGTGACCTCCCTGAGGGCAGAGACCAGCTTCTTCATTGCTGTTCCTCTTTCCTCTTGCCTTGTTCACTCTTGCTCACTCCTCAGATTTCATCTTAAACACCTCCTCCAAGAAGCCTTCCCTGGCAACCCCCACAATCCATATAGAAAACTTCTCTGTGCAATGATTGCGTGTTTGCTTATCTAGGTCGCCCCTCCCTCCACGCAGGGGTTCCAGCACCTCAGTGCCTATCACTTACCTGGAGGAGCTTGTAAGATGCAGATTCCCGGGCTCCAACCTCAGAGAGTGATTCCAGAGACTGGAGTAGGGCCTGAGAATCTGCCTTGTAACTGCTCACACGGTGATTCTGGTATGAGGGGCATCAGAGGAATGATGCAATAAACAATCGCACGCTTGAGGGCAGGGACCATCATCTTTGTGAACCCCCATTAGCCAGTCTGAGCCTGGTACATCAGAGGTGTTCATACATGATTGTTGAATGAACGCTTGAATGAATGAATGTTTGCCAGCCTTATAATACCTTCTCCAGATACAGCAACTTGAGTTTGGCCTCAAAACAGCCACATGGAGGTCATAGGTTTATACTCTGCTGGAATGGGGGTGGGAGAGCGTTGAGTCTCCGCTGTCCACAGTGTTAAATTGGAAACTAAGGATGCTACTTCCTTACTTGCAATGCGAGCAACATATTTGGTCTCTCTAAGCCTCAGGGTCTTCATCTGCAGAATAATAATAATAATAATAATAATAATAATAATAATGCCTGCATCATAGGGCTTTGGAGAGATGAAATGAGGTAAAGCTCTTAGCACAGTGCCTGGCCCAAAGTCAGTGTCCAAAAACTTCTGGATCCTATTATTATGGTTGTTGTTATCATTACAACTATTTTTTTTAAATATTTTACTTATTGGGGCACCTGGGTGGCTCAGTGGTTAAGCATCTGCCTTCGGCTCAGGTCATGATCCCAGGGTCCTGGGTTTGAGCCCCGCATTGGGTGCCCTGCTCTGTGGGAAGTCTGCTTCTCCCTCTCCCACTCCCCCTGCTTGTGTTCCCTCTCTTGCTGTCTCTCTCTCTGTGTCAAATAAATAGATAAAATCTTTTTAAAATATGTTTTATTTATTTATTTGAGAGAGAGAGAAAATGCATGGGGTGGGGGCAAAGGGGGAGAGTGAGGGACAAGCAGACTCTCTTGCTAAGTGCAGAGCCCTATGCAGGGCTGGATCTCATGACCCTGAGATCATGACCTGAGCCAAAACCAAGAGTCAGCTGCTCAACCGACCCCACCACACAGGCGCCCCATCAGTACAACCATTAACATCAGAGCTAGAAGGGATCTCAGATCCTCAAATTCAAGAGCTTCCTACTCAAGGTTCCATAGATTCCCCCCCTTTCCCAGGGAATCTATAGTGGGGGTTTAGGAGGCTGTTCTACGAACATCCAGAAATAGAGGACACAATTGTGTATGTCTGTTCATATTTCCTAAGAGAACCCTAGCTTTCAAGTTATAGATGGAGAGACTGAGACCAGAGAGAGAAGGGGCCTTGCTCTAAGTTTCTTCATTCACTTGTTCATTCATTCGTTTAGTCACTCTTCATTTCTTCAACCAAGCATTGAATATTTCCCAAGGGCCTACTATGTGCCAGGATCCAGAGGTGAACCAGACACAGTCTCTAGTCCTTAATCCCTACCTCACACCCCAAGGCCTCTTGGCCTCAATTGATAAAAGCTCAGTGCTTGTATTCTGATTCCTTTGTTAACACAATGCCCTGGGGGTAAGTTAGGCACTTGGATTAAGTCTAAATTCTTGCCCCAGTTTGAATGCCCTGCTTTACTTGAAGCCTTTATTTCCCTTCTCCAAACCTCATTTTCCCAGCCTGTAGAAAGAGGGTAATAAGGCCTGCTGCCCAGAGTAGTTGTGAGAGATAAATAGACTTGAAAGTGTTTTATAAACTGTAAAGTGCTGTGCCAATATTAGATATTACTGGCTGGAGAGAGATGAAATAGAAATCAATAAATAATTAGGAACTGTACAACCCCTTCCCTCTTTTTTTTTAAATAAAATATTCTGTAGTGGGAGCTCTCATGTAATCTGATCAGATGAGTAGTCGGTAAATTTATTGAAAAAGCCCACTGAAACAGGAAATGATAAAAATAATACTTACAACCCTTAAATATTCTATTTTAATTAAAAACCTGTTGCTATATATTCATTCGCCAATCTTTTGATGTAGGGCCAAAGCTTTGTCTTTGGGCCTGATCTGAGCCAGCTGGTTGGAGTTTTCCCACATCCTTCTTACAGGAACCACTCCCCTGAGCTTCTTAAAAGTTGATGTAGATCTGAAGGCCCTTGTTGTCCAGATTTTTAGAATTCCACCTCCATCCCCATCCGAGAGTCTTTCCTTGTCTAGACCACACCTAACCCAACGCACTTCCCCCACAATCAGTGGCTTATGACAAAAGTTTATTTTTTGCTCATCCTTTATGACCATAGTGGGTCAAGCTGGGGCTTTGCTTCTTTCTTTTCTTTTTTCTCTTCTTTCTTATTGATTTTGGTTTTGAGAGAAGTTTTAGATTCACAGCAATTATTAGCAAGAGATACAGATACTCCCTGCCCCAGCCCATGCATAGCCTCTCCCACTATCAACATCCCCCACCAGAGTAGTACATTGGTTAGAATTGATGAACCCACATTGACACATCATCATCACCCAAAGTCCAGAGTTTACATTAGGCTTCATTCTTAAGGTAGTGCATTCTATAGGTTTGGACAATTGTATAATGACACATACTAACTAACTTTTAAAGAATCTTTCCAGAGCACTCAGCTGGGTTTATAGAAACATCAGTTTTCTTTTCCAACTTCTGTGTTATCAATTTGTCACAATGTCATGATTTAAAAACAAGAATAACTGATTGAAGAACCAACCCAGCTGACTCTTGGGAGGCACACAGTCACATCGTTAAGTCATCAGGAGGAGTTAGTGGCTGGTCATACTGGGAATGAGTCCTCCAGCTGCTGTGGGCATGGCATCGTTCCGGGTTTTGCAGTAGGCAAGATGAGTGTTGGTTGATCCGGTGAGCCAGCTTCAGTGAGTTCTTAATCCAGTGAGTTAGTTAATCCAGAAAGCTTCTACTATACCACCTCGTATAACAAAAAGTCATTCTCTGAGTCATTTGCAAGACCAAAGCAGATTCTGTCCTTCCTTCTTATATTTTTTAGTTATTTTTCTGCACCTTTAAAATGGGTGAAAGGTTTTTTTTTTTAGTTAATTAAGAATATACAGTAACATATGCCAAGTGCTAGATGAATATACTAGACTTCAAATTCTTTGAATTGAGCCCATTGTAATAGGATAGGTTGGACGTGACATAACATGCCTAAGTGGGATAATGACAGTGGAGAGATCCTGGTATTAGGCAGTGGTTCTCAAAGTGCACTCCAGGACCGGCAACAGCAATATCACCTGGGAGCTTGTTAGAAATGCAAATTCTCGAGCTCCACCCCAGACCTGCTGCATCAGAAATTTAGGGGTGGGACCCAGCAATCTGTGTTTGAACAAGCCCTCCAGGGGATTATGGTGCTCCCTCAAATGAACAGATGTTTCCTATCCCAGGTTTATCACTTAGAGGCTGTGTGATCTCAGACAAGTCACTGCACCTCTCTGAGCTTGTTTCCTCTCTGGAAAATAGGAATGATCACAAACCTACCTTACAAGGAGATTGTGAAGATTAAGTGAGATAATACATGTAAAATGCATAGTACAGTGCCTGACCCACGGCAGGGACCCAATAAACGTTAGGAAGAGTCGATATTAGAGACTCACAAGTGGCGGCTCTAATTAGGGCTAAAAACATTTGAGAGAAATGGGAAAAGATGTGAGATGTTTTTAAATATTTCTGAGCAGCTACACGATAGCAAGCATTTAGACCTCATTATGTCCCTTTGCCTTATCTAATAAACGTGTTGAGGTAGGTATAATTATACTCTCCCCCCACCCAGATGTGGAGACTGGGTCTTGGTGAGGCTGAATGACAGCTAAGAAGAAGAGCTGGAGGGGCACCTGGGTGGCTCAGTCGTTAAGCGTCTGCCTTTGGCTCAGGTCATGATCCCAGGGTCCTGGGATCGAGCCCCCGCATCAGGCTCCCTTCTCCGCAGGAAGCCTGCTTCTCTCTCTCCCGTTCCCCCTGCCTGTGTTTCCTCTCTTGCTGTGTCTCTCCCTGTCAAATAAATAACTAAAATCTTTAAAAAAAAAAAAAGAAGAAGAAGAAGAAGAAGAGCTGGAAGTTGACCAGACCCATGTGCCCCATGTGTCCCAACCCACCCTCTGCCCCAAACAGATGCAGGCAGATTGGCGGCTCCCAGGGCCTGCCTCCCCCCACGCCCAAACCACCTGCCCTCTAGAGTCTGGCTGCTCTCCCAACCCCCCTGCCCCATGCAGGAGAAGACTTGAATTTCCTGCAGGAGTCATGGCAGGATTGCTTTCTAAGGTGCTCTAGAAGTCAGGACTTTCAACTAATCTCTGCTGCACCAGGATTTCCTGGTTCAGTAACCTGGCCCACTTCTGCTGCTTTGGACCCTCCTCCAGTTTCAGCCAACACCCGCATGATCCCATTTTGGACCTCAGACCAGAACTACTAAATGCATCCAATCATTAGTTCATCAAATATTCTGCCTGCGGTGTGCCAGGCACTGGGAGTACAGAGATGAGCAAAACAGACATGGGCCCTACGTCAGAGAACCTGAATATTCAAATGAAGGACACACAGAAGCAGACAAATACTATACAGTAGGGTCACTGCAGACATAGGAAAACAATCTGGCTCTGTGAGAGCCCAGTACAGGCACCTGATTCAGTTCAGAAGTGGGAGGGGAATCCTAGAAGGCTTCCTGGAGGAGGCGACCTCTGAGTTGGTTGAGAGGTGTTCGTCTTAGTGTTTCATCAATTTCTCATTGTGTAGATGGAGAAATGAGTCCAGAGAGAATTATTTGGCTCATTCGTTCATTAAAGCAAGCAAATATTTCCCACGTATCAGGCCCTGAGCCTGAAGATACAGCCGCGAATGAGGAAACAGCCCTGCTAGAGGCCCCAAACACCCAGGGGACCTCACCCACTGAAAGCCCATTAACGTCTTTGGGGGGTTTTGTACTCGTTTTTTTTTTTTTTTTTTTTAATTCTATCATTTAAAAGTCAGGTTATTGCAGTATGCTTCACATAGAGTAAAATTCTCCCCTTTCAGTTTTAGAGTCCCGTGAAGTTGTTTTTCTTTCTTTTTTTGTTGTTGTTGTTTTGTGAGTTTTAACAAATACAGACGGTGCTGGGACGACTATCGTGATGAAGAAAGAGAACATCGTTCGCAGCTCATCCGACTTCCTGGGTCCAAGATTACCGCCTGATTCACTGCGGAACCTGGGGCAGGTCCTCCCCTCCCCGAACCTCAGTTTCACCATCTGTAAAATAGGAATCATCAAGTCTCTCCCACAGGGATGATGTGAAGATGCCGGGCACACAGTAAGCACTCAATAAACACCCGTTGTTACTGGGATGTCCTTCTCCTTCTTCCCCGTTCTAGCTCTCTCAAGCTCTCCCTCGCTCTGGATCTCTCTGTCTCTGTCTCTAAAACGCGCGCGCTCGTGTGTGTGCGCGCGCACACACACACACACACACACACAAAGACATTTTTGAAGCCTCTTGTTTCTCAGAGAGGTTTTATTTATAGGCCGCGCCTCATTGTGAATGTGAAAAGGAGAAAGCCCAGGCCCTCCGTAGACCTTTCATGTGTAAATCAGCCCGGGCCAGGAGCACGGGGGTCACCGGGAGGAGGATTTCACTCTTAATTACTCCTGGAGAAAGCGGGCGGGAGCGGGGCCCGGGCGCTGCAGACTCCACCCTCGTCCGAGGGAGGCCTCGCCGGGAGTCCCGCGCCTGCCCGGCCGGGGCCCCTCGCTCCGCGGGCTGGGGAGCGCCTGCTCGCCGGGGCCGGGGCCGGGCGCTTCCTGGGCCTGGCCTTGATTTCTGCTGACCCCCGGCCAAGGCAGAGGCGCAGGTGCCTCCGGGGAGCAGGGCCCCAAGTGGGTTTCTTTGACGCCAAGACGTTTGGACGTGGAAAGAGGGCAAACAGCTTTGGCAGAGTAGGAGGTAGGGAGCGATGGTCTGCGAAAGGGCCAGGGGAGGCCTTACATTTAAAAAAAAAAATTTTTTTTTTCCCCAAAGGTCTTTTATTCATTCTTTCTTTTCCGGTGTAAAAATAACATGCTCTAGAAAAACAAGTCTGGAAGTATTCTCACCGGGCCCTGAATGTTGCTTACCTCAGGGAACGAATCTGGAGATGAGGAGGACATTATGAACATTTTCTTGTAACACATTTCTTTATTTTTGGCTTGTTACAACGACTGTGTGTTGCCTTTCGTAATTAAAAAAGGTACTTTTCATAATATCTGTGATACAGTTTTCTGATGAGGAAAGAAATTTATAATCAGTGTAAAACACTGAGAAAATGAAGTGTAAAAACCACCTCTGATCACACCCAAAGAAAGTCACCTTTAATATTTAAGTATAAGGCCTTTGATGATTTATTTCTACTCCAGGCTTTTCGGTTTTATTTCTGTGTGTTTGTTTTGCACACTTACACTGCCCACTTTTGGCACAACTTAACACATTGAGGTTTTTCCCCATTTGTCTTTTCATGTGTCTTATGTATATTTATGTTAATGGATTACAATATCTTGAAATTTAAAAATACACAAACCCTTGGGCCCCAACAATTCCACATCTGTACTGTTCTACAGATATATTCACAGGGGTGGGAAAAGGTAAATAGTATAAACAAATATGCATTGTAGCAGTATTTATAAAAGCATAAGCTAGCAACAAGGTTGATGTTCACCATCAACCTTGATGGTCATCGATAGGGGATTAATTAAATAAATTATCATGTGACATTAGAGTAGAATGTTTTGTAGTCATTATAAGAGAATATCATACATGTAAAGATAGCCCCCAAATTTATACTGCATTGAATAACAAAGCAAGTTTCAGAATAATTTGTGTATCAGAATATGTTTATAATAGGGGCGCCTGGGTGGCTCAGTCGTTAAGCATCTGCCTTCGGCTCAGGTTGTGGTCCCAGGGTCCTGGGATCGAGCCCTACATCGGGCTCCCTGCTCTGCGGGAAGCCTGCTTCTCCCTCTCCCACTCTCCCTGCTTGTGTTCCCTCTCTGTCTGTCAAATAAATAAATAAAATCTTTTAAAAAAAGAATATATTTATAATATACATATTCAGGATAATAATATATATGATCTATATATAAATGGATGATCATACCTAAGTGTATATGCACAGAAAATTTAAAATCTCCCGGAAGAACACACATGAATCTGGTAACAGTTACTTTTGGGGAAGGAGACTAAGGGGTAAAGAGGGGTCGAGAACTTTTACTTTTCACCTTACACTTTTTTTTTTAAGATTTTATGTATTTATTTGACAGAGAGAGACAGCGAGAGAGGGAACACAAGCAGGGGGAGTGGGAGAGGGAGAAGCAGACTCCCCGCCGAGCAGGGAGCCCAACACGGGGCTCCATCCTAGGACGCTTAACGACTGAGCCACCCAGGCGCCCCTTCACCTTACACTTCTGTGTACTGATTGAATTTTTCTCTTAATGTAAGCGTACATTCATAATTTTTTAAAAAACTAATAAAAATGTAGCCTAGCTATATATAATTCTAATATATGTTTATTAAGGAAAATACGATTTTCATTGAATAAACACAAAGTTCATTAAAAAAACACAACACTGATTAAAGAAAATACAATCCCCTATACTGTCCAAAAACAAGCACTGTTAACATTTTGGTTTATTTCCTTCTAGTTTTATTTCTAAATATATTTTGTTAACGTTAAAAAATATACTAATGTGAAAATATACACAAACGATGCATTTGTACAAAAGTTAGAAAATAAATACCACTCAAACCCTGCTATTCAGAAATAACCACTATTTATATTTTCGTGTATGAACTTTGAATGCCTCCCTGCAACCTTTTCTTTGGGGAGTTGATTTTGTTTTTGCTTTTTTTTTTACACTATTCCGTCTATATATGTAAATTTGTGTTTTCCTTTTATTCATTCGTGTATTTTTATGTACTTTTCCATGTTAATGTAAATGATTCACAAATATAATTTTAATAGTTACAAAATATCCCAGCCATAAACAAAAAGTCCTTCACTCAAACATTCCCCTTTTAATGATCACTAAGTTGTTTCCAAGTTTTTGTGATTATAAACAACTCAGAGGAACACTATAGTTACATCTTTTCCTCCACGTCAAATGATGTCCTCACGTCTCAGCAGTAGAGTTAGTAGGCTAAAGGGTATGTCTATTTTTCAGGCTCTCTCTTTTTTTAAGATTTTATTTTTACGTAATCTCTACACCCAATATGGGGCTCGAACCCACAACCCCGAGATCAAGAGTCGTGTGCTCAGGGCGCCTGGGTGGCTCAGTCATTAGGCGTCTGCCTTCGGCTCAGGTCATGATCCCAGGGTCCTGGGATCGAGCCCCGCATCGAGCCCCGCATCGGGCTCCCTGCTCAGTGGGAAGCCTGCTTCTCCCTCTTTCCACTCCCCCTGCTTGTGTTCCCTCTCTCGCTGTCTCTCTCTCTCTCTCTGTCAAATAAATAAATAAAATCTTAAAAAAAAAAAGAGTCGTGTGCTCTATGGGCTGAGCCAGTCAAGCACTCCTATTTTTCAGGCTCTTAACAAGCATTGTCCAATTGTTTCTTGAGTGTATGACAGAGACAGTCTAGAGGGGGAGAAAAGATGGGAAGGGGAGGGTTCAGCTGGGCAAGATTGGGTCAGAACACCTGGAATTTGTATTTCTCTGCCTAAAAGGTGGGTGGTCTCATCATCCCCACTTTACAGATGAAGAAACTGAGGCTTAAAGACAGAACTGTACTTCCCAAGGTCACGTAGATGGTAAGTGGCGTGGTTGAAATTTGAACCAAGCAATCGGATTCCTTTTGCATGAATTTATAGACGGGTCACATTCTCATTTCATAGATAGAAAAACTGAAGCAAAAAAGGGGATGTGAGCTGCCCAGAGAAGTAGCCTAGCTCAGATTGCTGGACATTTTCCCACTATGCTCCATTGTCTGCTCACAGGGCGTTAATCCAGGGAGTCGGGACTGAAGGTACTCCAAAATTCTGTCTTAGAAAATCTTCCTGTGGGGCTTCTGGGTTCCAACAAAACTCAGAGTCTCTCAGAACCACAGCTTCAGCTGTGTGTCTCCCCTCCAGGGCTGGGTGCTGCCTATCCATCATTAAAAAAAAAAAAAAAAAGGAAAAGAAAAAAAAAAAAGGAAATAGCAGTTAAGCACCCACATGCCCAGGCAGGGAGGAAATCGGGCAGCCCCAATGCATGTTCAGCCATGGCCATTCCATGGTTAGGAGTATGAAGTATTAAGATGAACAGAAAAGAGATGAGTGAAGAGGAGAAGGAAAATGCCCAAAGAAGGAGTGCATTTGCGAGAAGACTGAAAAAAGAGACAGTGAAGAAGGAAATGATGTCTGGAAGAAGTGAATT
This sequence comes from Neomonachus schauinslandi, assembly GCF_002201575.2. Classification (NCBI taxonomy): domain Eukaryota; kingdom Metazoa; phylum Chordata; class Mammalia; order Carnivora; family Phocidae; genus Neomonachus; species Neomonachus schauinslandi. Next base: position 76,442,030 of record NC_058416.1, read on the forward strand.
GGAACCAGGTAAGCAAGAACTCAATACCCTAGTCTGAGTTCCCACTTCAAAGAATTGTAGGGAGCCTGGCCTGGAAGTTCCAGCCACTGGATTTTACAGATGAGGCCTCTGTGGCAGAGAGAGAGAGAGAGAGAGAGAGAGAGAGACTCTCCGCAGGCCACAGAGCCGGCAAGCCTGGGATTCCCCCATTGCCTCTGACATTGCCTTCTGTCATATTGTCCCATCACCTCTTGGCTGGAGGTCAGAGCCCCAGGAGGTGAAGATCTAGATCTGTCTTCCTTGCTCAGGGCTGGGCTATGCTCCCTGTTCATGTGGATCCAGATGCTCTGATGCCAAGGATGGAGAGGCAACTAGTGAGATGGAAAATTCCAGGAAGGCCAGGACAGTAGGCATCCATCCATCCATGCATCCATCCATCCATCTGTCCATCCATTCATTCATGCATTCATGTATCCATTGATTTGTCTATTCATTTGTCAGTCCTTCTCTTCATCTATCTGTCTACCCTTCTGTCCATCCACGGGACATCCATGGATATCCATCATCCATGTTAACACTAACCAGTAATCACAGGAACATCCTGGTTAAGACTGAATTCTGGAACCAGACTCTCTGAATCCTGGCTCCCCCACATACAAACTCTGTGACATTAGGCAAATTACCTAGCCTCTATGTGTCTTGGTTTCCTCATCTATAAAGTGCAGATAACAATATCATATCAGGGGCGCCTGGGTGCCTCAGTTGTTAAGCGGCTCAGGTCATGGTCCCAGGGTCCTGGGATCGAGCCCCGCATCGGGCTCCCTGCTCTGCGGGAAGCCTGCTTCTCCCTCTCCCACTCCCCCTGCTTGTGTTCCCTCTCTCGCTGTGTCTCTCTCTGTCAAATAAATAAAATATTTAAAAAATATATCATATCAACCTCATAGGGTTGTTGTAAGTGTTAAATGAGTCAATCCACTTAAAGGACTTAGAACTGGTTCAAAACACTGCTTATTACTATTCAAGGATGCGCTAAATGGGATCCTGAGTTTGAATAAAATGCAGCGGAACACAGAGGTAAAAGCGAACAGTTTGGTTTGAGGGCCAACTCAGGCAAAGTTGAGGTTCCTGTTCCTTGATTCACTGTTTTCAGGGTCCTCGTTTGGAGTCCAGTGATGAGAGGAGGGGAGAGGGGACCTCCTCGGCTGCGGCTTGTGGGGGCTGCGTAGCAGACGCTGCGGTGCACTGCCCTGGTCCCCCCTTAGGACAGAGGCATGTATGTCCCTAGCTGCAGGAGGCGTAGGGCACTGATGGCTCACAGGCGAGTCTGTCTCTGCAGCTTGCCCATAGGGGATACCCCCTTCTCAGGGCAGCTCATATCCTTGGACCGCTCAACACAGGTATAAATCCTCAGCCCCCTCATGTCAGCTCAGGGCAACTCTGATGGACCCTCTCAGCTTCAGAGCCTCCAGTGGGGTGGCTGAGGCCTCCATGGAGACTGAATCACCACCTCTACCTATTCCTGCTTCCTTCCCTGCCTTTCCACAGGTGTTGGCCCAAGAGCACCTCCTAATAAAGTTCTGCCTGCTAATCTCCATCTCTGAGTCTGCTTCTCGGGAACCTGACCTATTGGAGAAAGAACACAACATCATTTACAGGCTGTTCACCAGGTGTAATATACACAAAATTCCTGACACCCTCTCAGGGAGCAGGTACTTTTTTTTTTTAAGATTTTATTTATTCATCTGAGACACAGAGATAGAGAGCGCATGAGCAGGGAGAGAGGCAGAGGGAGAGGGAGAAGCAGGCTCCCCGCTGAGCCAGGGGCCCGATGTGGGGCTTGATGTGGGGCTCGATGTGGGGCTCGATGTGGGGCTCGATCCCAGGACTCCGGGATCATGACCTGAGCCGAAGGCAGATGCTTAACGACTGAGCCACCCAGGTGCCCCTCAGGGAGTAGGTACTTTTTATTACTCCCATTTGCAGGTGGGGAAATTGAGGCACACAAAGGAGAGAGGATTTGCCTGAAGTCACACAGCTGGTATATGGCAGAACCATATACCAGCTGTGTCAGGAGCTAGGGTGTATGCACTTGACCACTACACTACGCTTCCTAATGAGGTTCTGACCAAGCACGGGAATTCAGCACAGAGTGGGGAGGGTGTGAATGGGGGGGATGCATGTACTTGTGGGGTTGCACGTGCACACGTGTACCTGTATGTTCACTGTGTGATTGCATGGGTCCCTGCTCTGCTGGCATGAGGCAGACTGAGCAAGGCATGTGGGGATGTTATGTGCACATGGAGTCCCCCATTCAGGTTCCCACAGGATGCATCTCCCCGGTTTCCCCTCTTTCCTGTTGGGACACAGAAGGCATGAGTGTGGGCCTATGGGGGGGGGAGCAGGGGGCGGGGCAGGCTTTGGATTCCAAAGCCAAAAGGCCAATTCCTTATTCCCACCATGCCTCTCGAGATTAGGTGAAGTCTAGACCGTTGGAACATCAAGCTCTCTGTGGAGTAGAGCTGATAAGCAAGACAGGGAAGTCAGAGAATGATGTGATTGGCATCAAAGGCAGCAACCCCAGCCTTTGGTCCTGCCTGGCCTCCAGTGAGGGTGGCTGGCTTCTTATACCTCAGCTGGGGCCATCTAGTAATGAGTGGGAGAAGGCTGTGGAGTGCAACTGTTGGGTTTGAATCCCAGCTTTGTCTTTTAGCTGTGTGACTTCAGCAACTCACCTCCTCTCTCTGATCCTCTATTTCCTCTCCTGTAAAATGAGAGCCTAATAATAGTAACTACGTCATAGGGTTTGTTGTAAGGCTGAATACCTCTTGAAATAAGGCTGAGCCCATAGTAAGTCTTCCATAAGTGCTAGTTATATTATGATTTTGAACTCACACCAGGCAAGTAAAGGGCAGAGGAAAGTGCTTTTGTCAAGTAGCTATGTTATCCAGCCTTATTAAGCCAGCACTCTCATGCTCATTTTATTTATTTATTTATTAAAAGATTTTATTTATTTGAGAGAGAGAGAGAGCATGAGCAGAGGGAGGGGCAGAGGGAGAGGGAGAAGCAGACTTCCCGCTGAGCAGGGAGCCTGACCAGAGGCATGATCCCAGGACCCCGAGATCACGACCTGAGCCAAAGGCAGATGCTTAACCGACTGAGCCACCCAGGCGTCCCTCGTGCCCATTTTATAGATGACGAAACCAAGGCTTAGCAAATGAAGTAAAGTGCCCCAGGTCACACAGCCAGCGAGTGACAAAACCAGATTTCAAATGTTGATCTCAGCTCAATTCCAGTGTTCCTCCTACCACACCACAGCTGCCTTCTTGTTTGGCCCAGAAGTCTCTGGGTTGTGACAACTTGTCCTATAAACTCTGTTCAACACAGATATCTTGCTGCCTACATGTTTTTCTCTCATGTTGCCTACTCACAAGAGAATATGCAGGGATTTGCAGGTGGTCAGGTTTTTTGAAAAAAAAAGTAGACATTTCTCTTTGTGCAGAAAGAAATACAAGCGAGGCAGTTGAGACAGTCAGTGAGGAGCTCTGAGAGGAAAATGGGAGGTTCAAAAGGCAATTAATGCTTCGGTCTGAAACCGTAAACAGGTAGTTACCGGCTCTGACACCACCAGCTCACAGAAAAAGGGCAGACAGAAACAGCGCACCACAAGGAAGCCGGGGTAGACTACGCCCGGAGTGGAAATTAAATGTTTTCCTGAAAGCAGAAAGGAAAGCCATGGTTAAAGCCAAGCCATGACTCTAAGTCTGTGACTCCATGGCAGTATAAGTTTAGTGAGTTAAAGGCCCATAATTTGTACCTAGGTGTTGTGAATCTTAAAGTCTTACTCGACATTCTCTCTTGACCTAAGTTTGTAAAACAAAAGTAATAATTAGAAGTGAGTCTTCAACACACACTGTCATTTTAATCATATATATATACATATATATATACACACATATATGTATATATATATGTGGAGAGAGAGAGAGGAAGGTGAGGAAGGTAGGCAAGGAGAGGGAGAGAGAATCATTGGCATATTTAGTTAGAACTTGTGGTTGTAAGCAACAGAGAACTCAAACAGATGCAAACAAAGAATAGTTAACAATTTTTTTAAAGATTTTATTTATTCATTTGAGAGAGAGAGAGAGAGCACACAGGAGGAAGGGGAGTGGGAGAGGGAGAAGCAGACCTCCTCCTGAGCAGGGAGCCCGATGTGGGGCTCGATCCCAGGACCTGGAGATCATGACCTGGGCCAAAGGCAGATGCTCAACCGACTGAGCCACCCAGGTGCCCCCAAAATAGTTATCATTGTTATTATTAGTGGCTCACAACAGGATCTAGGCATTCAAGGATTTCAGTTAGTGTCCTTGTCATGTCTTGGCTCTGCTTTCTTCTATGGCTTTGTTCTCAGGCACATAACCTCCTCCCCAGGGTGATAAGACGGCCCTCAGAAGGTCCAGGCTTGCTTTCTACTCCTGTTGGAAAAGAGATTGCCTGTCTCCAGCTAAAATCTCAGGGTGCCCTCTGATTGGCTGTCATGGGATCACATGCCCATCTTTCAACCTATCCTTTGGTCAGGCTGGATCACTGAGGCGAAATAAGTCCCATCCAAGGTACAGAGACTGATATTGGCAGAGAGAGTTCCCCAGGGAAATTGGGGTGCTTTTTCCAGTAGACAACACATGTTCACCATCTGGTAGTTCCTGCCTCTCTGTTAACCAAGCTTAAGAAGAGGCTGTCATCAGGAATAATAATAATAATTAATAATAATAATAATAATAGCTAGCTCTTATTGAGTATTCCCAATGTGCCAGGTATTATGCTAAATCCTTTCAGGCATTATCATATTCACTCTTCACATTATCATAGTTACTCATATTTATTCCTTATCATCATCTAACTTCACCAATGAGCAAACTGATGCTTACAAGATTTTAGGAACTGGCCCAAGTTCATATGGATCGCAAGGAATGGAAACAGGCAGTCCTTTTCCCAATCCTGTGCTCTTACCTTCTCTGTGAACTACATTTAGAACTGGTCTGTCTCTCAGAATTGCTTCCAAAGGGCCACCTTGCAAAGGTGACCCGGTGTGGGATGGCAGGTAGCATCCTGATGCTCTCTTAGAGTCATTCCTGATTCTCAGAGGGCTTGTCCTGGAGCAGCGCCACGGACCTAGCGCCATGGAGACTGAGAGATTTGACAAGAGAAGCCCGATCCAAGGATCATTGTGGGTTTAAGAGCCTGGATTCCTTGGTACCCTTGTCTTCCCACCCACCATGAGTGGTGGAAAAAGAATGTGCTATGGAGGGGTTGTGTTAGGTTTGATCCCCTATTCTGCCACTAACCAGCCGTATGTGTCCTCGAACAAACTCCATTAACCTCTCTGAGCCTCGGTTTCCGAATCCAGAAAATGAGCATAATGACACCTTCCTCAGGGGGTTGTGAGGATTACACTGCATACGAAGTGATGCTTGCTTGTCACCCCACTGGTGTCCCATGAAGTTAGTTCTCTCTGCATTATCCCTGCCCCACCCCCCAGAGATTTAGCAAGGGGCACAGCAAGGAGAGGAAGGAAAGCACCTTCCAACTCTCCTGGCCAGCCTGCTGGGCTCTCCCCTCCTCCTCCTCCTGGGTTTGAATCCCAGCTCAGTTGTCCTCTTCCCAGCTTTGTGACCTTGGGTAAGTCCCTGTCACCCCGTCACCCCCCTCAGCTGAAGAACACGCCTCCCTCGTGAAAACCCCCTCTGTAAATTTGCCTGGCACATGGCTTGTTTATTCTCTGAGTCTGAAACGGTGAAAGGGACAGAGCCGGGTGGTTTAGGCTGCTTTGTGCAGGGCCTGAGATGTCTGGTCAGCAGAGGGGCCCTCTCTACTCCACTTCCCATCTCCTGAATAATTCATGACAAACAAAATGGCTGGCCCAGACTTGGGCCCTCCCTCCTCCCCGGGCTGGGGAAGGGAGAAAAGTTTCTAATTACAGGTCAGCCGCCTGGCTCCCCCGGGCCCCTGGGCGCTGCACACAGGGGGTATTTATGGGAAGAGAGGGAGGGGAGGGGCTCTGTCCCAGCCCCTTTCCAGAAGGAACTCAACTTCTTTTGAAATTGCAGCCTGGGCCTGCTAAGGCCCAGGGATAGACTAAGGGGGAGGGGGAGGAGGGGGGAACTTAGAATCAGCAGAAAGAGAAAACCCTGCTGAGGGGTCAGAGTGATGTATCCAGAAAAATGGCAGGTCAAGGAGGGGCTCTGGGGAAGACCTGGCAAGGGAAACACACTTGCCCAAGTCCCATGGAGAATATGGCCAAGCTGAACTTCAAAAGGAGGACATCCTGACTCCAAAACCACAGCCTCTCAGCCGCCTTCCAGTGTCCTCACCTGTAAAATGAGGAGAAACACAGAACCTGCCTGGCAGAGTGGTTGGGGAACTGCATGAGTAGATACATGTGAAGTGCTTCGCATACTGCCTGGCACATCAACTCAAAAAAAATATGCTACCTCCAATGGGAGGTCAGTAAAGGACAAGGGTGATAGAGAAGGTTCAGGGAGATCGTGAGAGGAAAGAAAAATCACTTGTCAGGGAGTTTGTATAGTGATTTAGAGCAAGGATCCCATATATTTTCAATTAAAAAAACCCAAAAAACAAAACACTAAGGACCCCAGGACTAGGCTGCCTGTGTTCCGTCCTGACTCTGCCTCTTCATAGCTGTGCGATCTTGGGCAAGTTGCTGTACCTCTCTGAGCCCCTGGATTCACCATCTGTAATAAATGGTGATCACTGCCATTGGTGGAGAGTGGGTGGACAAAGTCCCATCCTCGTGGAGCTTACAGCTAATCAAGAGCCTTTCCCGAACGCCTGCTGTGTGCAGATCTGGAGCCTACGTCACAGACCTTGCAGTCTACTAGAAAAGCCACACTAATCTAGAACATAGTACTGTGTGTCCACTGTGTACAGGTCCCGTGCACCCTGCAGACCTTCCCTCCCCTCAACTTCACAGCATTCACCCCCAATTTATATATGAAGAGGCTGAAGCTCAGAGGTCAAGAACAGAGAAGGGATGTGAAGCTAAGGTGGGGATCATTCGACAGCATGGATGAATCTCCAAACTGCATGTTAAGGGAAAAAAGCCAGACACGAAAGAGTATACATTGTATGATTTCATTTACATGAAATTCTAGAAAAATGCAAACTAACCTATGGTGACATAAAGCAGATCAGTGGTTGCCTGGGAACAGGGGGTGGGGGCTAGGGGGGAGGGCAGGCATTGACTGCAAAGGGGCACAGGGGAACTTTTTGGGGAGATGGAAATGTTTTACATTTGACAGTAATACTAGTTACATGGGTGTAATCATTTGTCAGTGCTCATTGAACTGGACACTGAAAATGGGTGCATTTCACTGCACGTAAATTCTATCTCAATGAATCTGATTTTTAAAAAAAGAAGAGGGGAAAACTGCACCAGACCTCAGAGCCCTGCAGCCTTTCTTGTATTATTTGAGTGTCTGATTTCCAGTACATTTGGGGGCAGAAACTGTATCAGCTTCAGAGCCTAGCAAAATGTTCTCAAGCCCACTAGTTCAGATCAACAAATAGATCTTGGGCACCTTCCTTGTGCTGGGTGCTGAGGGCACAGAGCAATCAGCCTAGTGGGGAAAAACAGAAGAAAATGGGCAAATAGGCACAATGCCCTGCAGTCTATGTTCTGATGGGGTAAGTGAGACATCAAGCGTGCGCCCGCTGGGCCATAGTGATGGATACTGCACCAAGCCTGGTAGTGAGGATCCCGGGCTCTGGAATCTAATGCCTGGGTTCAAATCCCCACTCTGCTTCTTGACCCCCTTATTAACATAGCACACTTCAGGGGCGCCTGGGTGGCTCAGTCGTTAGGCGTCTGCCTCCGGCTCCTGTCAGGATCCCAGGGTCCTGGGATCGAGCCCCGCATCCGGCTCCCTGCTCCGTGGGAAGCCTGCTTCTCCCTCTCCCACTCCCCCGGCTTGTGTTCCCTCTCTCGCTGTCTCTCTCTCTGTCAAATAAATAAAATCTTTAAAAAAACAAAAAACAGCACGCTTCAGTTTCCACCTCTGGAAAATGGGGAGCAAAGTAGCTTTAACCCAAAGGGCTGTATGAGAATGAAGGAAGACAGAGGACATCTCATGCTTGATACAGTGTGCGCTGGAAATGTCCAATAATTGTTAGCTGTTCCTATCATGAATGAAGAGTAGGGAGCTGGAGGGCATACAGAGAGAGAGGGGGACTCCCTACCCAATCTGCGGGTGGGAGAGGGGTCAGGGGTGTTTTCCCAGAGAGGTGATGCTTGAGGAGGAGTTGGCCAGTTTAAGTGGCCACAGGGGCAGGAGAGAGTGGGAACCGCTTGGAGCAAATGCTCAATAAATATTTGCTCAATAAACAAAAAATAAAATAAAATAAAGACTGTGCAAGTCCTGCCTGTAACCAGGGGGATAGAAAAGCCTGCCAGGGCAGACTGGGGGGTCTACAGGAGGCTGGATCCGGGTGGCTGGCCCCACTGGCAGGCTCCAGACTTTTCTGGAATACAGGACCCTCCTTGGCGGGGCCCAACACCGCACCGTGCCCCGCCCAGTGCTCCAGAGGGGATGTGGACACCCCCAGACCTCAGACCTGGAGCCTGCGGGAGGGGGACCGGTGGGGTGGGCTGGCAAGGCGGGGGTCCTCCGGGCCCTCTCCCCCTAGCGAGAATGGCCAAGTCCCTGCGAGGCGCCTCCTGCGCTCCCGTTGTCCGAGCCACAAAGGGCCCGGATCAATGGGAGGCGGGAGCGGCCGAGGGGCCTCCTCTTTGTGCGGCTGTCTCAGGCCTGTTTGCACCGCCGTCTCCGCGCCCCCATTGATCAGGCATGTGGAAAGATTCCGCCTCCCGGGCTCCCTTTGTGGCCGCGTTGCCAGGCTGCGCCCGGCGTGACTGCACCGCGCTGGGCGCTCCCGCCTGCGGTGGGCACCGGGCTTGCGAGACGGGGCGGGGTCCCGGGAGGGCCGGCTTGCCAGATTTAGCAAATACAAACACAGGACGCCCGATTAAATCCGAATTTCTGATAAACGAGTAAGAGCAAAAAAACAAAACAAAACAACACAACAAAAAAAAACCCCCAAACCCAAACACATTTATTTTAGTGTAAGTATGTCCCAAATATTGCATGGGACATACTTATACTAAAAAAGTATTTATTTGGGCAACCGTCTGGGGTCCCCTCCCTTTTTGGGAGCTTTGTACTCTATCATTCAATAAACTTTACTTATCGCTCAAAAAAAAAAAGAAAAAAGAAAAAAATAAGTATTTATTCGTCTGAAAATCAAATTTACCTAGGCGTCCTGTATGTTATCTGCACCTGTAGGAGGGGAAGCCGAATACGACGGCGCTGCCCAGCACTTAACGCTGGTACTTCTCCTCCCTTCAGTCGCTGGAATTTGTTTGCTGTTGCTTTTTGACCATATCGTCGTAACCTCTGAACTACGAGTTAGAGATGCTCTTCCTTTAAATGAATTTTTTTTAATTTAAAAATTATTAACAGTGATTTCCTGATGCATAGGTTACATACATTAATTTGAACAAACATTAAGTGTATCTCCGGGTGTATTTTTTACCGCCGCAGACACCTCATGTGACTGCACCCAGATCAGGCTATAACGAATCCCATCACCCCAGAAGGTTCCCTTGAACTCATCCAGACCGTCCCCTGTTGGCAGCCACTATTCTGAGTTCCCTCACCATAGATTAATTTCAGTTGTTCTGGAACTTTATATAAGTGGAGTCATATAGTATGTGCTCTCTTGAGTCTGGCTTCTTTCACTCAACATTATGTTTGTGAGATTGGTCCTTGTCCTGGCTTGGATCAGTGGCTTGTTCCCTTTTACTGCGGGCTGAGGAGTGTTCCATTGTATGGCTGTACCACGGTTGGTTCCACCGTTGTCTCGTTGATGGATGTCTCAGCTGTTTCCAGTCTTTGGCTACTATGAATAAAGCTGCTATGATCAGACTTGTACTAGTCATTGTATGGACTTAAATTTATTGAACCTAAGCAATACTATTTGTGAATTCATAGGCTTGGATGGTAGTTTCATTTTTTACCCCTGCACATTCAATATATGACTATTCCACATGTTTATGTGAGCATTTTCATTTATTTGTTTTTAAAGATTTTATTTATTTATTTGAGAGAGAGCAAGAGAAAACATAAGGGGGGGTTGGTGCAGAGGGAGAGGGAGAAGCAGACTCCCCACTGAGTAGGGAGCCTCACTCGGGGCTCCATCCCAGGACCCTGGGACCATGACCTGAGCCGAAGGCAGCCGCTTAAGCAACTGAGCCACCCAGGAGCCCTTATGTGAGCATTTTTATACCAACCAAGCTCACCTTCTGCATGGTCATTGGCCAATGCCGAACTGCAGAATAAAGGTTAAGAGAACAGACCGGCTCAGGGAGGATCCTAGCGGCAAGTGAGTTAGCTCCTTTGAGCCTTGGTTTCTTCATCTGTGAAATGGGGCATCTGTGAAAATGCTAATTGCTTCACAGGACAGTTGAAAGGTAAAATGGGATAATGCCCTATAAAAGGGCTGAGCACAGGGCTGGCACGTAGTGGGTGGTCTACGTTAGAGCCCCTATCAAGCTCTGGATTGATGCCTGCCCTCATTCCATCCTCCTTTCCAACCCTTTGAGGCAGGTACTATGATTATCAGCCCATTTTACAGATGAGGAAACAGAGGCTCTGGGAGGCAAAGTCACCTGCTCATGATGGCACTGTTAGCAAGAGACAAAGCCACCACCCAGTGTGTTTTCCAGAGCTGGGGAAACAAGGAGGACCCAGGAAGGATGAGGCTCAGTGCCTGGAAATGAGAGCTGGGTACCTTCTTCTTCCTGCCTCTGTATCCTCTAATAGCACCCAAGCTGAAGCCAAGCAGGTGGCTGTGGGGCCTGGTTTCTCTTTGGAGAATGGAGAGAGCTGGGTTGGACACTTCTAGGAGAGGCCAAGCCTCCCAGCCACCGGACAGGTGGGAGGACAAGCAGGGGTAGTGGGGGCGGGCAGAGGAAGCAGGAAGCAGGAGGAAAAGCCCAACCCTCTGGCCGAACTGCAGCCGCTGGGCAGAGCCCGGCATCAGCTACCTGCCATCTGAAGGGCACGGGAACTGCTGATCTCAGGCGATTAGCATAACAATCCCCGATCTAGCGTCCTCGGGGCCCAAAGCTGGGTCTGCACAATCCCATTTCAAGCCAGCTCTTTCTTTAGCTGGCTAATTATGGGGGGGGGGGGGGAGGGGGGGGGGGGGGGGGGACACGATCTTCTTAAAGGGGCCCCTACACCCAAGGCCCAGGCTGGGGCTGTGAGCAGGGAAAGGTTCCCAACAATACCTTCAGCTCCGGCAAAGCGTGGGTGCCAGCACCCTGGCGCCCTGGGCCATAGGGAAAATGACTATCCTCACTAGGGATTTCAAAGGGCTTCCTGTTTCGACCCTTCGTGGCCCCATTAGTGCACAACTCTAGGCTATATCCTGTTCGAAGCGGTATCCTGGTGCTTGACACAGAGTAGGTTTTCTTTTTTTTTTTTTTTTTAAAGATTAACATTCGTATAGCACTTTAAAGATTTATTTATTTATTTATTTATTTGAGAGAGAGAGAATGAGAGATAGAGAGCACGAGAGGGAGGAGGGTCAGAGGGAGAAGCAGACTCCCTGCCGAGCAGGGAGCCCCATGTGGGACTCGATCCCGGGACTCCAGGATCATGACCTGAGCCGAAGGCAGTCGCTTAACCGACTGAGCCACCCAGGCGCCCCAGAGTAGGTTTTCAAATAAGTCACCAGCACAGAGCCTGCGGGTCCAGAACTCAAGACTCTACCTACTGATTTAATGAGGTCCCATGCTGGGTGCTAATGGAGAGCACTGAGAAAGCCTCACCTTTGCAGGTCTGTGAGGGTCTTCCTTCTGCCCATTCCTACCCCCAGGGTCCTGAACCCCCCTTGCCCCTCCAGCCTCCTGGCAACAGAAGTCAAAGAGAGTCACCTGGGGGGCGCCTGGGTGGCTCAGTTGTTAAGCGTCTGCCTTCGGCTCAGGTCATGATCCCGGGGTCCTGGGATCGAGCCCCGCATCAGGCTCCCTGTTCAGTGGGAAGCCTGCTTCTTTCTCCCTCTCCCACTCCCCCTGCTTGTGTTCCCTCTCCCGCTGTCTCTCTCTGTCAAATAAATAAATAAAATCTTTAAAAAAAAAAAAAAAAGAGAGTCACCTGGGTTAGAATGGGCAGAGCACAGGGATAGAGCTGGGTTTGAATCCTAACTCTGCCGCTTATCACCTGTGTCCTCTTAGGCAAGTCTTAACCTCTGAGGCTCAGTTTTCTCATCCATAAAATGGGGACAACCAAAACTTGCTTCAAACTTTGTCCATAAGCGTGCACTAAAATACCACATGGGAGTGTCTGTCACATGGTTGGGGCTCAGAAAATGGGACTCTTTTCTCCGCCTTCCGTAGAAACATCCACTGAGTTACTGACTACCGATGTGGCTATTGTTTATCAGGTGCCTGTGATATGCCAGTCTGTGTTTAGTGCTTAAATTCTCTCCTCGACCCTTGAAACACCTCTGTGAGGTGAGTTCTACACTGTTTGAGGAAGAGGACATGAAGTCAGAGAGGCAAAGTAACTTGCCCAAGGCCACTCAGCTAGAAAGTTTCAAAAGGAGGCATGAGCCCAGCTGATGCTAAAAATAATGAATCCGGGGCTGGGAAGTGATGGCAGTTATTATGGTCACTACCCCTTTCCCACTCAGCCAGCCAGCCGGTCTCGGTTCTTTCGATCATGTACTGTGTGTTGAGCTTTGTGCCGAGATCTGAGGATAGAGCTGAGTGCAAGATAGATGTATTCGGTCATTCTGCTCTCCTGGAGTTGACCTGTGACAGCAATCAAGTAATTTCTGTGAGTGATAAGGGCCTTGAAGAGAGTAAAATGAGATGATGTGCTAGAGTCATGGGGGTCCAAGAAGGCTTCTCTTGAGGAAGTGCTACTTGAACTTTAGGGTAGCCATTGGAAGATGGGAGGGGGGCAGGAGAGCATACCTGAGCAGCAAGTGCAAAGACCCTGGGGCAGGGTGGGGCTTGAAGTGTCTAAGGCACTGAAAGGCAGCTCTGTGGTTGGAGCACCAGAAGAGAGGGTAAGTAAGAGTGGGGTGGGAGGAAACTGGCGAAGGAGGAAGGGCCCTAACCAGGCTGGGCTTATGGGACTCGGGAAGAAATGTGGATTCTCTTCCTTCCTCCCTCCCTCCGACACTTCCTTCCTTCCCTTCCTTCCCTTCCCTCTCAGCCTACTATTTTCCAGGCACTGGGCCAGGGGCTGAGGGCCTGTGAGTTTCTCCACCACTTCTCCCTCTCTCCCCATCTCCCCTTCTCTTCCTTCCCCCTCCTCTTCTGAACAGCTGCCCCACCCCCACTGGTCCATACACTGCACCCCATCCCATCCCCTCCCCCTGACAATGAGAACGAACCCTGAGCCCAGCTCTCCATAGTATCGTCCCTTTAAGGAATCCCTAAATCCGGACACCCCTCTCCTCCCCCACCTGAGAACCAATTAGGGTTCCCGAATTCAAGTAGAGGCTTTTGTGTGTCACGTGTTTAGGGAACAAAGCCCTCTCCGGCAGGAATAAAAGCTTCTATTCAGGAGCCAGTTTGTTCTCATTCTAATCGTTTCCACTTCAGCCTAGCCTCCTTCGTGGGTTCCCAGGGTCGTCCAGCTCGGCCTCACCTTCCTGCCTCAGCACCCCGCATTAGAGCCCTACCCAAAGGCAGGTGGCCACAGACCCAGGGCTCAGCCCACCTTTTCTTCCTGAAAGATCATATGATGCCAGCCAGCTCTGAGCTGGGCCCTGTGCTTCCTCCTGTAGGTTCAGTGCAGCAGAGGGGGTAGGGAACTTGCCTCAGGTCACACAGCTAGTAAGAGGGGAAGTCTAGACTCTCCAGCATTATGCTTCAGTACCCTCAGCTGGTCCTAGAGTAGCAGCGTGAGGGAGAAGAGAGCTGTCATTTTCACAAAGCCCCTGGGGCCGGGCACCTGCTGAATATTAGCGACTCCTCACAATGCCGTGGGAAGAAGCAACAATGGAGGTCAAAGTCACAGAGGAGTGTGTGGCCCAAGGGGAGTTGGAATTCAGGACTCTGAAGACGGAGACATGGGAGAGTATGGGACTTTCAGACAATGAAGCCATTAAGAAAAATGTATTGATATGGAATGGTCATTGATATATTGCCAGGAGAAAACAGGCAATATGCTGAGCGTAACATAATCCCATTTGTGTAAAAGAGAAAGGGAATATCTGCACATAAATACCCATATACATGTACTGCACATCTCTATATGTATATAGAAAACATTTGAAGAAGAATACATACTAAATTGTAGTATCTGTGTTCATTTCCTTTGGGGAGTACAAATGGGAAGTGGGACGGAGGTCATTTAGTACCATTCTGTGCTGTTTAAAAAAATATATTTTATGTATTCATTTGACAGAGAGACACAGCGAGAGAGGGAACACAAGCAGGGGGAGTGGGAGAGGGAGCAGCAGGTTTCCCCGCAGAGCAGGGACCCCGACACGGGGCTCGATCCCAGGACCCCGGGATCATGAGGAAGGCAGGCACTTAATGACTGAGCCACCCAGGCGCCCCTAAAAAAATATATTTTCTTATCATGATCATGTGTTTCTTTCATTATTTTTGTTTCACTGAGGTTAACTTAAGCATTTTAAAGTATACAATTCAGGGGCGCCTGGATAGCTCAGTGGGTTAAGCATCTGCCTTCCGCTCAGGTCATGATCCCAGCACCCCCAGGTCCTGGGATTGAGCCCTGCATCAGGCTCCCTGCTCAGTGGGGAGCCTGCTTCTCCCTCTCCCTCTGCCACTATCCCTGCTTGTGCTCTCTTTCTGTGTCAAATAAATAAATAAATAAAGTGTACAATTCAGTTGCATTTAGTACATTTACAGTGTTATGCAACCATCACTTCTATCGAGTTCCAGAACATTTTCATCACCCCAAAGTCAAAGCCCATACCAATGAAGTAATCACCCCCTATTCCACTCTCCCCCAGCCCCTGACAACCACTGACCTGTTTTCTGTCTCTATGGATTTATCTGTTCTGGATATTTCATATAAATGGAATCATAAAATATGTGACCTTTTGTGAACGGCTTTTTTCACTTAGAATAATGTTTTTGAGGTTCATCCGTGTTGTAGCCAGTGTCAGTACTTCATTCCTTTTTTTTTTTTTTAAGATTTTATTTATTTACTTGACAGAGAGAGAGAGATAGCGAGAGCAGGAACACAAGCAGGGGGAGTGGGAGAGCGAGAAGCAGGCTTCCCGCGGAGCAGGGAGCCCGATGTGGGGCTCAATCCCAGGACCCTGGGATCATGACCTGAGCCGAAGGCAGACGCTTAATGACTGAGCCACCCAGGCGCCCCCACTTCATTCCTTTTTATGGCTAAATTATATTCCATTGTATGGATATGTCACGTTTCATTTATCCATTCATCACTTGATGGGCATTTGGGTAGTTTCTACCTTTTGGCTATTGTGAAGAGTGCTGCTAGGATCATTCATGTACAAGTTTTTGTTTGAATACCTGTTTTCAGTTCTTTCAGATATACGGTTAGTAGATGGGTCATGGATAATTCCATGTTTAATTTTTTGAGGATCCGTCTAAGTGTTTTCCAGAGCATCACACCATTTTACATACCCACCAGTAACGTACAGAAGGTTTCAACTTCACATTCTTGCCAACTCTTGTAATTTTTCTTGTTTATTTTTTTATTTTTTCAAGATTTTATTTATTTATTTAACAGAGAGAGCAAGAGATCACAAGGAGGGGGAGCGGCAGAGGGAGAGGGAGAAGCAGACTCCCCACTGAGCGGGGAGCCTGATGCGGGCCTGGATCCCAGGACCCCTGGGATCATGACCTGAGCTAAAGGCAGATGCTTAACTGACTGAGCCACCCAGGAGCCCTTTAAGTTTTTTGGTTTTTTTTTTTTAATTATAGCCATCCTAGTGGGTATGAAGTGGTATCTCATTGTGGCTTTGATTTGTGTTTCCCTTATGGTTAATGATGTTGAGCATCTTTTTCTTCATTCTTTCTATTTTTTAAAGATTTTATTTATTTATTTATTTTAAATATTTTATTTTTGGGGCGCCTGGGTGGCTCAGTCCTTAGGTGTCTGCCTTTGGCTCGGGTCGTGATCCCGGAATCCTGGGATCGAGCCCCGCATCAGGCTCCCTACTCCGTGGGAAGACTGCTTCTCCCTCTCCCACTCCACCTGCTTGTGTTCCCTCTCTCGCTGTATCTCTCTGTCAGATAAATAAATAAAATCTTTAAAAAAAAATTTTATTTTATTTTTTTTAATGTAATATCTACCCCCCTGTGTGGGGCTTGAACTCACAACCCCTGAGGTCAAGAGTCCATGCTCTACTGACTGAGCCAGCCAGGTTCCCCATTATTTCTTTTTTTTTTTTTAAATTGAAGAATAATTGACATACAATATTGTATTCATTTTAGGTGTACAACGCAGTGACTCAATATTTATATACATTACAAGATGGTCACCACAGTAAATCTTATTATCATCTGTCACCATACAGATTTGTTACAGGGGCGCCTGGCTGGCCCAGTGAGTGGAGCACACGACTCTTAATCTCGGGGTTGTGAGCTCGAGCCCCACACTGGGTGTAGAGATTACTTAAAAATAAAATCTTATTTATTTATTTTAATGAGAAAGGGAGAGCATGAGCAGGAAGGACAGAGGGAGAAGGGGAGAGAATCTGAGGCAGACTCCCCACTGGGTGCAGAGCCTAACACAGGGCTTCATTCCAGGACACCAAGATCATGACCCTAGTGGAAACCAAGAGTTGGACGCCCAATCATCTGCGCCACCCAGATGCTCCTAAAAATAAAATCTTAAAAAAGAAAAAAACATGGGGCACCTCAGTGGCTCGGTCGGTTAAGCACGTCTGAATCTTGATTTGGGCTCAAGTCATGATCTCAGGGTCATGGAGCTCTGCATGGGGCTCCACGCTGGGCAGGGACTCTTGCTTGAGTTTCTCTTCCTCTCCCTCTGACCCTCCCCCCCTGCACTGCTCTCTCTCTCTCTCTCTCTCATAAATAAATCTTTAAAAAAAACAGAATTGTGGGTGTCTGGGTGGCTCAGTTGGATGAGCGACTGCCTTCGGCTCAGGTCATGATCCTGGAATCCAGGGATCGAGTCCCACATCAGGCTCCCTGCTCAACGAGGAGCCTGCTTCTCCCTCTAACCCTCCCCCCTCTCATGTATTCTCTCTCTGTCTCTCTCATTCTCGCTCTCTCAAATAAATAAATAAATCTTTTTAAAAAAATAAAAAAACAGAATTGTTACAATATTATCAACTATATTTCCTATGCTGTGCATTACATCCCATGTCTTATTTATTTTATAACTAGAAGATTGTACCTTTTAATCCCCTTCACCCATTTTGTCCATTCCCCCACCCTCCCTCCCCTCAGGCAACCATCAGTTTATTTGGGGCATCTTTTTATTTGGTCAGTAGTGTATCTTTTTTGGAGAAATATGCACCAACTCTTTTGCTCATTTTATTTATTTATCTTTTTAAGTTTATTTTATTTATCTATTTAAGTAATCCCTACACCCAATGTGGGGCTCAAACTCATGACCCCGAGATGAAGAGTTGCCCCTTTTTTGCTCATTTTATTTATTCTCATTTTTATTTTTTATTTTTAAAAGATTTTATTTATTTATTTGACACAGAGAAACACAGCTAGAGAGGGAACACAAGCAGGGGGAGTGGGAGAGGGAGAAGCAGGCTTCCCGCTGAGCATGGAGCCCGATGCAGGGCTCGATCCCAGGACCCTGGGGTCATGACCCGAGCCGAAGGCAGACGCCTAACGACTGAGCCACCCAGGCGCCCCTTTTTTGCTCATTTTAAAATGGGTTGTTTGCCAGGGCGCCTGGGACACTCAGTCAGTAGAGCACACGACTCTTGTATTAAGTTCATGCCCCATGTTGGGCGTGGAGCCTACTTAAAAATTAATTAATTAATTAAAATGGGTTGTTTGTCTTTTTATTATTGAGTTATTTTTTTAAAAGCTTTTATTTATTTATTTGACAGAGAGAGACACAGTTAGAGAAGGAACACAAGCAGGGGAAGTGGGAAAGGGAGAAGCAGGCTCCCCTGCGGAGCAGGGAACCTGATGAGGGGCTCCATCCCAGGACCCCGGGATCATGACCTGAGCTGAAG
Organism: Neomonachus schauinslandi; assembly: GCF_002201575.2. NCBI lineage: Eukaryota > Metazoa > Chordata > Mammalia > Carnivora > Phocidae > Neomonachus > Neomonachus schauinslandi. The sequence goes on from NC_058416.1 coordinate 76,460,276, forward strand.
GCAGACACTTAACAACTGAGCCACCCAGGCGCCCCTTGTTATTGAGTTATAAGAGTTCCTTATATGCAGGGCGTCCTTCTCCCTCTCCCACTCCCTCTCCCACTCCCCCTGCTTGTGTTCCCTCTCTCATTGTGTCTCTCTCTGTCAAATAAATAAAATCTTAAAAAAAAAAAAAAGAGTTCCTTATATAAATTCTGGGTACTAGACCCTTATCAGATATAAAACTTGCAAATATTTCTTCCTATTCTGTAGTTGTCTTTTCACTTTCTTGATTATGTCCTTCAATGCACAAAGGATGTTTAATTTTGATGAGGTCCAATTTTTCTTTTGTTGCTTCTGCTTTGGGCACATAACTAATGTTAGTTAGAAGCCATTGATAAACTCAAGGTCATGAAGATTTACCCCTATGTTTTCTGTTAAAAGTTTTATAGTTTTAGACCTTTGATCCATTTTGCATTCATTTTTTAATATGGTGTGAGGTAGGGACCTAACATCATTCTTTTATATGTAGATATTCTATATAATTATTTTAATCCTTGTCTTTACTGTCTTAACCAATGACCTCTAAATTTTTGTGATTATACATCCCTAAGAGGAAACAATCTTTGAGCCCATATTGCTAATATATATAGATTTACCTATTCATATAAAGGTGTCCAATTATGCTTTTATCATAACTATGTTATAAAACATACACAAATTTTTAAAAGATGAGATAGAGAAAATACATCTAGAAGGTCTGGTCTTTTCTTGGTGGAACATCTTGAGTGCTCCCAAGGCTCTCAACCCTTTCTGGCACCTGCTGGTCCTGATGACAAAGTGAGGTCAGTAGTCCTTCTAAAGGGACAGCTGGAACTACGTGGCGTGGGGTGGAAAAGAACACTCCAGAGTGGATCTGTATTCCCTCTTCTGGGTCACAAAGTCTGATAACAGAAGGACAAGTGCTGGAACCCTGGCTCTATTTCCTAGTTGTCTAACCTCAGGCGAGCAGCTTTGCCTTCCTGAGCCTCAGATAATAGTCCTTACTTCATAGCGTGGCTATGAGGGCTCTGTGAGGGTATACGAAGGAATGTGGGCTCTGGCACCTGGTCACCGCTCAGTTAACAATAACATTGATCATTATTGACTATATCAAGGAGCCAGATCCTGACAGACCTTCTGATCCTCTTTTGCCAGCTAAAGAATTCAAGGCAGGAAACACTCCCTGGAGGAACTGAAGGAAGAGACAGGAGAGGGAAGCAGGGATATAAGGGCCTGGACCCACTCTCAGGGAGGCAGTGTGGTATGGGGGGTGAGTCACACCTGCAGAGGAGAGGCCTGGGTGGAAGCCATGTGACCTTGGCCAGGTGGTGACACTTCTCTGAACCTTAGTGTCCTCATCTGTAACATAGAGATAATAATAATTATATATGCATCATATTTATCTGAGTTAATGCAGTAGCATGTGAAAGTGCTTGCCCTGAAATAAGAGCTCGATAAACAACAGTGATTATTATTATCACAGTCATCCCCCCGCTTATCTGTAGGGGATGCATTCCAAGAACCCCCAGGAGATGCCTGAAACCATAGATAGAACCCAACACTAGGTGTCCTGTGTCTTTTCCTATACATACATACCTATGACAAAGCTGAATTTATGAATTAGGCACAGGGAGAGATTAACAACAAGAATTAATAATAAAATAGAACAATTGTAACAATATACTGAAATAAAAGTTACGGCAATGTGGTCTCTCTGACTCTTTTTTTTTTTAAAGATTTTATTTATTTATTTGACAGAGAGAGACACAGCGAGAGAGGGAACACAAGCAGGGGGAGTGGGAGAGGGAGAAGCAGGCTCCCCGCAGAGCAGGGAGCCCGATGCGGGACTCGATCCCATGACCTGAGTTGAAGGCAGTCGCTTAACCAACTGAGCCACCCAGGCACCCGATCTCTCTGACTCTTAAAATGTCTTACTGTATTAAACTCACCTGTGGCGCCTGGGTGGCTCAGTCGTTAAGTTTCTGCCTTCGGCTCCGGTTGTGGTCCCAGGGTCCTGGGATCGAGCCCTGCGTCGGGCTCTCTGCTCAGTGGGAAGCCTGCTTCTCCCTCTCCCACTCCCCCTGCTTGTGTTCCTTCTCTCGCTGTCTCTCTCTATGTCAAATAAATAAATAAATAAATCTTTAAAAAAAATAAAAAATAAAGAATACTTTAAAAACAAAAACAGGGCGCCTGGGTGGCTCAGTCGGTTGGGCGACTGCCTTCGGCTCAGGTCATGATCCCGGAGTCCTGGGATCAAGTCCCACATCGGGCTCCCGGCTCAGCGGGGAGCCTGCTTCTCCCTCTGACCCTCTCCCCTCTCATGCTGTTTCTCTCTCTCTCTCTCTCTCAAATAAATAAAAATTTAAAAAAAAAAAAAGCTTTAAAAAATTAAACAAATAAAAACAAAAACAAAGCAAAACTCACCCTTCTTCTTGTGATGATGGGAGATGATCAAATGCCTAGGTGATCAGATGAAGCGAGGTGCATGATGTAGGCATTGTGACCTCGCGTTAGGCTACTACTGACCTTCTGAGGATGGTCAGAAGGAGGAATGTCTGCTTCCAGACCCATGTGTGACCGGGGTAACTGAAACCCTGCGAAGAGAAACCACGGATAAGGGGAGGGGGGACTACTGTACTTGAGGCTTAAGGAGGGTAATGTGTCTACCACAGTATTTACCTACTTGTTCATTCCACCAAGATTTATAGAGTGCCTACTATGTGCTAGCCAAACAATGGGGAATAAGAAAACAGTCTTTAATTTCAAGGAGTTTATGACCTAAGGATTCACAGACATTAACCAAGCAGTCCACACACACAAACGCATGCCATGACAGGTACTACAAGGGGGAAAATGGGGGGAAGGCAAAGGAATAAGGGATTAGAGAAGTGATCAAGGAAGTGTCTTTTTTCTTTTCTTTTCTTTTTGAGAAAGTGACATTTATGCCCCAATCTGAAAGACGGAAAGGAAGTAACCAAGCATGGAAGAGAGAGGGGGGTGTTCCGGTCTGGGGGACGCATGATCAGGCTGGCGCAAAGGGTCCAGGCTAAGATGAACGTGCTCCCTGCTCCGTGGGAAGATTGCTTCTCCCTCTCACACCCCCCCTGCTTGTGTTCCCTCTCTCGCTGTATCTCTCTGCAGGCTGGTCAAGGGCAGGGTGCTCCAGGCAGAGGGCAGGGTGCTCTAGCAGAAGAAAGAGTGCTCCAAGCTGAAGGATGGATGCTCCAGGCTGGAGGAAGGCTGTTCACAGGCCCCCAGTTGAGAAAGAGCTTGGTGATTCCAGGCTCTGAAAGGCCAGCTGATCAGAGGGTGGAAGGGAGGTAGGGTGTGGGGGACGTGAAATTGTAGAGAGAGGCAGAGGCCAGACTGTGCAGGGCTTTGAGAGAGCCACTGGAGCTGGGACTGAGGGCAACAGCAGGTTCTGGATGATCAGACGTGCTATTGCAGACATCTTGCTGATGACGTAGTGCCTAGACTTGCATGGTGAATGAGAAGATGGGTACAAGTGACTGAATCCAAGAGTGGTTTAGGGGTGTCTGGCTTACTCAGTTGGTAGAGCATGAGACTTGTGATCTTGGGATCATGAGATCAAATGCCACGTTGGCGGCAGAGTTTACTTTAAAAAAAGTGGGGTGCCTGGGTGGCTCAGTCAGTTAAGCAGCTGACTCTTGACGTCAGCTCAGGTCATGATCTCAGAGTTTGTGAGAGTGAGCCCCATGTCTGGCTTCTCGCTCAGCCCAGAGTCTGATTGTTCCTCTCCCTCTGCTCCTCCCCCCACTCTCACATCAGACTCCCTCCCTCTCTCAAATAAATAAATAAATAAAACCTTAAAAAAAAAAAAAAACGAGGGGCTCCTGGGTGGCTCCATCGGTTGAGCATCCAACTCTTGATTTTGGGTCAGGTCAGGATCTGCCGGTTGTGGGATCAAAACCCGCTCCAGCTCTGCACTCAGCACAGAGTCTGTTTGTCCCTTGCCCTCTGTTCCCACCTCCCCCCGCCCCACCATGCTCTCTATCTCTAGCTCCAAAATAAATACATTTTTTTTTAAAGGGTAGTTTAGAACCTGCCTGTATTCAAATTCCACCATCTTATATCTTTGCTGTGTGTACCTCAGTTTGGGCCGGGGGTGGGGGTGGGGATGCTAAATGAGTCAATTAATGTAAATTGTTTAGCAAAGCACATGGCACATTGTAAGCATGTGATAAATGGTAATCATAATTCCTACTCTTACTGTTGTTGTTCTACTATTTTTTTTTTTAAGATTTTATTTATTTGATAGAGACACAGCGAGAGAGGGAACACAAGCAGGGGCAGGGAGCCCGATGCGGGGCTTGATTCCAGGACCCTGGGATCGTGACCTGAGCCGAAGGCAGACGCCTAATGACTGAGCCACCCAGGCGCCCCTGTTGTTCTATTATGTCAGATAGAGAGACCTGGACCTGGGGACAGTTAGTATATTTGACTGAAGTCCCAGGTAAAGCACTTAGCTTTATGGGTGGAACATAATAGACATTTAGTAAATGTCGAATGAATGAATGAATGAATGCACCCTTCTCTCTACATTTCTTTCTTTTTTTAAAAAAAAGATTTTATTTATTTATTTGACAGAGAGAGAGAGAGAGAGCACAAGCAAAGGGAGCAGCAGGTAAAGGGAGAGGGAGAAGCAGACTCTTCACTGAGCAGGGAGGCTGACACAGGGTTCAATCCCAGGACCCCAGGACACTTAACCGACTGAGCCACCCAGGTGCCCCCTGATTGAGCCTTCATGTAGACCCAGCACCATGCCGGACAGTAGAGGCAGGGCAATAGCTGGGCAGATGGGAAATATACAATTCACCCAACACAGGTGCCCAGTGGCTCTCCTTTGGGGATTACCCACTCCTCTATTTCTGCCTTCCTGATCCAGCTCACACACACAAATCTTCCCTTTCCTCTCCAACTCACTATACATTCTCCCTCCCCTGCGCCTCCAAAGCTCTCTTAAGTTCCTCATATTTTGCTTGGTATAATTTGTCCCTTTAGACTGGCAGCAAGTCTCATTCAGGATTGTTTTTTTTTATCTATCTATCTATCTATCTATCTATCTATCTATCTATCTATCATTTTTCTAAACTCTACACTCAACATGGGACTCAAACTCATGACCCCAAGATCAAGAGTCGCATGCTCTACCAACTGAGCCAGCCAGGCACCCCAGGAATGCTTAGATACTTCTAAAATAATGGGGTGCCTGGCTGGTTCAGTCAGAGGAGCATGTGACTCTTAATCTTAGGGTCATGAGTTTGAGCCCCAGGGGGGGTATAGAGATTACTTAAACAAATAAAACTTAAAAAAAAAAAGATACCTCTAAAGGAAGTGACACGGTGGAAAAGGCATATTTAATCCATTCAATGGAAATGAAGTTGGAAAGATGGAGCCACCAAGTACGACCCGTGTGACCTTGGGCAAGACACCTCTATCTGATCTCTAAGTTTCTCTCTCTGTAGAGCAAGAAAGGGACATCAGAGGCTCTCCATGGTAGCTGTTCTCAACCTTTTGAAATTGGGGCACTCTGATGAATGGCATTCCCATGTGACGCACGCTTCCATGGGCATTCAGGTAAAGCTCTACATAACCCACCTCTTCCTCTCTCCCTCAAGAGAACATGTCTTAAGGCCAGGGAGCAAGAGTGATATTATTTACAGACATCACCTTGAGTCCACTCTTCCTCATCTGCTTATTTCTTTCCCTTCTTCATCTACTTATTTATCTGTTATAAACCAAATAAAGCATTTTCAGCCTTCAGTAGAGGAAGTGGTTAAAAATACCAGACCAGAAGCTAGGGAACCTGTGTTGAAACCCCTTCTTTGCCACTCCTGAGTGGAGTGACCTTGGGCAAGTTAACTGAACCTTGGTTTCGTGGTCTGTAAAATGGGAGGGTCATAAGGGAAATCAACCTCGATAGGGCTGTGGAGAGGTTTCAATGAGATCATGCCGGCAAGTTCTTAGCACCATCCTAAGCATTTGGCAAGGGCTCAGTAAAGTTGTCAGTACCTGACTTCTGTTATTAGTTACATGTTATATGTAACACACTAGAAAATTAAGATACAATACCGAAGACTGAAGACCAAACTCCTTTTTTTTTTTTTAGAGAGGTGGGGAGGGGCAGAGGGAGAGGGAGAGAAAGAATCTCAAGCAGGCTCCACACCCAGCGCAGAGCCCAATGCAGAGCTCGATCTCACAACCCTGAGATCATGACCTGAGCCGAAACCAAGAGCCCGACGCTTAATTGACTAAGCCACCCAGGCACCCCTGAGGACCAAGCTCTTGATTAGATTCCACCAACTGACCTTTTGTGGTTTTCTAATCCAGTCTTGGGGATCCTGCGTGCTGGTGGATTTTCCTGCTATGATGAGAAACAGATTTATGGATGTAATCCATTCTTTTTTTGCCTGGTTACTCTATCCCCACTCTCTCATTTTAGCACTGATTATTATTATTATTTTTTTTTTTTAAGTAAGCTCTACACCCAACGTGGGGCTTGAACTCACAACCCTGAGATCAAGAGCTGCATACTCTACCAACAAGGTGAGCCAACAAGGTGTCCTGATTTTAGCCCTCTTTCAAATTTTAAAATTTGCCATTTTTAGTAAAGTTTCATTCTCTCTTTTATTGCACTATAATTTACACAAAGTAAAATGCACAAATTTTAAGTTTATGATTTGATAATTTTTTATATATAACCACAACTCAGATTAAGATACAGAGCTGTGAGGGCGCCTGGGTGGCTCAGTTGGTTAAGCGACTGCCTTCGGCTCAGGTCATGATCCTGGAGTCCCTGGATCGAGTCCCGCATTGGGCTCCCTGCTCGGCAGGGAGCCTGCTTCTGCCTCTGACCCTCCCCCCTCTCATGTGCTCTCTCTCTCTCATTCTCTCTGTCTCAAATAAATAAATAAAATATTAAAAAAAAAAAAAAAGATACAGAGCTGTGTTGTCTACTACAGTGACCATTTAGCACATGGGGCTACTCAACACTTGAAATGTAGCTGGTCTGACCTAAGAAGTACCATAAGCACAAAATATACATTGGATATAGAAGATTATAAAAAAATGAATGTAAAATATATCATTAATAAGTTTATATTAATTACATGCTGAAATGTAATGCTTTAAATATATTATAAAATTAATTTTACCTGTTTCCTTTTACTTTTTAAATGTGGCTACTAGAAAATTTAGAATTGCATATGTGGTTCACAGCTGTGGATTGCATCTTATTTTATTTATTTATTTATTTATTTATTTATTTATTTATTTATCGAGAGAGAGAGAGAGAGAGAGAGAAAACGCAAGTGGGGGGTGGGGCAGAGGAAGAGGGAGATTGAGAATCTCAAGCAGACTCTGCACTGAGCACAGAGCCTGATGAGCTCAATCTCACGACCCTGAGATCATGACCTGAGCCGAAATCAAGAGCCAGATGCTCAACTGACTGAGTCACCTGGGTGCCCCGCATCTTATTTCTATTGGGCAACACTGGTAGAGAACGTTTTCATCCTCCCGAAAATTCTCTTACTTACGTCGGTATCTGCTCCTTTTCCTCCAAAGATAAGCACTATTCTGACTTCTCTCTTCATAGATTAGTTTTGCCTGTTCTACAACTTTATGTGGATGGAATCATACAGTACGTATTTTGTGTGTGTCTGGTGTTTTTTGGTTAACACGTGTTTTTGAAATTCATCCATATACCATTCATTTGTTCCTTTTAATTTTTGCGTAGTATTCCATTGTATGCGTATATCATGGTTTATTCATTCTCCTATTGATGGACATTTGGATTATTTCCAAATTCTGACTCTTATGAATAATGCTGCTATTACTGTTCTTGAAAAAATCTTTAAATAGTCCCTTTCAAATTATTTTTACTATGTTTTCTTATTGTTAAATAAATCCATATTCAAAGAAAAAAATCCATACACATAGCAACATACAATATACACCACCCCCTTGTTAATGATTTGATGTTAATGGTTTATGGTCTGATGTAGATCCTTTCAGACCTTTTTCCTCCACATTTAGAATCATGTACTACTGCCATTAATAAAATTATCATTTTGGTGGTTCCTGTCTTGGCTGCGTCACCCCTGGAGATGGCTGCATAGCTCTTGATCTCTGCCCCTCTTGTTCTAAAGTTTATAGAAGACCAAAACTGGAAAAGATGTAGGAAGAGCCTAGGGAAGGTAAATATATGGCACTCCTTCCACTATTCCCTGATTACCTGTATCCATGGCAGACATCGCTAATCAATCATAGCTTTCTGTCTTTGCCCAGCCCCAGCCACTACTAATCAATAGAAAAACTGAAACCAATTTCCCATCTGCGAAATAATCTGGCCACCTTCCATTTTGCTGATGAATAAACTAGGTAGGACTTAGAGAGGGGAAGAGCCTGCTTCAAGGTCAGAAAGGAGCCCCAGCCTTCTAACTCCCTGTCTAATGTTTTTTTTTTCTGCTCATGGATTCCAAAAGCTAAATCCCTGGGATCCTGAAAACCCAGTCTCTAGGGAGAGGACATTTTGTTCCCCAGACAGGGCTCCTAAATGGACCCTTCCTCTAGCCAGCTCCTCACCTTTATGCCCTGAGTGTAATCAGAAGCCCCTGCCAACAGACTGGCATCCCCTCCCCCACAGTGACCACTGACAGACCTGCGGTTTCTGTTCTCCAGGTCTGCAGTTTAGTTTCCTAAAATAAACATTTAAAAAATAAATAAAAAATAAAGGAGGCATGCTCTTAGCATCTTTGCCTTCAACCCCAGAGTTGTGGAATTATTAACTGACCAGACTAAATCAAATAGTTAATTACAGCAGAGAGGCAACTTCAGATGCTGAAACCATAAAACTCCGAAAGCATCCCCCCTTCACCGACGCATCAAACCGACTCTGGCTGGCATTGGAAGCGACGGTGAGAAAGTGGGAGAGTCAGCCGGTCTGGACAGACTGTGGGTGTTCTCAGCTGGACGAGCAGAATAGTTTATTTAATTCTCTCCCTGCCTGGGCAAGGGGGGAAAATGGGGACAGAATGTAGCATAATGTTCGAGTCAGGTAGAGCTGGGCTCTTTTTTTTTTTTTTTAAAGATTTTATTTATTTATTTGAGAGAGAGAATGAGATAGAGAGAGCATGAGAGGGGGGAGGGTCAGAGGGAGAAGCAGACTCGCTGCTGAGCAGGGAGCCTGATGCGGGACTCGACCCCGGGACTCCAGGATCATGACCTGAGCCTAAGGCAGTCGCCCAACCAACTGAGCCACGCAGGCGCCCCTAGAGCTGGGTTCTTAAGACAGCCCCCCCCACCACTTGCTAGCTGTGTGACCTTGGGCATGTCACTTCAGGTGTCTGAGTCTCAGTTTCTCCATCTGTAAAGCAAGCATATTAATAGAACCTACTTTATTGGATTATTGCACTGATGAAAATGCCTTGGTTAAAAAGATGTATGGACAACTCTTGTGAGTATACGTCTCTGGATTGTAAGCTCTGTGAGAGTGGGGATCGCTGTCTCCTTCACCATTGCGTCCTCTAACCCTAGCATGGTGACTAGTTCTAGGCAAGAACTTAGTAAGCAACTATTAAGCCCCCAGTATAAAGGGGCGCCTGGGTGGCTCAGTCATTGAGCGTCTGCCTTCGGCTCAGGTCAGGATCCCAGGGTCCTGGGATCGAGCCCCGCATCGGGCTCCCTGCTCCGCGGGAAGCCTGCTTCTCCCTCTCCCACTCCCCCTGTTTGTGTTCCTTCTCTCGCTGTGTCTCTCTCTGTCAAATAAATAAATAAAATTTAAAAAAAAAAAGCCCCCAGTATAAGGTATGGTCTTGAGGATGGGGATGGTCATGGAAGAGATTGCAAAAAGGCTTAGCACAGGGGCCCTGCCATTAAGAAGCTCTCATTACAGCATAACAGACAGTCCAGAACCATCTATACTAGTAGGTGGATTGTTATGCATTGAATATATAGTTAATACGTTATAGTGGTGCATGGTAGAGAGTCTGACATCAGACTTGAGTTCAAATCTCAGCTCTCGCACTTGCCACCATTCTGATCTTTATTGGCAAGTTTGCCTGTCATTGCTTCTGTTTCTGGGTTTGTAAATAGGGGCTTACTTTATAGGGTTATTGTAAGGATTGAAGGAGTTTCCTGAAGTGCTTAGTACCATGCCTAGAACATAGTAATTGCTCAACAAATCTTAACTATTGCTTTTCCCATCTACTATGTGACTTTGGACAAATTACTTAACTTCTCTAAGACTTGTTTTCCTGATCAGTAAAATAAAAATACAACAGTTCCTACTTTGAAGAACTGATGGGAGAATGAAATGAGAAAATCCCTGAAATGTGCCTAGCATGGTGTCTGGTATAGAGAAAGTACTTAATAATTTCTAAATGATGATGATGATGATAAAAATAAAGTGCTATGGGAGAAAAGAGTAAATTCATTTGGATGGATAGGCACTGGGATAAGAGAAAGGTTTATAATAGGTAAATGATGGGGGGAAACAATTTTATTGAGATATAATTCACATAAAATACAATTTATCCATTTAAAGTGTATATTTCAAGTTTTTAGCATATTTACCAAATTGTGCAACTATCACCATAATCAATTTTAGCATGTTTTCATCACTCCAAATAGGAACTATACCCATTCATCGTAACTCACTCACTCTCCATCTCCCCCCAGAGTTCCCCCTGACCCTCCCAAGCTCTAGGCAACCAGCAGCTTACTTCCCATTTCTGTGAATTTGCCTATTGCAGACGGCTTGTGTAAATGGAATCATACAATTTGTGAACTTTTGTTTCTGGCTTCTTTCACTTGGCATAATGTGTTCAAGGTTCATCCGTGTCATAGCATGGATCAGTACTACATTCTCTTTTATGGCTGAGTAATATACCATTGCATAGAGTTGATAGACATTTGGGGTATTTCCACTTTTTTTGGCTATCATAAAACAATGCTGCTGTACAAGATTTGTGTGGATAATGTTTCCATTCCTCTGAGGGCATATATCTAGGAGTGGAATTGCTGGATTATAGGGCAAGTCTATGTTTAACTGTTTGAGGATCTGCTTTTCCAGACTTCATATTCTGTATCATTTTACATTCCCACCAGCAATGTATAAAGTTTCCAATTTCTCCACATCCTCGCCAAGGCTTGTTGTCATCTATCGTTTTGATTATAGCCATCCTGGTGGTTGTATATCTCATCATAGCTTTGATTTGTATTCCGGATGGCTAATGATTCTGAGCATCTTTTCTTTTTTTTTTTTTAAAGATTTTTATTTATTTATTTGAGAGAGAGAGAATGAGAGACAGAGAGCACGAGAAGGAAGAGGACAGAGGGAGAAGCAGAACCCCTGCTGAGCAGGGAGCCCAATGTGGGACTCGAGCCCGGGACTCCAGGATCATGACCTGAGCCGAAGGCAGTCGCTTAACCAACTGAGCCACCCAGGCGCCCGATTCTGAGCATCTTTTCAAGTGCTCATCAGCAACTTATAGATCTTCTTCCTTTGCCCATTTTTTTAAAGTTTATTTATTTATTTATTTAAGTCCTCTTTACACCTGACATGGGGTTCATGATCCTGAGATGAAGAGTCACACGCTCTTCCGACTGAGGCAGCCAGGTGCCCCTCCTCTGCCCATTTTTACTTGAGTTATTTTTTTTTTTTCATTTTTGGGTTGTATGGCTTCTTTGTATATTCTAGATATAAGTCCCTTATCAAATATACGACTTGCAAAAAATTTATTTGTGTGTTGTTTTTCCACTTTCTTGATGGTGTTCTTTGAAGCACAGAAATTTTTAATTTAATGATGTCTGACTGATCTTTTTATTTTTATTATTTATTTATTTGACAGAGAGAGATACAGTGAGAGAGGGAACACAAGCAGGGGGAGTGGGAGAGGGAGAAGCAGGCTTCCCGCGGAGCAGGGAGCCCAATGCGGGGCTCCATCCCAGGACCCTGGGATTGAGCCGCTTGTCGGGCTCCCTGCTCAGCAGTGAGCCTGTTTCTCCCTCTCCCTCTGCCCCTCCGCCTGCTTGTGCTCTCGCTCTTTCTCTCTCTCAAATAAATAAATAAAATCTTAAAACATAAATTTGGATCTTACATTTAGGTCTTTAATTCATTTTTAGTTGATTTCTGTATATGGTATGAGGTAGCAGTGCAATTTAATTCTTTTGCATGTGGACATCAAATTGTCCCGGCATCATTTCTTGAAGAGGCTGTTTTTCCCTATTGAATTGTGTTGGTACCCTAATAAAAAAAATCAGTTGATTGTGAACGTGAGGGTTTAATTCTGGATTCTCAATTCTATTCTGTTGATCTGTAGGTATATCCTTATGCTGGTCCCACACTATCTTGAAGGTAACTGAATTTGAGCTGGGCCAAATTAACTGGACCTGGGAATGCAGAGTCCCAGAGCTTCCTTATCTTTCCATAGTGCTCTAGAACTTTAAGGTGCTTTCATACATATGAGTTCGCCCAAATCTTGCAGCAACTGAGATAATACATGGACGCTCAGAAGGCTGAGTGGTATACCCCTAGAATGACTCAACCAGAAACAGTGGCGGTTCCAGGACCAACTTGTCACGTGCTCTCATTACCCTAGCCCATCGCCTCCTGGTTGAGTCCGGAAATTTGGGAGAAGGGAAAAAAAAAAAAAAACAGAGACAAATTAGGGCCAAAATGATGGGAAGGGTGCAAAACACACTGATTATAAATATTTGACTCCTAATCAGCTTACGATAAAATTTCCTTTCTCCTGTATGGACAAGAAATGGAATGTTCTGGGTAATCCAGGGTTTTGCTTGGGTCTTTGCTTTTTCAAAGAACGAAAACACAGTGAAATACTCTCAACACGAAAACCGCATGGACTGTAATTTAATCTTTAATTTTGTTTTTGTTGTCATTCTAGAAGACTCTTCAGTATATTTTAAAGCAATGTTTCTTCAAGAGTGGTCTGAAGAAAACCTCAGCTATCAGCGTCATCTGATAGAGGCGCTTGTTAAAAAATGCATTCTTCAAAACTCCCATCCACCGTGTGTCTACTAAAAATCACTGAGTGATTTTTTATGCACATTAGGGTTTGGGAACCACTGTTTTAGAGCAATGAAAGTCAAATTATGAATATCAATTATTATTGCACTCAAGAGATGCAGACATTCTGCCTAAAGGAAAGCTTCGGATCAGAACAGTAGATTAATGTACCCATTCCTACAAGTCTTTGCTAAAACATCACCCCTCCCTATAAATTTACTGATTTAAAATTGCTTATCACCCTCTTTTCCATGCCTCCCACCCTCCCTATCCCCCTTCCTTTCTCCACAGCACTTACCAACATCTGACATATTATTTATTTACCTACCTATCTATTTATTTATTTGTTATCTGACTCCTGTTTCTAGAAAACAAGTTTCACAAAGGTAGTACTAGGAATATAGTATTCAAGGTAGTATCTGGCAGGTAGCGGGTGTTCAATAAATATTTGTTGAATGAATGAATGTGCCAAGTTGCATCTTAGTGCTTGGGCATAATGTCATTTGTCCCTTGGCTTTCTGGAAAGGATTTTTTTTTTTTTAACTATAAAGCAAATTATTCTTTCATTCTCTGAGTGATGCTCAGTGTGCCTAGTAGTAGAGAGAAAGAGCTGCAACAGCGTCCTCTAATCTCCTAATTCTGGAGTCTGGGCCAGTTGCTCTAAAGATCATTTTTCCTTAATACCACTGAGATCCTCAATTTACTACAAGGATCATGGATTTACAGCTGCATTGTCCTGTGAGGGCTACCCCTACTGAGAACAAAGTGGACTGAGGCAGCTAGGCTGAGATGAACCTATGGTAGGAGGAGACTTCTCTAAGTCCACTGTGCCTCAAACCAGGTAGTGACAACAACTAGATGAGATGCTGCCTCCTCCAAGGACCTGAATGAGAACGCTAATAAATGGATCCTATCTCAATGAACTATATAGGCAGGCTTGGCTGGCTCTAAGTAAATGACCCTTACCCATTTCCTACCTCCAAGCCACCTGTCCAACAACATCAGCACACAGATCAATGCTCACTTGCCCCCCACCCCCTCCCTGTACCTCCCCACTGGCCCCATTTTACACACAAGGAACCTGAAGTTTAGATCTACCAATACCCGTTCCCTAACACGGGATTCCCTACCTGCTGACCCTCATCTGTGTCACTCCCAGGACACACCTGATGTTCCAGTTTTACTGAGGTGGTGAAAAATACCCTGGGTGAGGTGCCCCCCTCCCCCCCAGTCCAGGGGATGCTGAGAAACTGTGGGGTAAGTAGGACAATAAAAACAGGAAAAAGCAAGTTTGTTTCTAGTGTTATGCACACAGGGTGGCAGGATATACCTGCTGAGTGTTCCCAGAAGGTCCCCAAGGAAACCATTAACTCGAGTCTCTCACGTTCTTACATGTGTGGTGGTTGGGGTAGGGGGAGGGAAGGTATACTGAGATGAGGGGGATGGGCACCCTTCCAGAGGTCAAGAATACACCCCCCAGAGCTGCTGTACACATTAATAAAAGGTGGATGACTGAAGGATGGATGTCAAGGTGAGCAGCAAAGGGTTTGTCATCAAGGGTTGTCACTGGGTTCTACAGGGTGGATTTAAGGTTGAGAAGGGGGAAGGAGTGGGAGGTGAGTTGGGAGGGAGGGGCTTGTGTGGCACTGAGATACCCAGCAGGGATGAGGGTGTGGGGGGAGTGGCTGTCTTGGCCTCCAGCTTTGACCCTTTCTTGGCTGGTCTCAGCCAGGGAATTGAGGAGAGGAGATGGATATAGGGAGCTGGGGATAGGGAGGGTGGCCTCCAGCTCCGGAGGTGATCAGAATGGATGTTAGGGTTCCCGGGCTGGAGGGAGGAAGATTTGGGGGAGGGCGAGGTGACTCCTAGGAGCCTAGGGTGAAAGTCCGGGAGGGGCTCTCGGAGACCCAGGAGATGGAGGCGAAGGGAGGAGGAAGGGAAGGCGTTTGCCTTCATGGGGAGTAAATCTCAAACTGAGGCGGATTGAGAGAAGTAACTCCAAATGCAGTGGGTAGGCAGCTGAGGGTCTTCCAATCCGATGGGGTTGGGCTTAGAACTCTGCAAAAGAAGGGGGTCAATCGGAGGGGAAGGTGCACAGCTGAGCCGGCGGCCTCCTAACCTGGAAACGGGAGGTTCTAAGCGGCACTGACCTCTCCCCCAGCCTCGGTGGGGAGGGCCGGTGAGCGTCCGGAACCGGCTTTCCCGAATCCAACCAGAAGTCTGAGTAGAGCTGACAAGTGAGCCAGGAGTGAGAGAAACAGTGAAGACTCCTCACACTGGGGGCTGCGGGTGGCAGCAAACTGGGAACCCGGGCTTGGAATAGGGGGATTCCTCGGTAGACCATACAGAAGGGATTTGGGGGAGTTGAAGGGGACAGCAGGGGCTGGGAAGGGATTCAGGGAACTGGCACGGTTTCTACTGGGGTGCTGATGGAGTCTCCCCATTCGAGACGCGAGGCATTGAAAGGGTTCCCCAAATTGGACATAGAGGATATGGGACACTGGGAGTGGACTCAGGGCTGCTGAGGGGGAGCCCTGAATCAGGCTCTGAGGAAATTGGGGGCAGCTTCTCATTCCCACTGGGGGGAATGGAGGGCTCCTCCACCAGTTGGAACGCAGGGGGCATGGAAGAGGGGGGCACTGGGGCTATCTCCCTCCCGACCCAGGGAGATTGGGGAGCTCTTAAATTCTGGAGAGCGGGGACCTGAGAGGGAGGACTAGGGGGTCCCCGATCCGGAATCGAGCTACCTTGAAGGCACCGGGAAGCGCTTCAATCCGGGAGGGCGTTCCCACGGCCCGGCCCCGCGCTGGGGTGGGTGGGGGGTGCGGCCGCGCCCTGGTCCCGGCCCGCCTCCGGATTCGGGGTCTCTCTCGCCCTCGGGGACCCGGGAGCCCGGTGGGAGCGGGGTCCGGACGCCGCCGCCTCCGCGGGCGCCCGGGCGCGCGGGCGAGCGCGGGGCTTTATGCGCGCAGGGCGGCGGGGGGAGGAGCCGGCAGGTCGGCCCCCGGCGGGCCCTCCCCTCGGCCGTCCCCGCCCGCCCGCCCGAGCGGGGTCGGGGGAGGGGGCAGCATGGCCTGTCCGTCCGGCCCCCTTCGCCGCGCTCCTCATCTGCCCCGCGCCGAGCGCTGCCGCCGCCGCCGCCGCCGCCGCTCCGCTGCCCGCGCCGCCCGCGGCTCCCGATGGAGACTGACGCGCCCCAGCCCGGCCTCGCCTCCCCGGACTCGCCGCACGACCCCTGGTACGGCCCGGCCCGGCCCGGCCCGGCCTGCCCGGCCCGCGCCCGCCCCGGCCCCGCCAACATGGCCGATCCGGGTCGGGCCGGGCCTCCCTGGGGCCCGGGCCCCCGCCCCCTGCGCCCTGGCGCCCGGCGCTCACGCGGGCCCTTTGTGTCTCTCCTCCTCCCGCAGCAAGATGTTCATCGGGGGACTCAGTTGGCAGACTACGCAGGGTGAGCGAGCCCGGGAGCGCCCGCCGGCCAAGGCAGGGCACCCTGGACACCCCCCCCCCGGCTCCCCGGAACCGGACACCCCAGCCCGGCCCTGCGCCCTGCTGACCCCGGGCGCCCCCGCGCCCTCTTTCGCGCCCCGCCCGGGGACCCCGAGAGCGCAGGGCGATCGGCGAGCGCGCATGGCCCAGCGGGTGGAGGGGAGGAGATGAGGGGTTCAGGGGGCATCGGGGGGTGGGCTGGGCCCCCGGGACCCGCCGGCGGCAGCGCCAACTCCGCTCGCACCTGCGGCTCAAACTTTTGTGAGGCGGCTCCCGGAGCGGCGGGAACCCGGCCGGAGCCGTCCCCCCTCCAGCCCAGCTCGGCCCTCGGCTTCCTGGAGCCCCCGTGGGCGCCAGAAGGCTCCACGGGAGCTGGGTGAGGGCTATGGAGGGGGGGCAGTGGAGAGCGCGCAGGCTGCTTGGCGCGGGGGCGGCCGGGCCGCGGCGGGGTCACCGGGGGCAAAGGACGGGGGAGGGGGGGGAAGGGCGCGGGGCCCGAGCTGGTCCGAAGGCGGGTGTGTGGTTACAGAAGGGCTGCGCGAATACTTCGGCCAGTTCGGGGAGGTGAAGGAGTGTCTGGTGATGCGGGACCCTCTGACCAAGAGATCCAGGTGAGCCCCTCACCCCCGCCTCCTCCTGCTCCCGGCTCGCCCCCCTCCACCGCCGCTCACTGCCTTGTAACCATCTGCCTCTCCCTCACTACCGCGCGCAGGGGTTTCGGCTTCGTCACTTTCATGGACCAGGCGGGGGTGGATAAAGTGCTGGCGCAGTCGCGGCACGAGCTCGACTCCAAAACAGTGAGTGGCCCTCCGGGCGTCGGGGGTCCTTTGGGAGAGGGAGGCCGCCAGAGGAGAGAGTCAGGACTCTCCCCCCAGAGGACAGTTGGACCGGGTCCTTAAGGAAAGAAGGAGTTTTCTGAGTAGAAGGGCTGCCAAGCTCCGAAACTTTGTCACCAGAGTCGGGGGGCGGGGGGGCAAAGGGAGGATAAAAATCCCAGGCCTGCGGTGAGATGCTACACCCCCCCCCAGCCCCTCCCTATACCTACTAATCTTGATGCCTCCCCGGAGCAGCTTGGGGTGGGGCCAGGGCCCTCCCCTATCCCGAACTGGGTGAGTCAGGGCTGCAGCGACCCATCCCGTGGCTTCTCTGGACTCTAGAATTTGGCTCCCCACCACCACCATTCCAAACCAATGGCAAAGCATCACTGAATTCCCCTCCCTCTCCCCCCCCTTTTGGTCTATGAGCTCCCCGCTTTGTGTGGAAGACATGAACCTGCTTTGCCCATGAAGGGATTTATGAGAAGGGAACTAGCGTGCCTGGAAACAACCCTTCTGAGGGCTGGATCCAAGGGGAGGCTGCTTTTCTGGCATTCAAACTCCTAAAACATTTTACTGCTGTCCCACTGCTCCCCAGTGGCTTGGGCCCTCCAGGGGGCGCTGGCCCAGGCCCCTGCTCTAGGGGAGAGGGAAAAGGAGAAAGTCAGAGGAGGGGTTACTCTGTGATGGGGTGACCGGAGGCCAGGGGGCCGGGACAGTGTGATCTCTCTCTCCACACTCCCCCACTCTCCTCCAGCCCTGGGCCTCCCTGCTTGGGTCAGTCACCAGCTCCTGTTTACCTGCAACAATAACTGGTTGTGCCCAAGAATTTGCTAAATTACCGCCTGTCCCCAGCTCCTGTTATCTCTGCCCAGTGGCTCCCACTCCTGCTCGCAGTAATGAGCAAATGAGGCCAGGCCTCAACTTTGCCGGCTCTGAAAGGATCTTCTTGGCGCAGACTGAGTGACCCAAGCCGGGAATGGAAAGACAGTGCCCTATTGTTTTTGGTGATTATCTGCCATCAAGCTGCCAGTTCTCCTACCATCCCCTGTCCTCAGAATGCACTGATGGCTTCAGCAGAGCTCAGGAAGCTGAGATTTAGGGACTGGGGCTGGGAGGGGTGGGGGGGGTCATGGAAGATTGATAAGGAGAAGAGAGAAGAGGGGAAGGAGGGTGTGATGGGCATCCTTCTGAGGTTTGGGACTCAAAAAGGCAAGGGCTTTGTGTTTGGCATTCGCTGGCCTGGGAGAGGGGGGTGGGAGGGAGGTTTATTGTGGGGAGTCTGTTTTGGGTTTTGACTTTCACCTTTTATTTACTTGTTGGGTTTTATTTATGTTACCGGCTGTGAGTCAGAGTGGAGGTGGGGTGTGTCAGGGATCGGGTGTGCGTGGGTCTGTGGGACGTGGCTTGGGTACCATCTCCCCATCAGGGTCTGCGCAGGGGGACTGTCTGAGGTGCTCTGGTGGCTGGGGAGGCTGCTTCCAGGAGAAAGAGAAGGATGAAAATGTCCATAGAGGTACGAAATCACACCTTCAGACAGGGGAAATGGGCAGTGGTGATTTCCCCTGAAGCCCAGTGGGACTTTGGGAGAGAGGAGACATTGCCCCAGCATGGATTTTAGAGGTTCCTTCTCTGTGGGCAGATCCAGTGGGGGAGCCCAGAGGAGGCTGGTCCCTGGTTCATGCCATTTAGGCAGAGAGGAGCCAGCGCCAGTTGCCTAGAACGAGGCTGAGTTTTGAACGGAAGGAACTTTGGGAAAAGATAGATCTTCCCTGCGATTGGCTGGTGAACTTCTGAGTGGTATCCACCCATGTGGATGGCAAGAAACTCTGGAATGACCAGGCCTCATAGGTCCTGCATTGATCACAATGTCTCGTGCCCTGGCTTTTTCTGTTTATCAGTACCCAGGAGCACCCAGGTGCATCTTGCTTTTCTCCTTTGGTTGTTCACAGCCAAGGGCAAAGGTGGCCCGCTGGTAATAGCACCTTTGTTTGCGCAATGAAGGGCAGTTCACAAAGGGCTGCTTTCACCCGTGTTATCTCATTTGATTCCCCATGGCTGCCCCTGGGAAAGTGCGTGTGATTATCCCCACTTTGCAGATGAGGGAACTGAGGCTCAGAGGGGTGGGCAAGTTACCAAAATCAGAGGCTTGGCCTGGAGCCCAGAGTTTCTGATGGAGTCCAAGTCCCATGCCCTTGCACATTACCAAAGGCTGCACTCCGATTCACTCCAAACCTGGCTGCATTATCAGGGAGCTGTTTGCTTGCAGCCTCAAAGAGGGCTGTTAGATATCGATAGCATTGGGGGAACAGAACTGAGTCCATTCCTGGTGATTTATGAACTCTTACCTTGAAGCAAAGAGTATTTCCATCCACAAGGCTTCCAAAGTCTGGATTGCATGCCTCCCCTAGACAGGCATCTGTGTGAAGTCAGTTAGGTGAGGAGGACCCTTGAGTACCCTGTGCTTGAAGAATTAAGACTTTGCTTACTTTGTTGGGGTTCCTGCTGTGAGCCAGACCCCTTGCCAAGTGCTTTGTAAGCATTATCTCAAATAGTCTGTGGAGGACCCCTTTGAGATGGGTGTTACTTTTTGCCCATTTTGCAGGAGAGCTTGGCCCTGAGGCTCAGAGAGGTTAAGTAACTTGCCCAGGGTCTCACAGCTGGGAAACAGTGTCAGTGGGATTTGAACCCAGCAGCCTGGCACTAGGGCCTCAATGCTTAACCACTATACTTTTCTGCCAGAGGCTGTGGTGATTTCTGTCCCCTCTGTGTCACCTCTGTGTCCTGGGATGAGAGAAGTCCTCAGGGCCGAAGGCTGTGTGGTCACCCATCTGAAGTGCGATAACCAAGGCCCCTTTACCTCTCCGTTCTCTTTCAGATTGATCCCAAGGTGGCCTTTCCTCGGCGAGCACAGCCTAAGGTGGGTATGTCTGTGTCTGGGAGGAGCTGTGCTACTTCAGGCAGTGATTCCCTTCTATGGGAGATGCTTCTGGAACCTCTGTTTGGAGTGTTTCTGGAATAGACTGGGATGGGAAGAGGGAGGATTCTTAATGTCCTTGCTCTGTGGGTTGAAGACATCCTGCATCTTTCCATCTGTGCTCTGGGGTGAACTGGGAGGGGGCTGCATGTATTGGGAGAAGGAGGAACCCCTCAGGGGATTCATTGTCCTGTATTTGAAGCCAGTACACTTTGGACCCTAAGTCGAATTCTGACCTCATAGATCACAGTGGCTAAACCCAATGCCCCTGTGGAGGTCAAACCCAGGACAGACAGCCCCTGAGGCTGAGCTAGTGTCAGGCCAGGGAGCTATCTCTGACCCCCCAATCACCTTCCTACCCCTGGGGTTCACTGTGTTCAGCTTGCAGAGGGGCAAGGGAGCATGGAGTAGGTCACCTCTTGTCTTTCAGCTTGGGTGAGTGGCTACCCTCCCAGTGCTCTCTTTCCCCGGTGCTGTGGCAAGTTTTTCTGGGTGTGTGTGCATTCTGAGCAGTTGAGCTACATAGCATTCAAGACTATTGGTGCAGTGTAGGGGCCTGAGATTTTATTCCAGGCCCCAAGGCAAATAGCCAGATCTTAATTTTTAAATGGTGAAATATAGGGGACAGGAAGGAAGGCTGATTACAGTACAGGGAGCTGAGGACCCCTGAGTCTGCTGACTTAACTTGTGTCTTAGGACTAGGTCCCCCTTCGGGAGATCTGTTTCCCCCTTTGCAAGGGGTTTGGTAGGAACCAGGATGCTTTAAGGTTTTGAGCCAGTGGCTTCCACCACGGTGCCCAGCTCCTGCCACAGCGAAGGGAGAGGGACACGTTTTAGGAGACAGGAAGGGGACATCTCTAGAAGGATCCAGCAGAGGGCCTGAAAGCAATTATGGAGCAGGTATTCGAAGGAAGCCGCACCAGGGAGCACATGGTTGGAATTGGGTTAATTCCATTAAGCAGTTTGGTGACAGAAGGTGCTTTAGTGTTAGGACGGGGCTGGGAATTGCTGTGGATTAGCCATGCGCTCCTGGGGTAATTAGGACCATGTGTTCTTCCTAAAACAGGGCTGGGGCCACAGGGCTGCCAGAGGTTGGGTTGGGAGGAGGTTGATGAGGAAAATGTCGGCGTTGAGTTCAGGGGAACCCTGTGATGGGCCTTGGTCTCTCCCATGGGTGCTGGTGGGATCTCTGAGTTACACTGTAGGTCTGGGTCACTGACCCGCCCCCTTCCCTGTGTTGGTCCTTCTGGAAGGCATTTTCCCCTACACAGACCCCAAGGATGCAGGCGGGAGGGAGGCACACTCAGGCCAGCCAGTGTGTGGGGTGCACAGCTGCCCATGACAGGCCTAGAGGTGGGGGTCCAAGGGGGAGCTGGGGGGGCTTCCGAGTAGCTAGGGCCACAGAGAGCTTGTCAGCTGGTGCCCTGGCAGGAGGGCTCGAGCCCCTGCTGGTGGCAGGAGGCCACAGGACTCAGATGCCCACTTTCTCATTCCCTCCCCTTAACAGATGGTGACTCGAACGAAGAAGATCTTTGTGGGGGGGCTATCAGTGAACACCACGGTGGAGGACGTGAAGCAGTATTTTGAGCAGTTTGGGAAGGTGGGTCAAAACTGGGGGTGCTTGCTGGGGGTGCTTTCAGGGGCTGTGGAAGCCCTGTAGCATTGGTCAGTACAAGCAGAGGTCAGCCAGGTCATTCCAATTCCTGCAAAAAAGGTGAAAAGGGGACTGGGTCCTTTCGTGGGTGAGGCCAGGCTCCTCACGGTTCAGGCTCCTTTCCTATCTGTGGGCCTCAGCCTCTGGACACATCCCCAGGGAGAGAAGCCACACAGTAGCTGTCCCTGTTGTTGCCCTCCCCCTGTGTTTTTCTCTTGCTTATCTTCATTCTCCCGAGGGAGGCTGCTCTCCCCTAGCCAGTTCAATCCAGTCACCCCTTGGCCTCCTGGGAGTTTGCACCTGTCCAGGCCACGGGCGGTTGCACCTTCCCCCACTCCTTCCTGGTGAGGATGATAAGGAGGCAATAAATATGATTCCCAATTGCACTCAGCGCCCAGCTTGCACAGGTGGGAGCTGGGGGGGAGGTGCTGATCCCCTAGCTATTTGAGGGGGAGCACTGAGGAGAGCACCCTAAATTCCTGATCAGGCCCAGCAGATTGGCTCTCCGCTCTGAGGTGCATTCAGCTTAAATTTCTGGACCATTTAGTTTATGAAGGAGATGTGGCATCATCAGACAATAGGTTGTCCCCAGAAAGGTGAGTGTTGGGAGCATCAAGGTCCCATGGGGCTATGGCAAAGAGGGGGCCAAGTTTTAAGACTGGGGGTGAAGGAGGGCTGCTGTGCTTAGGGCTGGGGTCCCTGGTCTTCGATGACGTGAGACAGGCTACAGGCTGGGTCTCTACCTGCCCAGCAAGGCATTTTCAGTTGCCTGCTAGGCAAAGGGCAGCGGCCTTGGGAATGGGATGTGAGCTGGGGACCGGCTGGGCTTCCAGGGCCCTGTCTCTAGGGGAGAAGAGGAGAGGGTGGGAGGTCCCCTGGCCAGCGGCTGCTGGCGGCGTGGGGGCCAAAGGCCTGGGCTCAGGCGCCTCCGTGGGGACCCGGGTACAGGACGGAGGGCAGGTCGGCGGCCTGGGCCCCAGAGGGAAGGGCGCTCCTGGGAAGCAGCAGGCCCGCTCGGCTCCGGCGGGGTGTCTTTGTGTCTGAGCGCCGAGCATTAGAGCTCGCACTAATCTGATCCAGCAGCTGTGATTGGAGGCCGCCTGCCCCCGGGGCCGGCGTTGCCATGGCAACCGGGCCCCAGGAGAAGCCGTCAGCGGCCGCGTCTTTTGTTCGGGCCTAAATCGGCGTTGGCATGTGAAACCGGCCCGGGGAGGCCAGGGGGAGCCGGAGAATAGGCTGCCAGGGAGCGAGGGGGACAGCCGGGAATGCCAAGGGCCCCGCGGCGGGGGGCCCCCCGCCCGGATCGAGGGGCCGCCGCCGAGGGGGGAACAATGGTCAGCCGCCATGGCTGCCACTCAGGCTTAGCGGCCGCCGAACTTGGCGGCTCCCACTGGTCAGCAGGCCTCGGCCGCCTCCCCTCCCCCTGCCGGAGCCCCCCTGCCCCCGGGTTCCCATGGAGACCAAAGCCTATTAAGGACACTGGGCTGGGAGCCTCCCTCCCCTCAGCTGGCCCCAGGAGGGGACACCAGTGGGGGTCCCCTGGACCCCCAGCCACTTCCCTTGCTCCTTGCCCTGGCCTCAACCCCACTGCCTCGCTAGGGGTCTGTCCAGCCGAGGCCCGGTTGAAGGGTCTGGGGGGCCAGGAATGGTGGGAGCTGGAGGGTTGGGTGAAGGAAGGCCAGAACGGCTGTGGATTTGGGCTGAATCACTTTGTGGGTCAGGCAGGAACTCAGAGCTATAGGATTAAGGAAGAGGGTGTGGCTTTTATTCATTCATTAATTCAAAAAATAATTACTGAGTACAAGTCAGGGTGCTCGATAGGATGGCCATCACCATAGCTGGCCTGGGTGCTGTCCTAATGGAACCGTCAAAGGCAAGGGGTGTTGGGTTGCTCGCTCTCTTGCTTTGCTTCTCCCCCACGTGACTGTGGGTGAGCCCCTCCATAATAAAGGTCAAAATAGCTGTTATTTATTAAGCACTTGCTGTGTCCCAGGTAACGTGATTTCGTGTTACAGGTGCCATGTCATTTAACTCATCTATACAATTGATAAACACTGTTACGCCCATTTTACAGATGAGGAAACCTAGTCCAAGATTACCCAACCAGCAAAGGCAGGGATCTTGGATTCCATTTCCAGTCTGTCCTACTTAAAGCCTGTATTTTTATCACAACTCTCCTTTCTAGATTTCTCTTTTCCATTGTTTAAGCAAGGGGGTGGGGAAGATGTGTGGAGCCTAAAGCGTCTGCCCAGTTTGGACGGTCTAGCTGATTTGGGATTGGGACGCAGAGTGGGTCCATAAGGATGGGAGTGTCAGAGGCACTCTCCTGCCGGCCCCTGGAGCAGGAAGCTCCTTGGGGAGGGAGATGTCATTTCCCTCTAAGATCCTCCAGCGACCCAGCTGCCTCCTGACTTAGTGGGGTCCTGGTTCTCCCAGGGGGGCGTCAGAGGCCTGGTGCTGCTTGGCACCTAAGGAGAGCTGGGGGGCCACCCTGTTCAGGGGCTGCCTTTGCCACTTTAATGAGGCAGATGACAGGCTGGAAAGAGAGCCAAGGAGAGTGGAGGAGAGGCTGTACCCCATGGCCTCAGGAAGTTTTCCTTCATCCCTTGGGTGTCTGACCATTTGGGGGAGGGTCAGCGGCTGAAGTGGGATGTGTGTGTTGTGGGGGGAAGGTATCAGAAGTAGCCCTTGATTTCCACCCAGGACAAATCAGACCTTAGCTTAACCCCATGAGGTGGCTGACATTGGCTGAAGAATTAAGAGGACAAGGAGGAAGCATGCGCTGTAGGTAAAGGGAGGGAAATGGGACTGCAGGAGGGAAGCTAAGGCCTTTGGCTGTCCATGTATCCAAGGGGATGCCTTGAGGGAGTAGCAAGAAGAGGAGACCGGGGTGCAAGGGAGAGGGGTGGATCATGTAGCCCACCCCCCTTCCTCAGCCCCCTGCCCCTCCCCCAGTCAGTGGGAGGCAAGCAGCCCAGGCACTGAACTCTACTTGCTTTAATTACAGCCTCTAGCAAAAGGAAACCTCAATTAGAGGAAAAGATCTGTACCAGGAGAGGGGAATCAAGTCTGGCTGGAGTGGCTGCCGTCCTCCTGGCCTTTTGCAGAAAGGGAAGAGGCTTTCATTTCCCCGTTTCTATCTTGCTCCCACGTTGCCTTCTTTAGCACCCACTCCGCGCCTCCTCCTCCTCCCAGGCTTGGTCTAGGATTTGCTGTGTGACCTTGGCCTGGTGACTTCACCTCTCTGAGCCCATTTCCTTATCTACAAAACGAGGCGCTTACATTGCAGGGACTGTAGAGAGGATGATGGGGCAAAGTGCTAGGCACATATTTGGTGCTTCATATTTGCAATCTGGTCCATTGAGAATCTGGTGGTTGGATGGGAGGTGCCTTGGCATCCAGGTGGGGTTGCAGATGCAGATGCACAGGGAGCAGATTTAAGAGAAAGCCTAGCCTGCACGAGAGGGGCGTGGGCGTGGGAGCGAGCCCCTGCTGCTGTGTTGTGGCGGGTCCCCTGGTTTCTGGTGGGTCCACCATGGCAGGCTCTGTTTCAGGTGGACGATGCCATGTTGATGTTTGACAAAACCACCAACCGGCACCGAGGTGAGTGTGGCCCCCTCCCCCTTTCCAGGCCAGGCTGGGGGCCTGTGGTCAGCCAGGGGGCTGCAGGTCACAGCTGCCCTTTCATCTTGCCTCCTGACATCCTATCCCCAAGGATCTGCATCCTCTCTGGGGCCTGGCCTTACAGAAGGCTTTTGTCCCGCCGTTTCCTGTGCTAGAAACTTGCCCAATTGCAGACACCCGAGAGGAGCAGAGGAGCAACCTCCCCCCTTCCAAACTGAGCCCTCAATGCCCCCCCCCCACGCCCCCGCCCGAGCTGGTGTCTGCTGGGGCTTACCTTGTCCCTGGTAACCAGAGCTTAGGCCAGGCCGCCCCAGGGTCAGGCTGACTCCACAGTCTGCTCCCGCTCCCACCCCCACCCACGGACTGAGCCCAGCCCCCAACCCCCTTGCCCCTGAACCTGTGAGCATCTGGGCCACAGTGTGCATTGCCCGGTTGTTTTTCTCCCAAGGGCCTTGCCTTCTGAGAAATCCCATTCCAACCCCTGGGGCACACCCGGGAGGAGGTGGGGTTGTTTCTCCAATTGCTTCAGGGTGTATTAGCCTGTTCGGGGATTGGGATGTGTGCTGGGGTGTGCACGTATGTATGTATGTGTGTGTGTATTTGTATCTGTGCACGCAAGGGTGTCTGTGTCTGAATATTTGCATGTGTCTTGTGTGTCATGGTAACTCTTCATGTGTAGGGGGGCCTTTGTGAGCGCTGCCAAGTTTCTGTATGATGTATGGGTCCCTAGGTATATGTGTGTGTGTGTACATCTGTGTATATGTGTGACTGTGTACAAACATAGGTTTGGGTGTGTACACTTTTGTGTAGATGTATGTAAGTGTTTGTGTGTGTTCTTCCTTCCTTTGGAAAGCATCTGAGAAAGCGAAAAGGCATGTTGAGTGTATCTTCATGACGGCCCTAACGCTTTCTAATTTGCTGTGTGACCTTGGACAAGTCACTTCACTTCTCTGAGCCTTGGCTTTCGCATCTGTAATGTGGGGACTAGAAACCCTGTCTCAGCAGGAGGGGAGTTGAGAGGTTCCTAGGCTGTGGGCGGAGGCTTCCGTTAACTCTCGGGCACTGGCCCGTGAAAGAGGAGTACTGATGTGGTATCACTCGGGGCTGGGTTTTGACCATAAACCCTGGTTTTTGTCCCTGCCTTTGCCTTCTAGGGTTCGGGTTTGTCACGTTCGAGAGTGAGGACATTGTGGAGAAAGTGTGTGAAATACACTTCCATGAAATCAACAACAAAATGGTGAGTGGGGGAGACCGGACGGGTGGAGGTGCACAGAGAGAGACACGGGCGCTCGGAGGTTCTGGAGGCAGGCAGAAGGGAATCACAGTCCACGGGGCAGAGGCAGTTCTCCCACCCCCTGAAGATCTGGACAGGAAGCCAGTGTCTCCTGGTGGTTAAAAAGCATGGCTCGTGGAGTCAGAGAGTCCTGGATTAACATCCTCACTCTACCACTTGCTAGTCTGTTCATTAGGGAGATGACTTCCCCGCGTCTGAGGCAGCACTATGCCCCCTCCTGGGCTTGGTGTAAGCCCTAACTGCCTGCAGAACTGTTTACATGATATCTAGCGCCCAGCGAGCACGCCATAAATGGTATCTATGAACCTAACAGGAAGGAGGCCGGCTAGGGAACCAGAGGGTCTACGACCCTATGTCCAGAGGAGGGACTGACCATCAGGTCTCATTGCAGGTGGAATGTAAGAAAGCTCAGCCAAAAGAGGTGATGTCGCCGACGGGCTCAGCCCGGGGGAGGTCTCGAGTCATGCCCTATGGGATGGACGCCTTCATGCTGGGCATTGGCATGCTGGGTATGTGCTAGGCCTGCACGTGTGGCTACTTCCCACCCGCAACTGCTCCCAGGGCTCCCAGGGGCTGCGTACGTGTTGCCTCTCCTCTGTGGCCTGCCCTCCTGCGTGAGTCACCGGGCAGGAGTGGGGACCAAGGATCTCAAGCCTCCAAGCCAACCCAGGGTGGGGCCATTGGGTTGTGGGGTACTGCCCTCTGGCGGTAGCCGGAAAATGGCCCAGCTGCTCCTTCATTGATCCTTCTGTCCATCTGTCCATTTGTTCATCCATCCATCCATCCATCTCGTAGTTACTGAGCAACTATAAATGCTAGGAACTATGCCAGCAAATATAACAGTGACTTTCCTTGGAGCTTTGTGGTCTGGCAAGGAAAACAAGTAAGAATATAAGTAAGTAGGGTTAGGATGGAGCAGTATAGGGGGCCAAGAGAGCATGGGCATAGAGAACTGGGACCGAGGTTTGGAGAAGCCAGAAAGGAAGTTACATTTAAGCTGAGGGCTGTGGGGTGAGTAGGTGCTAGTTACAGGAGGTCAGGGGAGAAGGGAAGGGTAAAGTGTTGCAGGCAGAGGGAACAGCATTTACAATGACCCAAAGACTTTGGTGAGAGCAAAAAGAAAGCAGCTGCTGCTTGTTCGCCCAAATAATATCTATTGAGCAGTTTCTGAGGGGCAGGACCTGCCCTCCTGGGCTTTCCCATCAAGCGGGAGGCAGGAGTCAAAAGGCGATGATAGCATATAGTGATGGGAGGCTGTGGGAGGCCCAAGGAGGCACCCAAAACCCACCTGGTGGTCCAGGAGGCTCCCTGGAGTAAGTGCAGGTCGCCATGTGCCTTGGAAGGTGAGTAGGAGTCAGCAGTGTTTGGGGCCCACAATCTGAGCTGGGCCGCCCAGGAAGCTCGCAGTCTCCCTGGAGAGACAAGATGTGTACACACAGAAAGAGAACAGTACAGAGGAGTCTTTTTGCCAGGTACGGAGGGAGGGGTGCTCTGGGAATTCAGAGGCAGGAGGTGGTGGGTGGCATGGCCTGGGCTAGAAGATCGGGATTGAGATCACAGATAGAGTGGGTGAGGAGAGCAGACTCCACACAGGGCACTGTCTTCTCTTGAAGTTGTCTTTTAACTTTCTATTTGGAAGTAATTTCAAAATTTCAGAAGAGTTGCAAAAATAACATAGTACAAAGAATATCCATATACCTTTTACCAGACTCACTCGTTAATATTATACCCCATTTGCTATCACTTGCTCTCTCTCTGTATGCATGTATATGTGTGCATATATTGTATGTGTATTCACACGCACACACACATACTCACACACACAATACTTTGGTGATTTTCCACTGAATCCTTTGAACTTAAGTTAAATGCATTATGGCCCTTAACCCTTAAATACTTCAGCGTGTATTTCCTAAGATTAGGGGTATTTTGCTCATGAAGCCACGTGATAATAATCCACTTCATATATTTATGTCGCTCCAATATTTTAATCTATTTTCCAGTTTGATCAGTTGACCCAATAATGTTCTTTATAGCACGTTTTTGCCCTCTCAGATAAGATCCGGGCTAGAATCAGGTATTGCGTTTAGTTGTCTCGTCTCTCTAGCCTCCTTCAGTCTGGAACATTGAGACCCGTTTTCTTTTCAAGGTGATTCATTAGCTGGTTTCACCCCATTTAAAAAAATGACAAAGAAGGAAATTACACCAATACAGGCATTGGTGGTTAAGAGACTTGGAACCAGTTCGCTCTGAATGCGAATTCCAGTCTCGTTATTACTATATGATTTTTCCGGCAAAGCTGCACATTTTATTAGATGCATACAAGTAGCAGGCACCGGGACTTGTCCCAGAGATACAGAAATAAAAGATGGGGAAGACAGATAATCAGCTCTTTTAAAAAAAACCCTGGGAGGGGCACCTGGCTGCTCAGTCAGAGGAGCGTGTGACTCTTGATCTCAGAGTCGTGAGTTTGAGCCCTACATTGGGTGTGGAGATTACTTAAATAAATAAAATTAAAAAAAAAAAAAACCAACCTAGGATAAGTTCAGATAATGATCATTGGTGCTGTGGGGTAATTGATAAATATTGTAACTGATGGGAGGGAGGACTCTTATAGAATGACCTCTCTAAGGAGGTGACATTTGAGCTGAGACTTGTACAATGACAAGAACACAGTCATGGGAAAACCTGGCAGGGGGAGAGTGTTCCAGGCAGAGGAAACAGCCTGTGCAAAGGCCCTGAGGTAGGAAGGAGCTTGGTGGCTTTGAGAAACAGCAGGGAGGCCAATGTGACTGCAGGAGAGTGTAGATGAGGACAGGAATGAGGCAGGAGCCAGAGCACGAAGCATCTTGGTAAGGGTTTGGACTATTCTCAGCCAATATGTCACCTCTCCGAGCCTCAGTTTTCCCCATCTGTGAAATGGGGCTCCTAATAGTACCTGCTTCTTAGGATTCTTGTGAGGCTGAAGGAGAGAATGAAGTATGCAGTGGGCTTAGCCCAGGGCTTGGCATGCAGAAGGTGTTTGGTAAATGTGGCTGTTATCTGTGCTATGAGGTGGGGAGGGAGACAAGTGGCTCAGATCCTTCCCCACTGAGCAGGGTCTGAGCACTAGGTGAGGCATCTAACACTAGCCCCCTTGCCCTATCAGGTTACCCCGGTTTCCAGGCCACAACCTATGCCAGCCGGAGTTATACAGGCCTCGCCCCTGGCTACACCTACCAATTCCCCGGTAAGTCCTGCTTGGTGTCCCTCTGTTGCCAGCATGTCCCCAGTTCCTGGGCAGTCTGAGTCCTCAGGGCGGTGTCTGGGGGTGCATGGCTGGGGGGGTGGTCTGCCTGCTGGAGGCTTGGAAGGAAGGGCATGTCTGAGGAAGGAGCACCTCTCCCCACCATCCCATCCTCCTCTCCTCCCCAGAAGCTGGGGATAACCCCCTCCCACCCCTGCGTGGTCCTGCATGGCACGGTTCTCTCCCAGGCCGATCTCTGCCTGCCTCCTGCCTTTCTCCCCTCCTCACGCCATTCCGAGTTGCTACTTCCACCCAAGAAGACATCAGACTTGTGGCGGAAGCGTCCCTGAGGGCTGTCGCCAGCTGTGTCTTTATGGCCACACTGACAATGACCACGTGCTCCGCTGAGCCCTTTTAAGGCCCACAAGACCTTTTGCGGCCCTGAATGCTGAAAAGCAATCCAAAACCCCAATGATCACCACCCTCATTTGTAATGCAAAATAAAAATAACGCTAGACCTTAGAATAAGTGGCAGGAAGCCCAACAAAGTTCTGAATTTTGCCATGATGGCTCTTCAGTGTAGTTTTCTTTGAAATATCAGACATCAAATTTTTGCATGCTTTTTTTTTCCCTTTTCTTTTTTGGCCTTTTTTTTTTTTTTTTTTGAGGGTCCCTAAGCACTTGCCTCTTGGGCTGTCCAGCTTGGAGTCCTTTCTCGACATTATGTTGTCTAATCCTGACAACACTCACGGGGGAAGGATGACCATCCTCATTTTATAGGTGAGGAAATGGTCTCCGAGAGCAAAGCGACTTGCTAAGATGACCCATCATCTAGAAAGTGGTGGAGCTAGGAACCCAGCCTGAGTCCGACCTGCTCTGGGGTCACTGTTTTTCATCAATGCTGCCTCACCAGCTCCTCCCCACAAACAAACAAACAAACAAGCAGGAAAAGAGGAGTATTCTGGGAGGTGTTTTGGTGCAATCTCAAATCTTTTAAGAAACCCCAGAACGGTCACTCCGGCATCGCCCCGAGCCCAGGGTGTAGGTGGCAACTCTCCCTGCTCTTCTTCTCCCTGTCTCTCCTCTGCCTGTGTCTTCTCCACCTTTGCCTGCTGGGCACCGTGCTCTCCCCATCCCAGCTCTTGGGTCCTGTGCATGGCCTGTCCCCCTACCCAGCGTCCCTGTGGGTGCATCCGTCCTCCCTGGGCCGTGCCCCAGGGACCTCCCCTGTACCTTCCTAAGCTGTTTTACGTTTCATTTTAGAATTCCGTGTAGAGCGGACCCCTCTCCCGAGCGCCCCAGTCCTCCCCGAGCTTACAGGTCAGTCGCTCGGATTTCCTACACCTCACAGGCCGCACGGGGAGAAAGAGAAGAACCCAGGGGTCTTCCCCGGGGAAAGCTAGTGGGACCCTTTTCTCCTGTCCAACAGCCCTCTGGCTGTGGGGACACAACAGACTCTGCCCAGGCCCTGGCCAGTCTGTGTAGCTACATGGCCCTGAAGGGTGGGGCATGGGGCCAAGCCCAGCAGATGGAGGAGAAATCACTCATTCATCTAGTTGGCAAATATTTATTTAGCGCCTCCCATGTGCCAGGCACCGAGTAGACTCTGGGATCCAGCAGTCAAGACGCCAGGGTCTCAAACTCAGTAGAGTGGGCCGGGCGGGGTCTTCGACAGACTGGAGCGCGCATGCGTCCACTCTGTGCCAGCCCACCCTGGCCGGGAGGGGATGCACACCTAGTACTTTGAGATGTCTGTTTCCGAGAGAAGCCAGAAACCTGGCTTTTGCTTCTGAATGGATTTTTCAATCGTTCTCAAATGTTGGCAACAAATTCCAAATTGTTAAACCACTGCAGGCCAAATGAAACCTATTTGAGGGCCAAATCCAGCCCTCAGGCTGCTCACTTGCAGCTTCCGAGCAAGCCGGATGAAGTCGCTTGGCCCTGTCGGGAGCCATCTCTCCAGCTGCAGCCCTTGCTTGGGCCTGTCAGCTCTGCTCCGGACCTGGGGCCCCGCCAAGTCCGAGGGGAGGGGAGGGGCATGTGCAGATGAGGTGGGCTGCAAGGGGTTTCTCTGTTCAACCTGCTTCTCTCCCCACCCCACCCCAGACTCTCCCCCCCCAACCTGGCCGTGTGTGGAGGACGTGAGCATGGTTGCTGCTTTCGATGAGACCTTCCTTCCAAGGGGTGCTCAGGGGTCCCCCAAAATGGGGGAAGGGGAAGAAAACCAGGGGGTGAGGAAAGGGGAGGGAGTAAAGAGTCCTGTAGGTGGGGGTGATAGAGGCCCCTCCCTGAGCAGAGTTGGGTTTGACCCGCCATGGGAGTATTGGAAGGGGGGTTCTTTTCTCCTCATTTAAGAACTTTGTGTTGAGGACCTACTATGTGGGGCACTCTGCCAGGCCCCTGGGGGCAGCGCAGGGACAAGACAGGGCCAGGCCCTGCTCTCACAGGACCTGCAGTCTAGAGAGGAAAACAAATACTTATTATATAAATGAGTAATCCTTTACAGTTGTGATAAGCACTTACTCAGGTTGGCTTAGCTGACTTTGCTTTGTGGAAAGGCCGAACCAGACCAAGAACCAGACCTCAGAGCCCACCCCCTGCCCTCAAAAGAACTGAGAGAAGACATGTCCCCTCAGCAGCTAGCTTGGTACAGGGGAGGAGATTTTCCCTGGAGGTCTGGGGTCTGAACTTTTCTCTTGCCTTCAGGAGATGTGGGTGTTTCCTTCAGGCATTCAGTAGACATTTACCATGCCAGATGTTGGTCCAGGTGGGGATACAGCAGTGAATGAGATGGACAATGCCCCTGTCTCCTGGAGCTGATATTTCAGTGGAGAGAGACAGCAGTAAATAAGTAGACACGCAAATGAATAATTGCAGAGGGTGAGAAGTTCCACAAGGAAAATAAAACAGGGAGATGTTTTAAGGCCTTAGGGCCAGGGGCAGGGGGCCGCCTTAGCAGGGGTGGCCAAGGGAGGGGACGTCGGGGTGAGGAGTCAACTATATGGCTCTTAGGCAAGGCTCCTTCATGGTGTGGGAATCATGCTGTCTCCAGACTTTAATCCCCCAGACCAAAAGCCTTGCCAAGAATTTTCTGGGGCCATTTACGGAGTCCCTAGCCCCAAGTCCAGTACCAGTTCAGGGTCAAGGTCACCAAAACAGCCCCCAGAGAGTGCATCTCCTGATGGGAGACTGTATCCCTGAGGGCAAATGCCAACTCGGTTGACCCTGGCTCTGCAGTGGCAGAGCCGAGCAGTAGGGGGCGCTCACCCCACTACCCCAGCCTAAGGGAGCTCCAGGTTCAAGCCAACCACTTATTTAAGAAGAGGTTCCTTTTAGGGGCACCTGGCTGGCTCAGTCTGTAAAGCATGCAACTCTTGACCTCAGGGTTGTGAGTTCAAGCCCCCCATTGGTTGTAGAGATATCTTTGGGGGGGAAAAAAAAAGAAGAGGTTCCTTTTACTCCTTCAGCAGCCATTTATTAAACACCTACTGTGTATAAGGCAGGGTGCTGGGCACTGTGGAGGTAGACCACAAACAAGGGAATACCAATATCTCTGTCTGAAGAGGGGACCAAAGAGAAGGGGCTAGGGGAGTTTGGGGAGAGAACGGTCATTTCCGGTTGGGTGGCAGTCAGGGGAACCCTGAGGCGGGGAATTGGGTGCACCCAATTTACTGAGGGTATGGCCTCAGGAGAAGGACAGTGAGAGAAAACAGGACAGGCAGAAGGATTGAAGCTGGTTTATGGCCTGGATTGGAGTCTGGCTTCCTCCTGATCCCACAGGGAGCTCTGGGACATGCCCTGGTACCTCAGGGTTGGTCCCACCTTGAGGTAACAGGCCCGGCTTCTTGTACCCCACGTCAGTCAGGCACTGGCTGCCGTCGCCTGGGGTTGGGATGTGGGCCATAACCTCCTGGGGACCTCTGGGCTAGGTGGTCCCATCCAGCCAAGGGCACTCTCTGAAGTAGGGAGCATCGCTCAGAGCAGCTCAGGGTGGGGTGCCCCGCTGTACCCTGGGTCAGGGTACAGCTGGTGGCCCAAGGGAGTGCTTTCTGCCTCCATGCTGGCGCTGCCCCGACCCTCTGGGGGGGGGGGGTAAGGCTGGAGAGACTCTGCCCAGAGGGGGCCGCCGTTGTCCACCTCCATCCCCTCGGCCACCACACTGAAGGGCCCATACCTTTCCTTCCAGCCATTCCTCTCACTGCCTACGGACCAATGGCGGCGGCGGCGGCGGCGGCAGCTGTGGTTCGAGGGACAGGTGAGGCCTTCCGGGGTGCAGGAAGCAGAGAAGGGGTGTTAGGGGGCAGGGAAGTCTAGAGGGGAGAGTAGGTAGCCACTGCCACCCTTTCCCAGAGGGACTTACTTATTCATCTGCTCCGCAGGTATTAACAGAGCACCTGGGAGGCCAGCCAGGGAGGAGACCCCGTGT
>NC_058416.1:76494946-76554964 GCF_002201575.2 Neomonachus schauinslandi
GGGGGGGGGGGGGGGGGCAGTCAGGTACCAGAGGCGCTCACAGATGGAGCCTCTCAGGAAGGCTTCCCAGAGGCCCGGCTCTTTAACTTCCGATTTGAAAGCAAAAAAGAGAAGTGTCCCCAGCAGAGGCCAGTTAGTATGGGGGGTGGGGGGGGTACAGGATTGGGGGGTGGGGAGGACGAGGCAGGAGGAACCAGGTCCTGGGGAGACACAGAACATTGAAGCAGTGGAGCGATGTCGATTTTGGAACATGCACTCGGCTGCCGGATGGGGAGAGAATTTGCAGGGGCTCAGGAGGGGAGGCCTGGAGGTCAGTGAGGAGGCGGCAAAGTGGACAGACGAGCTGGTGGTGGTGGATGGACTTGGGGAGACCTCTAGCCGGTGGACCCACAGGCCCCGCTGGGATGTAGGGGTGAGGGAAAGGGAAGGCTCAAGGTCATGGTGGGTGGAACAGGTTCAAGGGGGGTGTCGTGGGGCAGCAGTGGGCGCCGGGGCTATCACCGTCTTCTTTCTGGGTTGCCAGGCTCTCACCCCTGGACGATGGCTCCCCCTCCAGGTTCAACTCCCAGCCGCACAGGGGGCTTCCTGGGGACCACAAGCCCCGGCCCCATGGCCGAGCTCTATGGGGCAGCCAACCAGGACTCGGGGGTCAGCAGTTACATCAGCGCTGCCAGCCCCGCCCCCAGCACCGGCTTCGGCCACAGTCTTGGGGTGAGTGGCCAGTCCTGGAAGACTCAGAAGTTGGAGGAGGGAGAGGTTTTGTCTGTTAGCAGGGGCAGAAGGGGGCCGAGGGAGGGTGGATGGAAAAAGATGGTCACCAAGGGGGAACAGTGGGGCTCATCATTCATTCCGTGTGCCAGGCATTAGGTGGGCTCTGGGGATACTACGCAGACTCACTGTCTCTGGCCACATGGAGGCTAGATTCTAGCTTAGGAGTGTCCTCATTTTAACCAGGGTACTGGCAATATGCAGATTTCAAGCCCTACCCCAGAGAATCTTCTAGCGCATCTGCAGTGGGGGCGATATGGGCAAGGCTAGAGAAGGGTCTGTGCCTCACCTCGGTGTTCCTCCGAAGAAAGGAGCCCCTGGGCCTTCTCTGTGTCCCTAGGAATCTAGGAGTCAAATTCTTTTCTCCCCAGGGCCCTTTGATTGCCACAGCTTTCACCAATGGGTACCACTGAAGCAGGAATCAGGTGGCAGGAGGTGAGGAGGTGGGCCGGGGCCTTGGGGGTGGGGGTGGCTCTGGGAGGGCTGGCACCAGGAAGCCCCGTCTGGGCCACAGACCTTGTCCCTGCCTTCATGGAGCCCACAGTCCAGGGGGGAGACAGAACTTCCATAACTGCAGTGGTCAGTGGACCTGAAACCTGCTCAGCCTGCTACATCAAAACTAAATGGAAAGCACAACAAGGGGGCGCCTGGGTGGCTCAGTCGTTAAGCGTCTGCCTTTGGCTCAGGTCATGATCCCGGGGTCCTGGGATCGAGCCCCGCATCCGGCTCCCTGCTCTGCGGGAAGCCTGCTTCTCCCTCTCCCACTCCCCCTGCTTGTGTTCCCTCTCTCACTGTGTCTCTCTCTGTCAAATGGGTAAAATCTTTAAAAAAAAGAAAAGCACAACAAGGCAGTCCACGCGACCTGTCAGACAAATATTTTTTTTTTTTTTTAAGATTGCTAATGCCCCACATTGATGAGGGTGTAGGGGAAGCAACATGTAAATTGTCTTTGTCTTGGGGTTTCCAAAGGGCAGACTGGCACTGTGTGCCCAGGTTTTAAACAGTCATGCCCTTGACCCAACGAGGCCACTTCTAGGCATTTATTTAAAAAACTGCCAAAAACCAGGGCGCCCGGCTGGCTCAGTCGGAAGAGGGTGTGACTCTTGATCTCAGGGTCTTGAGTTTGAGCCCCATGTTGGGTGTGGAGATTACTTAAATAAAATTTTTTTTTAAAAATTAAAAACTGCGAAACACTGAAATGCCCATCAAAAGGAAAGTGGTTAAGTAAATCAGAGCGTATGCGTACATCGGCATGTTACACAGCCATTAAAACGGGATACTGTCAACATATACTCATGTCCGGAGAGTGAGAGAGAGAGGGAACTCTGTACATATGGTCACGCGGGGTACTGTGTGAACCCAGGACATTTCGTTTGTTCCTTCCTTCCTTCCTGCATTTATTCCAATGACTATTAGTCAGTTGAGCACCGTTTCAGGAAGGAGGGATGTAGGAGACAGACAAGGCCCCTCTCTCATTCTACAGACAAAAATCAAGTGGACAAATGAGGAACTTCCAAATTATGTGTGAAGGGGCTACTTCAGATTAGAGGTTCAGAGAAGGTGCCTCTGAGAAGGTGCCACATTTTAAATAAATCCAGTCATGCAAAAATCTAGGGAAAGAGGGCACCTGGGTGGCTCAGTTAGTTAAGCGACTGCCTTCAGCTCAGGTCATGATCCTGGAGTCCAAGGATCGAGTCCCGCATCGGGCTCCCTGCTCAGCAGGGAGTCTGCTTCTCCCTCTGACCCTCCCCCCTCTCATGCTCTCTCTATCTCATTGTCTCTCTCAAATAAATAAATAAAATCTTTAAAAAAAAAAAAAATCTAGGGAAAGAGCATTCCAAACAGGGAACAGAGCCTGCGAAGTGTGTGAACAGAGCTCTGCTAGGAGAGGCTACCCGGGTTCCGGGAGCCTCCGGGAGCCCCAAAG
This sequence comes from Neomonachus schauinslandi, assembly GCF_002201575.2. Classification (NCBI taxonomy): domain Eukaryota; kingdom Metazoa; phylum Chordata; class Mammalia; order Carnivora; family Phocidae; genus Neomonachus; species Neomonachus schauinslandi. The sequence goes on from NC_058416.1 coordinate 76,497,642, forward strand.
AGAGGCGGGGGTGGCGGCAGGTGGCCGCAGGGCCTCCCTGTAACCTCCTGCTGTGTTCCAGCGCCCCAGCCTGCAGCTGACTGAGGACCACAGTGAGCCAGCGAGGGGGCGGGGACACCTCAGCCGCAGCCGCCGCCCCCTCCCCCGCAGCGACTCGGACCGCTACTGCCTGCCCCCAACTCCCCGGGCCCGGCCCCTGCCCTGCTGCCCCCGGACAGCGTCTGGCTCCCCTACTAACCTCCCTCTCTTCCGCCCTTGGCTCCCCTCCCCCACCTGCCCCTCTCCTCCCGCTTTTATTTATTTTGGATTAGCCGGTTGGCCCCCACCCCCCTGGTTCTCCCCTCTCAGGTCTGCACCCCTCCCTCCCTGCCGCACCCCCATAGGACCCTCCCCCCCCCAGAAGGCTTTTGTATTTGTGCATAGCTAGAGTGAGGGCGGAGGGGGTCTGCTACAGGCCGCAAGCCCTATGCTTGTTTTTTATTCTGATTTCCTCTCCTTTTCTCTTTCTTTTTTTCTTTTTTCTTTTTTTTTTTTTAAGAAACCGTTTTTTAAACTATTTCTAGGTTTGTGAATGTGAAGCCCCAGGCCGCAGGGGGCAAGGGGCCAGGTGCCCCCCCACCAGCTGAGAACAAAATGTCTATGTGGGTGTGGGCCCCTGGCCACCTCCCTCCAGCCCTGGAAAGGACAGGGTTGCAGCCAGGCCAAGCCCCTGGAACCATCCCGTCCTGTATCATATGTAAATACTGTGAGGTGAAGCCCCTACCCCTCTGTAAGACCCCTTAGGGGTGAGGGCATCGCCTCACCCCACCTGGCAAAGGTGTCCCCCTGTGTTTCTGTCTCCTCCTCAGACACCGTTACTGTAAGCTTGCAGGCCTCAACTGTGGCCAAGGCAAGCCCGCTCGCTCAGGCCCTAGGGGTCAAGGCCTTGGGCCTGCTCACCCCAAAAACCCAGCATGGGGCCAAAGGGTGAGGAAAGAGAAGGGCTCGCCCGGAGCCACTGCTGGAAAGGAATTAACTCTCCAAAGGTCTCCCCCTGCCCCCTACCTAGGTCAGGCCTTCATGGTTTCTGCTCTGAGCCCCCCATGAGCGGGCATCAAGGGGGTACTTTGGGAAGGGGTGGACCCCAGGGGAAAGCAAAGGGCTTCTCAGGGAACCCCCACATTCTCTCACTGAAGTTTCCCACCAGGATGGTCCCATGGCAGAGCCCCTTGGCAGCCCCGAGCCCCCAAGCCCCCTTCAAAGGAAAAAGAGGCTCAGGGTCTGACTTCATGAACAGTGAGTGACCTGGCTGGCATGGCAGGGCTGAGGCCCACCTACCTGCTGTTGTCCCCCTCTCTGTGTCCCTCTCCCCCAGGTCTGAGGCTGGGGACCTAAGCTCTCTCCCCCATCATAGTTCCCATCCCTGAAAACCCCCTTTGGAGAGTTAATTGTCTGTGTGAGGTGCTTAACCTATTAGCCCTGAGAACACAAAGCAATAATCTTTGTTACTGAGATGCGCGGCTGTTCGTGGTTTTGTTTTGTTTTCTTGTTTTGTTTTTTTTTTTAATGTTTCCTAATAAAAGAGAAGCTGCATTTTATTGGTTTTTATTTTGAATTTTCTACACGTTTGAGCTGAGTCATGAGAGACTCAGCTTCCTTCTCCTCCCCTTCTTGTGACCCCCGTCCCACCCCCACTGGGCCCACCCATGGGCTCAGGGCCCTGGAATTCCGTTTTCTGATTTGTTTGGGGAATTTTTTAAAAAGATGTTACACGGTGTTTTGAAGCCAGCAAGTTACCACCCTCCGGTGTCTCTTCTCTCCACATCTGTAACTTCTTTTTCCAGGTTTTATTTTCAGTTTTAAATTCCTAATAAATTATTTGAAAACGGTGCTGGCTTTGTGAGTTTTTTCCATCTCTGTGTACATTCAGGTCTAGGCACCCCAGTGACACCCTGTTTTCTCCTACCTTCTGTTCGTCTCCTGAAAGTCTGCACTTTCCATTTGACCAAGTTTCATTTACAACCTCTTGACCAGCCTCAAAGCTTAGCGTTGATGATGAGATACCACTTCACACCCATGAGGATGGCCATTATTTAAAAAAAGGGCGGGGGGTAGGGAGATAACAAGTGTTGGTGAGGATGTGGAAATATTGGAAATCCCATGCATTGCTGGTGGGAAGGTAAAGTGGTGCATCTACAATGAGAAACAGTCCGGTGGTTCCTCAAAAAGCTAAACATTGAATTACCATATGATCCAACAATTCCACTTTTAGGTATATACTCCAAGGAATCGAAAACAGGGACTCAGACACTTACACACCAATGTTCATAACAGCATTACCCACCATAGCCAAAAGGTGGACACAATCCAAGTATCCATCAACAGTTGAATGGATAAACAAAAATGTGCTTTAGCCATACAGCGGAATATTATTCAGTCATAAAAAGGAGTGAAGTGCTCATACGTGCTGCAACATGGATGAGCCTTAAAGACATTATACTAAATGAGGGGCACCTGGCTGGCTAAGTAGGCGGAGCATGGGACTCTTAATCTCAGGGTCGTAGGTTCGAGCCCCACATTGGGTGTACAGGTTACTTAAAAATAAAATATACTTTTAAAAAGACATTATATTAAATGAAAGAAGCCAGACACAAAAGGACAAATACTGTGTGATTCCACTTACATGAGGTACCTAGAATGGGCAATTCATTGGGACACAATGTAGAACAGAGGGTACCAGGAGTTGGGGAGGATGGGATCGGCAATTATTTCTGAGCGGTGACAGAGTTTTTCTTTGGAGTAATGAGAAAAATTTGGAAATAAATAGGGTAATGGTTGCACGGGTGTAGAAAATTAAACATTGTGAATATAATTAACGCCACTGAACTGTACACTCAAAATGGTAAAAATAGGAAATTTCATTATGTATATTCTACCACAATTAAAAAAAAAAACTGGGGTGCCTGGCTGGCTCAATCGGAAGAGCCTGTGACTCTTGATCTCAGGGTTGTGGGTTCGAGCCCCACGTTGGGTGTAAAGATTGTTTAAAAAAAACGGGCGCCTGGGTGGCTCAGTCAGTTAAGTGTACTCTTGATTTTGGCTCAGGTCATGATCTCAGGGTCATAAAATTGAGCCCTGCGACAGGCTCTGTGCTGAGCGTGGAGCCTGCTTAAGATTCTCTCTCTCCCGGGCGCCTGGGTGGCTCAGTCGTTAAGCGTCTGCCTTCGGCTCAGGTCATGATCCCAGGGTCCCGGGATCGAGTCCCACATCGGGCTCCCTGCTCGGCAAGAAGCCTGCTTCTCCCTCTCCCATTCCCCCTGCTTGTGTTCCTGCTCTCGCTATTTCTCTGTCAAATAAATAAATAAAATCTTTAAAAAAAAAAAAAAAGATTCTCTCTCTCCCAGGACACCTGGGTGGCTCAGTCCATTAAGTGTCTACCTTCGGCTCAGGTCATGATCCCGGGGTCCTGGGATCGAGTCCACATCAGGCTCCTTGCTCAGCAGGAAGCCTGTTTTTCCCTCTGCCTGCCGCTCCCCCTGCTTGTGCTTTCTCTCTCTCTCTCTGACAAATAAATAAAATCTTTAAAAATAATAAAAAATATAGCGGCGGCTGGGTGGCTCAGTTGTTAGGCGGCTGCCTTCGGCTCAGGTCATGATCCCAGGGTCCTGGGATCGAGCCCTGCATCAGGCTCCCTGCTCAGCAGGAAGCCTGCTTCTCCCTCTCTCACTCCCCCTGCTTGTGTTCCCTCTCTCGCTGCCTCTCTCTCTGTCAAATAAATAAAATCTTAAAAAAATAAAATAAAATAAAATATAAATATAAATAAATATTAGTTATTATTGCTATGGTCCAATATTTAAAACAAACAAACAAAAACCTAACATTGGACCCTTTGCTCCAGTTTGCCTTGAACTCAGAGAATCTTAACAGAGTAAGGTGGGGGAAACTGGCCGAAGTCGGGGTATGGGTGTAGCCAAATGGTCAGATGTGGGGGTTCCAACACCCAGCTCTTCCCCTTCCTAGCTGAAGGACATTGAACCAGCTCCCCAACCTCCCTGAGCCTCAATTTCCTCATGTGTCAAAGGAGAAGGATAAAGAAGCCAGACTTATGTAAAAGGCCACATATTGTAAGTTTCCATTTATATGAAATATCCAGAAGAGGTGAATCTACAGAGACAGACAACGGATTGGGAGGGGCAGGAGGGGAGGGGGAGATGGGGAATAACTGCTTAACGATTAAAGGCTGGCCTCTGAGGTCATAAATGTGTTTTGGAACCAGAGGCAATGCCGGCACAACACTGGGAACGTACTAAATGCCACTGAATGGTTTGCTTTAAAATGGTTAATTTTAGGGGTGCCTGGGTGGCTCAGTTGTTAAGCGTCTGCCTTCGGCTCAGGTCATAATCCCGGGGTCCTGGGATCGAGCCCCACATCGGGCTCCCTGCTCCGCGGGAAGCCTGCTTCTCCCTCTCCCACTCCCCCTGCTTGTGTTCCCTCTCTCACTGTGTCTCTCTCTGTCAAATAAATAAAATCTTTAAAAATAAATAAGTAAATAAATAAAATGGTTAATTTTATGTTACGGGAATTTCACCTCAATAAAATGAGAGTGCTACCCGTAACTTGGGTGATTGAGAATTAAATGTGAGGGCGAACAGAGAGGACTCAACACCAGGCAAGGCACAGAGTAAGTGCTTGGTGAATAGTAATTACTATCAATATCAGACTGCCCCAGATGCCTGGAAATGTGTGATCAGAGCTCAGCAGCGGCTGCCCCCTCCTGAGTGGGACCAACAGCTGCAGTTCACGCATTCACTCAACAAAGATTCCCTTAGCATCCACTGTGTGCAAGACCATGTGTTAGGCACTAATAGGGTGACCAACTCATCCTGCTTTGCAAACAGGAAGTTCCGAGTCCCAAGAACCCTTCATTCCCTGGAAAACCAGGACAACTGGTCACCTTAAAGCATTGATTTAGTATGGGTGTGTGTGTGGGGAGGAGGGTCAAGGTCAACTGGGATCCAAAAGAAGAGTAAGGGACACCTGGATGGCTCATTTGGTAGAGCATACAACTCTTTATCTTGGACTCTTGATCTTCAGGTTGTGAGTTCAAGCCCCATGTTGGACATAGAGATTACTGAGAAGAAAAGGGAAGGGGGAAGGGAAAGGAAGGGGGAGGGGAAGGAAGAAGGAAGAGTAATTAGGAAGTGCAGTGGGAGTAGTATACCAGGAGGAGAGACCAGCAGGTGCAAAAGCTTGAAGTGGGGAGAGACATGAAGCCTTTAATCACGAGCCCAAGGAAGGCCATTGGGGCTGGAGTAGAAGGTATCCCACCCCACTCCATACTGAGAGGTTAGTAGGGGCAGATGAGTCTCTAGGCTGGTTTTGTTTTTGTTTTAAGAACTTATTTATGTATTTGTGAGAGAGAGAGAGAGCAAGAGCAGAGGGAAGAAGCAGAGGGAGAAGCAGGCTCCCTGCTGAGGAGGGAGCCCAATGTGGGACTCGATCCCGGGACCCTGGGATTATGACTTGAGCTGAAGGCAGATGCTTAACCATCTGAGCCACCCAGGCATCCCTGGTTTTGTTTCTTATATAGAGCCACTGGGAAGGTATGAAGGGTGTTAGGCAATGGGGTGGAAGAGTGATGAATGAGGTTTGCTTTGGAAATACAATGGGGACAGATCTGAGAGAGGACCTTGTGGAGGGGAGCAGGGAGATATTGAGGAGGCTGCTGTGAGCATGGAGGCAAGAGATGCTGGACGAGGACCAGGATGTTTTAGGTTGAAAGAAGGGTATGGCTCGTGATGGGGCTGGATGGAGAAAGGGGTGAGGGGAGGGGGTGTTTGGAGGAGCTCCTGGATTCCTGAAGATGTGGGCTTTGAGGAAGACCAGCTTCCTTGGTGGTTGTGCTCAGTTTGAGAAATACTCTCAGCTGAGCTCAGATGCAACTGGAGACACAGTTTGGTAAGAGGAGGGATGGGAATCAGCACCTAGGGAGACCTCTGCTAAGTTAAACCCAGCCCAGTGTTACCTAAGGCCTTCTGGAAACCTCCCAACAGGCCACACAAGGGGCTCAGTGCTCTCTGTGCTGATCACACTAATCCCCCTCTTACATCCGACACAGGGGGAAACAGTAGCTCAGAGATCTGAAGTATCTTACCTAGTCACATAGCTGCTGAGTGGCAAGGTGGGACTTCCAAACTGGGTGCTTCTGATCTCATAGTTGTTTTGTTTTTCTTTATTTTTCTTCTTTCATACAATATTTGATTCATGTATAAAAATAGGTGTAACTTATTTGGATATAATTTGGAAAAACTAAGTGCAAAAAAAAACCATTTTGAGACACTCAAAGGTCTCCAAAAATGGTCTGAGTATTAGATAACACTAAAAAATTGTTATTTTTATTAAGTATGATCATGGCATTATAGTTACGTTTTAAAAAATTTATACTGAGGGATGCCTGGCTGGCTCAGTGTATGGAGCAGGCGACTCTTGATCTCAGAGTTGTGAGTTCAAGTCCCACGTTGGATGTAGAGAGTGCTTAAAAATAAAATCTTAAGGGGCGCCTGGGTGACTCAGTTGTTGGGTGTCTGCCTTTGGCTTGGGTCGTGATCCCAGAGTCCTGGGATCGAGCCATGCATCGGGCTCCCTGATTGGCGGGGGGCCTGCTTCTCCCTCTCCCACTCCCCCTGTTTGTGTTCCCTCTCTCACTGTGTCTCTCTCTGTCAAATAAATAAATAAAATCTTAAAAGTAAAATAAAATAAAATCTTAAGGGGCACCTGGGTGTCTCAGTCGGTTAGGCATCTGACTCTTGATCTCAGCTTGGGTCTTGATCTGGGGGTCGTGAGTTCAAGCCCAGCATGGAGCCCACTTCAGAAAAAATAATAAAATCTCAACAAGAATTCATACTCAAAGCTTTTCCTCTTAAATTAGGAGCAAGGCAAGGATGTCCACTCTGGCTGCTTCTATTCAACATAGTATTGGAAGTCCTAGCCAGAATAATGAGGCAAGAAAAAGAAATAAAAGCCATCCAAATTGGAAAGGAAGAAGTAAACTTATCTCTGTTCACAGATGACATGATCGTATATGTAGAAAACCCTAAAGAGGGGTGCCTGGGTGGTTCAGTCGGTTAAGCATCTGACTCTTGATTTCGGGTCAGGTTGTGGGACTGAGCCCCATATCAGGCACGGCCCTCAGCAGGGAGTCTGCTTGGGATTCTCTCCTTCTCCCTCTGCCCCTCTGCCTGCTTTCTCTCTCTGTCTCTAAAATAAAATAGGGGCGTCTGGGTGGCTCAGTCGGTTAAGCGTCTGCCTTTGGCTCAGTTCATGATCCCAGGGTCCTGGGATGGAGTCCCTTATCGGGCTCCCAGCTCAGTGGGGAGTCTGCTTCTCTCTCTGCCCCTCCCCCGGCTTGTACACTCTCCTCTCTCTCTCTCTCTCTCGCAAAAACAAATAAATAAAATCTAAAAATAAATAAATAAATAAATCTTTTAAAAAAGGAAAGAGTCCACAAAAAAACTGATAGAATTAATAAACGAATTTAGTAAAGTTGCAATCTATAAAATCAACACTCAAAAATCAAGTATGTTTCTACACACTAACAATGAATAATTGGAAAAGGAAATTAAGAAAACATTTCCAATTACAGTAGCATCAAAAATAATAAAACACTGGGGCGCCTGGGTGGGTCAATTGGTTAAGCGTCTGCCTTTGGCTCAGGTCATGATCCGGGGGTCCTGGGATCGAGCCCTTGCATTGAGCTCCCTGCTCAGCGGGGAGCCTGCTTCTCTCTCTCCCTCTGCCTCTCCCCCAGCTTGCCCTCCCTCTCTCAAATAAATAAATAAAATCTTTAAAAAAAAAAAAGTAAAACACTGGGGCACCTGGCAGGCTTAGTAGGTGAAGCATGTGACTTGATCTCAGGGTTTTAAGTTCAAGCCCCACATTGTATGTAGAGATTACTTAAAAATAAAATCTTTACAGGGACAACTGGGTGGCTCAGTTGGTTAAGTATCTGCCTTCGGCTCAGGTCATGATCCCGGGGTCCTGGGATCGAGCCCCGCATTGGGCTCCCTGCTCAGTGGGGAGCGGGCTTCTCCCTCTCCCACTCCCCCTGCTTGTGCTCTCTACCTGACAAATAAATAAATAAAATCTTCAAAAAAAAAAAAAAGAAAGAAAAAGTTGGAGGATTCATACTTCTTGATTTCAAAACATATTACAAAGTAAAACAAACAAAAACATACTACAAACTACAGTAATCAAAACAGGCATATAGACAGACACAGACCAGTGGAACAGAGTAGAGAGCCCAGAAATAAACCCTCACTTACATGGGCAAATGATCTCCGACAAGGGTGCCAAGGTCATTCAATGTGGAAAGGACAATGTCTTCAACAAATTGTGTTGGAAAAATTAGATATCCACATGCAGAAGAATGAAGTTGGACCCTTATCCTATGCCATCTACAAAAATGAGCTCAGGGGCACCTGACTGGCTCAGTTGGCAGAGCATGTGACTCTTTTTTTTTTAATTTAAGTAATCTCCCATAATCTCTACAGCCAGCATGTGGTCTGAACTCAGGACCTCCTCCCACCCCGCCGAGATCAAGAGTCGCATGCTCTACTGAGTGAGCCAGGCACATGCCCCTAGAGCATGTGACTCTTGATCTTGGGGTCATGAGTTCAAGCCCCACATTGGGGTTAGAGTTTACTTAAAAAAAAAAAAAGTTCAAAATGGATTAAAAACCTAAATGTGAGACCTAAAACTACAAAACTCCTAGGAGAAAGCATAGAGGAAAAGCTTCATGCTATTGGAGTTGGTAATGATTTCTTAGATATGACACCAAAAGCAAAAGGCAACAAAAGCAAATAGGACTACATCAAACTGAAAAATGTTCGTGCTTAAAAGGACACAACAGGGGCTCATTCGGTTAAAGCATCTGCCTCCAGCTCAGGTCATGATCCCGGGGTCCTGGGATTGAGCACCACATTGGGCTCCCTGCTCTTCGGGGAGTCTGCTTCTCCCTCTGACCGTCCACCCCCGCCCCCAGCTTGTGCTCTCTCTCTCTCTCTCAAAGGAATAAATTAAAATTAGAAAAAAAAGGTGGGGGGGACACAACAAAGTGAAAAGTGACCTACGAAATGGGAGAAGATATTTGCAAATGATCTATCTGATAAGAAGTTACTATCTGGACTACATAAAGAACTCCTTCGCTGGATGGTTTGGCTATGGGAAAAAAGGTTTGGATACTTTGGGATACGGCCTCAATGTGCTCATCTGTAATAGTCCTTAATCATAGGGTCTCCTGCGTAAAGCTCTTAGGATCTTTCCTGGCCTAGCGCTCAAGGAGTGTTTGCTGTTGTTGCTGTTTTGCTGTTGTTGTTGTTGTTGAAGAGGGCTCGGGACTACGAGGCAGGTGCACACAGGTTCCAATCCCAGCCCTACCACTTTCTAGCTGTGTGACTTTGGGCCCGTGACTTAAGCTCTCTGAACCTGTGTCACCATCTGTAAAAGAGGGGAAGATGGTGACAACAAGCATAACTATGTCAGAGGATTGTTGCTAGGCTGGAAAGCCACGCACGTGAAGCTCTCAACACAGTGCCAAGCAAACAGAAGTGCTCAGCACGTGGTAGCCATTAACTGCTTTTAAGCATTTCCTGACAGCAAGAGCCTTGTCTTTCAGGGGTGGGGCAGGTGTGACCTTGCTGGAGTGTGGGTACGCCGTCACCTGAAGGAGCCAAGAAGCTGTCCTTAGCTGTTCTTTCCACTGGAGGGTGTGTTCTTCCCAGGCTGGGAGAAGCTGTGTGGTACACACCTGTGCATGATTCTGGGGGCAGCCTAAGGTCATGGTACAAAGAGTGTAGGGGCCTGGCGGGGTGCATTCCTCATTTCACACATCTCTGTCCAGGGGAAGAGGGGTCTGGTAGTAGCCTGACCCCTCCCCAACCAGGGGCTTTGCCTAAGCCCCAGCACAAAATGCACATGGGAATGTGTTCAGCCTGCCTTTGTGGCAAGCCTCCAGCTGGTGGAGGGAGGAGGAGAAAAGGAGGGAAGTAGACAGGACTAACCCTCTTTCTGGCCTCAAGGGGCCTCAAGCACTCTCACCCAGCACTACAATTCCCTGTCATGAGGTGATATTGTGGTATCATAAGCACCAGATCCAACTCACATCTTGGTCCTGCTATGGGACACCGGGGCAGTCCCTTAACCTCTCTGATCGTCTTCTCTGCAAAATGGAGTTTTGTAACTGGACCCACCTCGGACGTTTATGCCAGGTTCTTAGCATGGGACCTGGAATAGAGTTAGTGCTCAGGAAATGGGACTTAATACTATTAGCCTTAGAGGATTTCGTAGCACCAGCTTCTCCTCTTTCCTCAGACCCAACAGGAGCAGTGCCTGTTCCTCTGTTTCATTCTGACCCCGGAGAACCCACACAAGAGGGACTTAGCATTTTGTTGGCCAAGTCTTCCCTTTCCTTGGGTAGCCGTCACCCATTGTGGAGGCTAAAGGGGAAGACCCTTTCATCAGGTTGATGTGGGGTCCTGAGCTAACCTTACTTTCTCCCCCAAGGCTCTCCCAGCCTCCACCCACCTCTCGGTGGGCACTGAGTCTCTGTCATCCCAAGCAGCACTGTCCAGTAGAACCCTCTGGGACGATGGAAACGTTCTATTTCTGTGAGGCACAGTGGCCACCAGCCACATGTAGCTACTGAACACTTGAAAAGTGGCTAGTGGGGCTGAGAAACTAATTTTTAATATTATTTAATTGTGGGGCGCCTGGGTGGCTCAGTTGTTAAGTGTCTGCCTTCAGCTCAGGTCATGGTCCCAGGGTCCTGGGATCAAGCCCCGCGTCAGGCTCCCTGCTCTGTAGGAGGCCTGCTTCTCCCTCCCTCACCCTCCCCTGCTTGTGTTCCCTCTCTTTCTGTGTCTCTCTCTGTCAAATAAATAAATAAAATCTTTAAAAAATATATTATTTAATTGTAATGGATTTAGATAGCCACAGGGGGCTGATGGCTACTATATTGGACCAATGTAGAAACCTCAGACATATGAAGAGTCGGATGACTTGAAATGATCCCAGGCCGAATGCAGGCAGAGTCAGGCCCAAGCAAATAAATCGCTTGCTCTTTCTGGGCCTCAGTTTCCCCATCTGCTTACTAAATGCTGTTTCAGTGTTAACTCATTAGCTGAAGGAATTTTCCTGGGGCTCCTGGTTTGGGACAAAACATGGGAGCGCTTCCAGATGGATTTCTTCTTTTTTGGCCCTGGTGCACACCCAAGGGAAAAGTAGAGAGAGCTGGAATCCTGGAATGCTTGAGCAGAAGCCACCGGGTTAGGATTAGGCCACTGGATTCTGTACTGACTCGGACATGGCATAACCATGCCAGGATGGAGGGCAAGGGCTCAGTGGGAAGAGGCAGGTATGGGTTCACATCAGGGTGTGGCCACTTCCAGCTTTTCCTCAGGCTGAGCCTGGGATCATGACCTGAGCGGAAGGCAGACACTTAACGACTGAGCCACCCAAGCACCCCCTTATTTATTTATTTATTTATTTATTTATTTATTTATTTATTTATTTTATTCTACAAGTCAGATCCAAGCCTTTGGAACTCCAAAGCCCCTTACAAACCCACATTGGGGAAAGGGGGAGGGGGCAGTATTAATGTGGTGGGGAAAAATAAAACATGTGCCTTAGAATTAGACATGCTTAATAAAAAAAAAAAATTAAAAAAAAAAAAAGAATTAGACATGCCTAAGTTTGGGCCCCTGCTCTGCCATTTGCTGGCTGCGTGACCTCAGGCAAGTCAACCTCACCTCTCTGAACCTGTTTACTCATCTGCCAAATGCATGATTGGTAGGGACTACTCACTGAGACCCACAGCTGAGACCCAGGCCCATGAGAAGGCTTGGAGGCAATGATAGAATTAGGCTGAGTGCAAAGGGGGTGGGGTGAGGGTCAAGGTTCCAAGCCATGCAACCTCCAGAAATAATCTCTTCCATTAAAAGGTGCTAATGAAAATACATACACGGGGCGCCTGGGTGGCTCAGTTGGTTAAGCGACTGCCTTCGGCTCAGGTCGTGATCCTGGAGTCCCGGGATCGAGTCCCGTATCGGGCTCCCTGCTCAGCAGGGAGTCTGCTTCTCTCTCTGACCCTCCCCCATCTCATGTTCTCTGTCTCTCATTCTCTCTCTCGCAAATACATAAAATCTTAAAAAAAAAAAAAAGAAAATACATACACCACTTCCAAGATCCCTTGCTCCCAGGGCTTGCTTGTTGGTAAAGGTTATTCCGGCCACAGAGTCAAGGCCAACTCAGAGCAGGTTTGGAGCAAAGCAAATACTACAGCCTTATCTTGGGGACACAGTGTGGGTATAAAGCAGGAGGCCATAAGTGACTTTAGTCCTTCCTCTTGCTCACCAACTTGACAACAAAATGAAATTCCTTGTATTGGCTGCTCTACTCATAGGTAAGCAAGTCTCCCCGGTCCCGTCCCTTCGGTGCTAAGATCTCACTCCTCGGGATTGGGGGCTACAGCTAACAGGGCTGGCTGGACCTGGAGCTCTCTATCGGGCTTAACAGAACCCATGCTGGGGTTCCCTCAAGTCCCCCCAACAGCTGGCACCTTTTCAGCCTTAGGTCCGAACTCAGACGATCCCTCTCAGAAGGGCCTACCAGCCCACCTGAGCGAAGAGAGACCTTTCTCCTTTCTGTCCACCGCATGGCCTTGGTATGGGGTCTTCCCAGCACCTACCTTTGCCTGCAATTTGTATCTTGTTTCTTGTTGATTCAGTTCCTCTTTTTAAAGCTTTACTTAAATTAAACTAATTATTTATTTATTTTTAAGTAAACTCTACCCCAACCTGGGGCTTGAACTCAAGACCCTGAGATCAAGAACTTCATGCTCTACCAACTGAGCTAGCCAGGTGCCCCAATTCATTTCCTTTTTATTCTCCACCCCCACAGAAGCATGGGCTCCATGAGAGCAAGGATAGAGCTGTTGGTGCCATTTACTGAATGAATGAATGGAATCAGATACATTGGGATTCAGATCCCACCTCATTCATTCATCATTCTTTCATTCATTCCACATTGATGTATCAGAGGCTCCGAGGTATCAGGCTCTGGGTTGAGACTGAGGACTCATAGATGAAAAATCCATGCTCCTTGCCTAGGGAACAGACACGCACACACACACACACGCACACACAAACACATACAAACATGCACACATACACAGGCACACACATGAGAAGAGCTGTGTGCAGGTCTGGCCTGTGCAAAGAACAGAGCTGGCTGGATCAGAGACAGAGAAAACAGGGAGGCAGGAGGGAGGTCTGGAGATGGGCCAAGGTGGCCAGGCCATTCCTGTCTGCTGCCAGTACGGAGGCTGCTCATAGGGGAGAGTGACCAGCCGCCACCCTTACTTTGCCCTGGGGTTTAATTGTTTTTTAAGATTTATTTATTTATTTGAGGGGGGAGGGGCAGAGGGAGAAAGGAACCTAAGCAGACTCCACCCTGAGCACGGGGCTCAATCTCACAACCCTGAGACCATGATGTGAGCCAAAACCAACAGTCGGACGCTTAACCGGCTGAGCCACCCAGGTGCTCCTGCCCTGGGGTTTAAACATATGGAGCAGCTCCAGTGCGCACAACAGATCAAAGGAAGAAAGGGCAAGGTGTGGGGCAAAGAGATGATACTGGCAGCCGATTGAAGGGGACCCCAAAATCATATAGTGCCCTCTTCTCTTTAGGGTACCAAATTTCACAGGCTATGGCTCTGAAAATGAGGTAAAGGGGTCCTGCTTCCTGAGTCTGTTGTGCCAAACCTTGTGCTACAAGCAGACTTCTTAAAAACATATTCATTAGATATTTATTGAGCACCTACTATGTGTCGGGTACTTTCCTTAATTGGTGTGTTGATTATTTCATTCATATAACTCATCATATACTTACAGAGCGCCTACTATGCATCAGGCTCTGGGGAATAAAAGCCCTGAGGCCTTGAGTTTATAGTCCAGCGAGCAGGAAGCATTAAATAAATAGATGGAGACAGACTGCTAGAGGTACGAAGAAGCAAAGGACATAAAGAAAAGTGATAGCAGAAGAGCCACTTGGCTTGGGTGGTCAAGAAAGAGGAGGTGGCATTTTTTTTTTTAAGGTTTATTTATTTGAGAGAGAGAGTGAGAAAGCGGGGGAGAGGCAGAGGGAGAGGGAGAGAGAATCCCAAACAGACCCCATACTGAGTGTGGAGCCCGATGCAGGGCTCAATCCCATGACCCTGGTGCCCTGAGGAGGTGGCATTTAAACCAAGATCCTCCAGCTTTTTGAAAAGTGAGATGACAAGCATGCTGGCAGAGGAAACAACAGGTGCATGGGCCCTGAGGCAGAAAATAGCTTGTCCTGTTGAGGATGGTAGGCCACCCAGGTCTCCTGACTACTCCTTATACTCCTGCCCCATCTCAACCCCACCATTCCCCACCTAACCCATTTTATTTTATTTTAAGATTTTATCTATTTATTAAGAGAGAGACAGCGAGAGAGGGAATACAAGCAGGGGCAGAGGGAGAGGGAGAAGCAGGCTCCCCACTGAGCAGGGAGACCGATGCAGGGCTCGATCCCGATCCCAGGACTCTGGGATCATGACCTGAGCCCAAGGCAGATGCTTAACGACTGAGCTACCCAGGCACCCCCCACCTAACCCATTTTAGATCCCACTTACCATGTTCCAATTTTTCCACCCTCTAACACAATATCCAATTCCCTTATTTATTTCATTTATTGCTTATTGGTTTCTCCCCCAACTAGGACATAAGTTCAATGATGTTATAGATTTTCTATTTGCTCGCTGATGTATCTCCAGTTCCTAGGGCAGTGACTGGGCCATTGTAGGTGCTCAATAAATATTTGTTGGATAAATAATGGGGACCCCACTGAAAACATATGTTCACACAAAAACTAGGATGCAACTGTTAATAGCAGCACTATTCATAAGAGCCAAAAATTATAAACCCAGATGTCCATCATATGATGAATGGATAAACAAAATGTGGGTCTGTCCATACAGTGGAATACTATTCAGTTATAAAAAGGAATGAAGTACTGTTATATGGTACAATGTGGATGAACCTCAAAGACATTATGCTAAGTGAAAGAAGCCAATCACAAGAGGCCACATGTTGTACGATTCCATTTACATGAAGTGTTCAGAAGAGGCAAATCCATACAGACAGAAAGCATTTTGGTGATTGCCAGAGGGGCACGGGGAACAATCGCTAATGGGTACAGGGTATTCTTTTGGGGGTGATGAAAATGTTCTGGAATGAGTGGTGATGGTTCCACAACTCTGTGAGTATACTAAAAACCACTGAAATGTACATTTTAAGTGGTTAAATGGTGAATTTTATGTTATGTGAACTTTATCTCAATAACAAATTATTTTTTAAAACGTTTTCCAAAAAGAAAAAAATCCCTACTCACATTACCAGGTTCCTGCATCCAGCTCTCTTCCGAGGAGGCAGCTGGTGGGGTGCGGGGGGCAGCGTGGGGCCAGAGAGCAGGCAAGCAGTGAGCGGGGCTCCTGGGCGCTGGCGGAGCTGATAATCAGGACGTATTTAAACTCTGGCTGTGTCTTCTTGCAGTGGCCGCTGCCGATGAGGGCATCAGCCCGCGGGCAGTGTGGCAGTTTCGCAACATGATCAAGTGCACGATCCCCAGCAGTAGCCCCTTGCAGGAGTACAACGACTACGGCTGCTACTGTGGCCTGGGTGGATCCGGCACCCCTGTGGATGAACTGGACAAGTGAGTGATCGATCGGCAGAGAGGGCGGAGTGACCGTGGGGTGGGGGGAGGGCACAATCCAAGGATCTCACGAGGAGGCACAGAAAGGGGAGTTGCATATTTGCTAAAGATAACATATTTTCACCTCTTGTCATAAACAAACATGCTCCAAGAGGACCCTGAATCCAATGCTCTATCAGGAGGAAAAAGCGAAAGGTTGGAGATTTAAGTAGTAGCGGGTGCTGCTGCCCTCTAGTGGCAGAACATCGCAACACAAGACACTGCAGAGAAGATTCAATTGTCCTCTTAACCCCCCAGCAGGGGTTAAGACTCTCACTGCATCTTCAGAATATATGATTGTACTATATGCCTGCGACCATTTTTAAATCGCCATAAATAAACATGAAGGACTAAAGTTTTTTCAAGCCACAGGACCAATATCTTCCGGAGCATGTCAGCTAAATCATCCCTACCTGTTCCCGAGGCTGACCTGCTTCCCTGCCCCTCTCCAGGTGTTGCCAGACGCACGACCACTGCTACTCAGAAGCCAAGAAGCTGGACAGCTGTAAATTCCTCCTGGACAACCCCTACACCAAAACCTACTCATACTCATGCTCTGGCTCTGAGATTACCTGCAGCGGTATGTTTAGTCTCTTGTTGGCTTGTCAGCCCTCAATAGACAGGGGAGGAAATAATAGTAATGATATCCACCATTTATCAATCACTTCGTTGGCGCCAGGCTGTGTCTCCTTGAATCCTGGCAAAAACCCTAGGTGATCGGTATTATTATTATACCCATTTAACTGATGACGAAACGAAGGCTCAGAAGGCTGAGCCAATTGCCGTGGGGCACACAGCTCATACATGGTGGTGTTTGGTTTTTTTTTTTTTTAAGATTTTATTTATTTATTTGAGAGAGAGAGAGAGAGACAGTGAGAGAGGGAACACAAGCAGGGGGGAGAGGGAGAAGCAGGCTTCCCGCGGAGCAGGGAGCCCGATGTGGGGCTCGATCCCAGGACCCTGGGACCATGACCTGAGCCAAAGGCAGACGCTTAACGACTGAGCCACCCAGGCGCCCCGTGGTGTTTGGTTTTGAACACAGGTCTATATGACTCCAAAGTCTCTGCTCTTAACTGCCATGCTATACAGCTTCGTTATTTCATAAAAAAGAGTTTAGAACTACCATTTATGAGTTTCTTATTACCTCCCAGGTGCTAGGCTAAGGTTTTAATAACCCCATTTTCCAGGTGAGAAAGCTGAGACTCAAAATAGCTACTTGCCCCAAATGACACAGCTTCTAAGTGGAAAGGCCAGCATTTGAACTCAGTTGTTTCTGATATCAAAGGTTCTGGTCTTAACCACTAAGTTATGCAGAGCTCCTGGTGAAGTATGTCCGTTCAGGAAGGTAGTTCTGAAGAGCAGACGATTCAGAGAGGTGAAGGGTATTGTCATGCTAGGCCAGCATCTGGATTTGCACTACTCTCTACTACGCACCCACAGACGGGTCCCATTTTTCAAAACTGTACATACAATCTTGGAATAACCACAATTCAAATCCAGGAGGCCAAGAAAGAAAAATTTTTTTAAATAAAGATTTTATTTATTTGACAGAGAGAGACAGCAAGAGAGGGAACACAAGCAGGGGGAGTGGGAGAGGGAGAAGCAGGCTTCCCGCGGAGCAGGGAGCCCCATGCGGGGCTCGATCCCAGGACCCTGGGATCATGACCCAAGCCAAAGGCAGAGGCGAAACGACTGAGCCACCCAGGCGCCCCGGCCAAGAGAAAAATTACCAGGGGCGCCTGGGTGGCTCAGTCGTTTCACGTCTGCCTTCAGCTAGGGTCATGATCCCGGCGTCCTGGGATCGAGCCCCACATCAGGCTCTTTGCTCAGCAGGGAGCCTGCTTCTCCCTCTCCCTCTGCCTGCTGCTCCCCCTGCTTGTGCTCTTTGACTCACTCCCTCTCTCTCTCTCAATCTGACAAATAAATAAAATCTTTTAATAAAATAAAAGATTACTGAATATAAGTAGAGGTACGTAATTAAATTATGGGTAACAAAATTGAAACTCATTTTAAAAGTTATTGTTGTTGTTTCTTTTGGTTAAAAAGGTAAACAAGGCCAAAGTAATGTAATTTCAAACTCTTCAGAGGTGTATCACAGAAAGGAGAAGATGCCTATAATCCTACCTCCCAAAATAACCAGTTGGATATATTGCCCTTCATTTTCCTTTAGTAAAATATCTTGGAAACATGTCCACATATGGGTATACTTAATTATTTTAAATATCTGTATAATATTCTACTGTAAAAACATTTTGTAATTTTTTAAATATGTGCTATAAAGTAGAGAAATTGCCTTGCTAAACTTCACTAAGGTGAGATGTACAATATTTTGCTGCCTTGAGTATATGTTTTAGTGTTTTCCATATTGCCTTTTTTTTTAAGATTTTTTTTATTTTATTATTTTATTATTTTTTTAATTTTTTTTTTTTTTTAGATTTTATTTATTTGAGAGAGACAGAGACAGTGAGATAGCACAAGTGGGGAGGAGAGGGAGAAGCAGGCTCCCCACAGCAGGGAGCCCGATGCGAGACTCGATCCCAGGACCCTGGGATCATGACCTGAGTGGAAGGCAGACGCTTAACCAACTGAGCCACCCAGGCGCCCTTCCATATTGCTTTAAAGTTGCTTGCCTACGTTATCAGAGATCTATAGCTATATGAGTTTTAAGAGCTCATTTTTTTTTAAAGATTTTATTTATTTGAAAGAGAGAGCACAAGCAGGGGGAGGGGCAGAGGGAGAAGCAGCTCCCCGCTGAGCAGGGAGCCCGATGTGGGGCTCCATCCCAGGACCCTGGGATCACGACCTGAGTCAAAGGCAGATGCTTAATTGACTGAGTCACGCAGGTGCCCCAAAAGCTCATTTTAAGTCAAATAGGACTTCCCAAAAGGCACCCATCACGCGTAGGATTGCCAGATTATACACATGTTGCCCAATTAAATTTGACTTTCAGATAGACAATGAACATTTTTTTTATTCTACATTCCAAACACTGCATTTATTGTTTATCTGATAGTCTGGTATTTTTATTTGTTAAATCTGTCAACCCTAGGGCGCCTGGGTGGCTCAGTTGGTTGGGCGACTGCTTTCGGCTCAGGTCATGATCCTGGCGTTCCGGGATCGAGTCCCACATCGGGCTCCCTGCTCCAGGGGGTCTGCTTCTCCCTCTGCCCTCTTCCCTCTCGTGCTCTCTGTCTCTCATTCTCTCTCTCTCAAATAAATAAATAAAATCTTAAAAAAAAAAATCTGTCAACCCTAAATTTGTATCAATAGAATGGCTACAAGATTATTCCAGCTAATTCTTCCCGCCCCCAGATTGGACAAAGCAGGATCTACCTTGGCTCAGTCCTCTCCTCTTGCTCTTTTACAGACAAAAACAAAGAGTGCCAGGCCTTCATCTGCAACTGCGACCGCAATGCTGCCATCTGCTTTTCAAAGGCCCCATATAACAAAGAGCACAAGAACCTGGACACCAAGAAGTACTGTTAGTGATTGAGCATCCCCCTGGGAAAGCATCATCCCTATGTACCGCATAGCCTTCACCTTACCCTGTCTCCTCCAATAAAGCACTTTATTGAAAGGCCTCAGGTTTGGAGACTGTTTCATTCTCTGTGTCTCTAAGTCTCTTCTTAGTTTTTTGTGAGCATCATTCCTTCTAGCCTTGGAAGTTGAATTAGAGGGCTATTTCTAGGGAGTGAACACCATAAGACCTGAATGATTAACAACTGATTATTTACTCTGTGCCAGATTGAAATGCATAATATATCTTCTGAGGTAAAAACCTACCTCTTTTTCATTATCCCCAGGGCTGGGGGAGAGAGAAAACTAATCCCTTTAACATTTTTTTTTAAAGATTTTATTTATTTATTTGACAGAGAGAGACACAGCGAGAGAGGGAATACAAGCAGGGGGAATGGGAGAGGGAGAAGCAGGCCTCCCGCGGAGCAGGGAGCCCGATGCCGGGCTCCATCCCAGGACCCTGGGATCATGACCTGAGCCGAAGGCAGACGCTTAACGACTGAGCCACCCAGGCGCTCCCTTTAACAATATTTTTTAAAAGATTTTATTCATTCAGGGGCACTTGGGTGGCTCAGTGGGTTAAGCGTCTGCCTTCAGCTCAGGTCATGATCCCAGGGTCCTGGGCGAGCCCCAGTCGGGCTCCCTGCTCTGAGGGAAGCCTGCTTCTCCCTCTCCCAGTCCCCCTGCTTGTGTTTTGACAGAGGGAGAGACAGCGAGAGAGGAAACACAAGTAGGGGGAGTGGGAGAGGGAGAAACAGGCTTCCCGCTGAGCATGGAGCCCGATGCAGGGCTTGATCCCAAAACCCTGGGATCATGACCTGAGCCCAAGGCAGCCGCTTAACTGACTGAGCCACCCAGGCGCCCCCCAAATTAAAAAAAAAATCTTAAAAAAATATTTTATTCATTCATCCTACAGCAAGAGAAAGCACAAGCAGGGGGAGCAGCAGAGGGAGCGGGAGAAGCAGGCTCCCCACCAAGCAGGGAGTCCCATATGGGGCTGGATCCCAGGACTCCGGGATCGTGACCCTAGCGGAAGGCAGATGCTTAACACACTGAGCCACCCAGGCGCCCCCCTTTAACAATCTTTCAATGAGCATCTGATGGGTGCTCATTAAAAGAAATGGAATATGGGAAACACCAGTACAGTGGCTGAAACTTAAAAGAATAAATAAACTGAATTGTGAGTATTCTGAAGTAGCGATTACATCCCAGCAGCCACAGTATCTTCACAGTGCTTTGCACATCGCACACGCTCATTAAGTAATTGTTCAACGAAGGTACATCTTGGCGCCAAGTTTTGCTGCAGTTGAGGAAAAACCACGTGGCTATATTTACCTTTTCAGATCACGTGATCCTGAGCCCAACCCAGCCAGGGATTTCAGAGTAGGAAATGTGATTGGGTATCTTTTGGACACGTGGTCTCCGGGTCCTTTTTTTTTTTTTTTTTTTTTTAATGTTGAAAAGCGGCCCAGCCCCCGGGCGACCTCGGCGCCTCCCGGGCTCTGGCCCCGCCCCCTCGCGCGTCGGCCCCAGCTGGCGCAGGCGCAGTGGTTGGTAACGGTTGCTCCAGCCGGCGTCAGGGTGAGGTGGCGGCGACGGGTCCGTGCGCGGCTTCCTGGGTCCTCGGTGCGCAGTTCTCCAGGGTCAGACTGCTGCGGGAAGGAAAGAGTGGGCGGGCCGAGTGTGAAAAAAGAGCGAGCTCACGTGGGTATGACGTTGGGGCCCACCTTCCTGCGGTGCGCGTGCCCGTCTGGATGTCTCGGCCCCACACACGCCCTGCCGCCCCAAGCCCCCTGCCAGTTTCCGGTCGGTAGCTCCTCCGGGGCTCCCATCCCGGAAAGGGTCGAGGGGGCCGGGAAGCTGGGGTGCCAAACTGGCGCGAGGAGAGAGGCGAGTGGATGTGGGGCGAGCCAAGGGCTTCTGCGCCCCAAGTCCCCACTGTCAAAGAGGGGAAACAAAGGAGGGCTTTGCAGCTCTGACCTCCGGTTGGAATGCTCTCCCTTTCCCCGCCTGGTGCTTGCCTGTTCATCCCTCAGGACTTAGTTGGGGTCACCTCAAGAAGTTTCTTGAGTCTTGCCATTCTTCCCTCCCAAAGTGCAATTTTGCGCAGTTACCCCACCGGGCTTCTATAGATATTAAAGGGAGTTCAGAACTGGATGGACTGGCTTTGATTACTGGCCTGGTCACCCCAGGTGACCTTAGGCTAGTTACATAAAATCTCCAAGCTTCAGGATCCTCATTTTTCAAAAGAAATAATATAGTATGCAGATCATAGGGTTGTGGGAATTAGGTGAGCCAGCGCCTTGTAAAATGCTTCCTACAGTGCTTGTTGTATAGTAAATGTTCCATAAATACTATTTTCCCAAGGGGAAGGAGAAGGAAGGATACTCTGTTTTCTTTAGAAAGGCTTTATTATATCAAGCAAGATTTGGCTTTTGTAATCTTTTAAAAAAAGGTACACAAAAAGGAAATGTAGCTCTGGAGAAGATACATGCGAGTCTAGTTAAAGGAGTACTCAGTAGAGGACAAAGGTTTAGGCTAGTGATAATGGCTGACATTTGCTTACTATGTGCCAGGCACTGTGCTAGGAGCTTGGGATGCATCACTACCTTTTTTTTTGAAGATTTTATTTATTTGACAGAGAGAGAACACAAGTAGGCAGAGAGGCAGGCAGAGGGAGAGGGAGAAGCAGACTCTCCACTGAGCAGGGAGCCCGACGTGGGGATCGATCCCAGGACCGTGGGATCATGACCCAAGTCGAAGGCAGCCACTTAACCGACTGAGCCACCCAGGGGCCCCGAATCACTACCTTTCTTGATCTTCCCTAACAACCCAATGAGGTAGCTACTAGCATCCTCATCTATAAAGAGATTGAAGATTAACCACTTGTCCAAATTCACATAACTAGTAACTAGCAAGACAGGATGGAGGGGCGCCTGGATGGCACAGTCGTTAAGCGTCTGCCTTCGGCTCAGGTCATCACCCCAGGGTTCCTGGGATGGAGCCCCGCATCGGGCTCCCTGCTCTGCAGGAAGCCTGCTTCTCCCTCTCCCTCTCGCACTCCCCCTGCTTGTGTTCCTGCTCTTGCTGTCAAATAAATATATAAAATCTTAAAAAAAAAAAAAAGGGATGGAAATCCAGGTCTGTCTATATCCTAAGAGTTTCAATTCCATGCTATAGTCCTTTCTAATAAATTGAGAAAAAAAAAAAACACTCTCCTTTCTTGGATGAGATTAACTTTTTTTTTTCCCTTCACAAAGTGGAATTTATCTGTTTTGTGACCTAAAGATTAAATAAAAAATCTGGATCTGAGCACCATCTTGAATCTCAAGAAGGACAATGTATCTGGAATTAACTAATTCAGATTAACTATTCCAGTTAACTATTATACCCCGTTCCTAGGAGCAGGGTAACCAATTCTTCCTGGTTTTAGCACTGAAAGTCCTGCAACCCAGGAAACTCCCTCAGTACTGGGCAATGTGGGACAGTTGGTCACCCCACCTAGGAGTGTTGGATTTCCTATTGGTCCTTAAATGCATCCTCTCGGGAAAACTTTGGCATTCACTGAAGACTGACCCTTATGCGTGGCCAAGCATTTCTTACGGGGTTAATTTATTAAGTGAGTTAATGTGTTGTAAAATACTTTGCATAGTGTTTGTGATATAGTGTGCTCAATAAATGCTATTATTTAAGGGAGAGGTGAGAGACATACTCAATTTATGACACTGTAAAAAGGAATATGAGTTAGTGGGAAACTGCTTTTGAGTGTTACATACTTGTTTGCCTTTGTGACTTCTACTTACCACAACTGTGATAGCAGAGCAGAGCCATGGAAGCAGTTGAAGCCTATAACCGGGGCAATGACAAACCAATAGCACCCACTAGTCAGTTTGTTATTCCAGCAGAGGGCACTTACAGTGGGTTGGGAACTGCCATGCTGGTAAAAAGCAAAAGATGTAAAGTGAGGAGACAGCAGAGTTCCTCTTGGGACAAATTTTTGGGGAGGAATTCCATCTCAGGAGAAACTATGAACAAAACGAACATTCCTAAGGTCCTGAAGACTTGGTTTCATGAATCGTGCCAGCATTAGGTGATAGAAGGAGCCTGCCTCCTTCCTTTGCAACCTAACCTGCTCTCCACTGCCCACTGCATCTTAACCATTCCTGGTCTCCTTGGCCAGTTGTACTGCTGGTTTCTACTTTGGGCTTCTTTCTAAGCATAAGCCTCAGACAAATAGGAAGCAGTTGTTTAAAAAGAACAGAACTGGGAGGAAAGTCTTGGATTCTAGTCCTGGCTCTTATACTATGTTGTATGGCCTTCAGTAAGTCTGGATCTTAGTTTCCTCCAAAATAAAATGGGGGGGGGGGGATGCATTTAATTTGCTCTCATTCTGTCATTCCATGCATGAATCTGTGACATTTTGTGGTAGAGAATAAGGATGGGGAAATAGCACATTCTCTGTGAGCCACTTGAAGCCAAGAGGTTGTTTGTTTTTTAAGATTTTATTTATTCAATTGAGACACAGAGATACAGACAGAGAGAGCATGAGCAGGGGGAGAGGCAGACGGAGAGGGAGAAGCAGGCTCCCTGCCGAGCCAGAAGCCCGATGCGGGGCTCGAGCCCAGGACCCTGGGATCATGACCTGAGCTGAAGGCAGATGTTTAACCATCTGAGCCACCCAGGTGCCCCTGAAGCCAAGAGGTTGTATCTTTGTAGCCTTAGTACCTTAATACAGTATCTGTCAGTAACCACTGAAATTTGTGGATGAGAATAGCTTGAGATCCAAAAGACCCAGATTTGAATACAATTACTGGTACTGACTTTTGGTAGCTGAGCAAATCTGATTCAAAGCACCTTAGGATCCTCCTCTGCAAAAAAGCTGGAATGAGATTTACAACAACCTTACACCTCTTCAGAAATAATGACTATGGGAAAATGTACAGTTGTGCAGATGAAAAGAACTCTGTTGGTTTCAAGATCCTGGATTATCCCATTTAACTAAAATTTACTTCCTAGGCAGGTGCAGGATGAACATGTATTGCTTTGCCCTAATTTTAGACAAAGGACTATCGAGAATAGGCTGTGATTCTTTCATCCGCTTTACTTTTTGATGAGATTGTGCTGAAAGCTTTAGCCTGGTACAATGATTCTCTCTGGCTAACACAGTAATGCTGCCTTACTTGGCAGAAACAAATCAGTTTAAGAGCCCACTTGTTTCCTCTCTACAGACCAGGTTCAAGGCAACTGTCTCATTATGGCAGCTGAAATCCGGCAGAAATCCTTAAGAGAACTGTGTCATAAAGCCCATTCTCTTTTAGCTGATTAAAAAAAGAATATAGGGATGCCTGGGTGGCTCAGTCGGTTAAGCGTCTGCCTTCGGCTCAGGTCATGATCCCAGGGTCCTGGGATCAAGTCCCGCATCGGGCTCCTTGCTCAGCGAGGAGTCTGCTTCTCCCTCTGCCTGCCACTCCTTCTGCTTGTGCTTTCTCTCTCTAATAAAGAAATAAAATCTTTAAAAAAAAAAAAGAATATAAACGTACAGCCCACATACTTGGTGTGCTATTAAAAATATGGTTCCTTTATTCCTTAGTTAATAAAAAATTCATTCATACCATTACTCATCTTTAAAAAGAAATATCAAAATGTTTCAGTTAGAGACATTTAACCATTTGTAATTCTAAATGAAGTCATTTTCTTCTCCCCTCACCCCCCCACATTAGTGAGATTCCTGGGTTAGCACTCCAGAGACCGTTCTGGCCTACATATTTCCCAAGCTGTTTCTTCTGCCTGGTGAGATAAAAAGCAAGTGAGGGCAGTTTTCCCTATCAAGAGCAGCCGCTGCTTTGAAAAAGTCTTTCTTCAGGGTCAAATCTCAGCCACACTCAAACCTGCCCAGTTCAGAGAGGGAGGGGCTGGGATAAAGATGTTGGTTTGCTGCCCTCTACAGGCTACACTCAGTGAGCTTGATTAGTTAGAGGAGGAAGTGAGGAATCCGTATGAATCTGAAAAGAAATGAAACAAGTTAATGCTGAATAAGCCAAGAGTGGGTGGGGGTAATGATTGTGAACATCACCCTACCATTCAAAAAACAACAGCATTTAGGGCATGTAAAGATGGCCACCATATCTTGTTAAGTGAAAAAAGGATGTGATAAAACATGCACAGCCTTGGGGCACCTGGGTGGCTCAGTCGGTTAAGCGTCTGCCTTTAGCTCAGGTCATGATCCCAGCGTCCTGGGATCGAGCCCCGCATCGGGCTCCCTGCTCAGCAGGAAGCCTGCTTCTCCCTCTCCCACTCCCCCTGCTTGTGTTCCATTTCTTGCTGTGTCCCTCTCTGTCAGATAAATAAATAAAATCTTTAAAAAAAAAAATGATGCATTTAAAACATGCACAGCCTTGATTTGATTTTTGTAAAAACAGATTTAGTTATACCAGAATGTTAAACTTTGGTTATCTTGGTGGTAGGATAATGGGTAATTTGTATTATATTCTTTTTACTTATATGTATCATCTTTTTTTTTTTTAAGATTTTATTTATTTATTGGTCAGAGAGAGCACAAGCAGGGGGAGCGGCAGGCAGAGGGAGAAGCAAGCTTCCTGCTGAGCAAGGAGCCCGATGCGGGACTCGATCCCACGACCCTGGGACCATGACCCGAGCTAAAGGCAGCCGCTTACCCAACTGAGTCACCCAGGCATCCCTATCTGTATCATCTTAACGTTCTACAACAAATATATATTATTCTAGTAATAACCTAGTTTAAAAAAAAAAAGAACCTAGTTTTAAAAGTATATTAAAAAGTGTGTGTGGGGTACCTGGGTAGCTCAGATGGTTAAACATCTGCCTTCAGCTCAGGTCGCCATCTCCAGGTCCTGGGATCGAGCCCCCATCGGGCTCCCAGCTCAGCAGGGAGCCCGATGCAGGGCTTGATCCCAGGACCCCAGGATCATGACCTGAGCCGAAGGCCGACACTTAACGACTGAGCCACCCAGGCGCCCCTGAATAAATCTTAAAAAAAAAAATGTGTGTGTTGGGGCGCCTGGGTGGCTCAGTCAGTTGATCCTCCCAACTGTTGATCTCAGCTCAGGTCTTGATCTCAGAGTTGTGGGTTCAAGCCCCATGTTGGGCTCCATGCTGGGCATGGAACCTACTACTTTAAAAAGTGTGTGTGCCAACGGGGCTTCTTTGTTTGCTAGTCATGTTCTCTTTCTTGATCTAGATGCTATATGTCTTCATCAAGCTGTCTACTTATAATACATGCTCTTCTCTGTATGTATAGTATACTTCAATTAGAATAGTTTTTAAAATAGTATGTGTAGTATACTTCAATTTATTTTTTTAATTAATTAATTTATTTATTTGACAGAGACACAGCGAGAAAGGGAACACAAGCAGGGGGAGTGGGAGAGGGAGAAGCAGGCCTCCCGCAGAGCAGGGAGCCCGATGCGGGGCTCGATCCCAGGACCTGAGCTGAAGGCAGACGCTTAACGACTGAGCCACCCAGGCGCCCCTAGTATACTTTAATTTAAAATAGTTTTTTTTTTTTTTAAGATTTTATTTATTTATTTGAGAGAGAGAGAATGAGAGACAGAGAGCATGAGAGGGAGGAGGGTCAGAGGGAGAAGCAGACTCCCTGCCGAGCAGGGAGCCCGATGCGGGACTCGATCCCAGGACTCCAGGATCATGACCTGAGCCGAAGGCAGTCGCTTAACCAACTGAGCCACCCAGGCGCCCCTAAAATAGTTTTAAAATATGGGGCACCTGGGTGGTTCAGTCGGTTGGGCGTCTACCTTCAGCTCAGGTCATGATCCCGGGGTCCTGGGATCGAGCCCCGCATCGGGCTCCCTGCTCCGCGGGAAGCCTGCTTCTCCCTCTCCCGCTCCCCCTACTTGTGTTCCTTCTCTTGCTGTCTCTCTCTCTGTCAAATAAATAAATAAAATCTTTTAAAAAAAGTAGTTTTAAAATATTATAAATAGTTCCTGCTTTTAAAGGAACTCTCATTCATTGGTGGGAATGCAAAATGGTGCAGCCATTTTGGAAGGCAGTTTGGCAGTTGCATACAAAACTAAACATATTTTTATCATACGATTCAGCAATCTTGCTCCTTGGTATTTACCCAGATGAGTTGAAAACTTATGCCCACACAAAAACCTACACACGTTTACAGCAACTTAATTCATAATTGCCAAACACTTGGAAACAACCAAGATGTCAGTAGGTGAATGATAAATACTGTGTTGAGTGTACAGGGCAAAGGGGCATATGGGACACTGTACTTTCTGCTCAATTTGGCTGTGAACCTAAAACTACGCCAAAAATTAAATTTTTTTTTTTTTTTTTAAGATTTTATTTATTTGTGAGAGAGAGAGAGAGCATGCACAAGCAGGGGGAACGGCAGGGCAGAGGGAGAAGCAGGCTCCCCGCTGAGCAAGGAGCCTGACGAGGGACTCAATCCCAGGACCCTGGGATCATGACATGAGCTGAAGGCAGCCGCGTAACCAAGTGAGCTACCCAGGCGTCCCAAAGTCTTTTTTTTTAAGTGGTTGTACTTCTCTAGAAATATACTAAAAACTATTGAATTGTATAAATGAGTAAACTGTATGGTTTGTGAACTATATCTCAATAAAGCTTAAATGGTTGTATTCATAGATTAAAATGGATGTGAAGTACCAACACATGCTACAGTATGGATGAACCTTGAAACTATTATGCTAAGTGGAGAAGCCAGATACAAAAGGCTACAGATTATATGAAATGTCTAGAATAGGCAGAAATAGATTAGTTGTTGGGGCGCCTGGGTGGCTCAGTCCTTAAGCGTCTGCCTTCGGCTCAGGTCGTGGTCCCAGAGTCCTGGGATCGAGCCCCGCATCGGGCTCCCTGCTCTGTGGGAGGCCTGCTTCTCCCTCTCCCACTCCCTCTGCTTGTGTTCCCTCTCTCCCTGTCTCTCTCTGTCAAATAAATAAATAAAATCTTTAAAAAAAAAAAAAAAAAAAAAAAGAAATAGATTAGTTGTTGCCAGGGACTGGGGAGTGGTAGTGGGGTTGGGAGTGGGGAGTGACTGCTAATGGTTACAAGGTTTCTTCTTGGGATGATGAAAATATTCTGGAATTAGACAGTGGTGAGTAATGTTCAACTTTGTGAGTGTACTATAAGACAACTTAATTGTATACTTCGAAAGGATGAACTTTATGGTATGTTTATTATGTCTCAATAAAGCTGTTATCTTTTTAAAATGGGAAAAAAGCAATGGCAGATTTTGAAAGATTATCTTAAATAGCATGTGCCAGGGTGCCTGGGTGTCTCAGTCAGTTAAGTGTCCAACTCTTGATTTCAGCTCAGGTCATGATGTCAGAGGTGTGAGATTGTGCCCTGCCTCAGCTGGGGCTGGGCGTAGAGGCTGCTTAAGATTCTCCCCCTCCCTCTCAAATAAATTAATTAAATAAATAGCACGTACTTAGAACTGGAACATCATAGTCTTTCAAGCACTATAGTTTAATGCACATTAAAAAATTAGTTTTAGGGGCGCCTGAGTGGCTCAGTCGTTAAGTGTCTGCCTTCGGCTCAGGTCATGATCCCAGTGTCCTGGGATCGAGCCCCGCATCGGGCTCCCTGCTCGGCGGGAAGCCTGCTCTCCCTCTTCCACTCCCCCTGCTTGTGTTCCCTCTCTCGCTGTGTCTCTATCAAATAAATAAATAAAATCTTAAAAAAAAGTTAGTTTTAATTAAGGGGCATACAGTTGGTTCAGCGCCTGACTCTTGATTTTGGCTCAGGTCATGATCTCAGAGACATGGGATCGAGCCGGGAGTGGGGCTCCACACTCAGCGGAGAGTCTGCTTCTCTCTCTCTCTCTCCCTCTCTCTTTGCCCCTCCCCCACTCACACTCTTTCTCTAAAATAAGTAAATAAATGAAAAAATTTTTAATTAATAGGGGCTCCTGGGATGGCTCAGTCGTTGGGCACCGACTTTTGCTTTCGGCTCACATCATGATCTCAGGGTTGTGAGATCGAGCCCCAAGTCCAGCTGTGCGCTCAGCGGGGAATCTGCTTAAGAGTCTTCCCCTCTACCTCTCCTTCAGCCCCTCCCCACCCCCTGCTCACATGCTGGCGCGCTCTCTCTCAAATAAATAAAAATCTTTTAGAAATAATAAAAATTATAAAATAAAAAATAAATTTGTTTTAATTAAGAATGGCCATACATTAAGAAGCCTATATTTTGTCAGTGCTCTCAGTTGAATGGGAACTGGAAACTTATCTAAGAAAGCATTTACCTTTAATAGCAGGATTACAGTGAAAGTCCCAGCTTCGGGCTCAGGATCACCAGGCTGTGGTCAGCGTGGGTCTATCAAAGGCAGCAACTCTCCGCAAGGAGAATCCAGTTTCAGACATGCCAAGTCGTCCGACCGTGTGGGCCCAATGTTAAGTATTGCAATTGGGAGCTGCTTCTCTCGGGCAGTGAGGATAAACCTGTAGCCGGAGTACACCTTACAAGAAGAAGACACCGGTGAGAACTCTCGATGCAAGAAGACAGAAACCAAACAGGGAGCCTCTCCGGGGTTCCCCATCCCACAAAAGGGGCAGTCACCACCCTGACCAAGTCAGATACCTGCAAGGACGAGCCCACTACCAAGAGGGAGTCCGCTTCTTTTACACGCCTGTGCACAAAGTCAACCTTGTCAGGGTTCACTGTGTCCCCGAAGAAAACGACATCTGGTTTCAGGGGGCCTCCACATCGGGCGCAGGACGGGACCTGAAAGCTCTGCACCTGCCCCTCTGTGAGAAAGACGTCGCCATCCGGAGCCAGGCCGTGGGCCTCGGCACTCCAGGTGCGGTTCAGGGCTTCAAAACGCTCCTGCAGCACCGCCCGGGGAATCTGTTCACCACAGTCCAAGCAAAGGACCCTGAAACCGAAGAAGAGTCTACTGAATGGTTGGTCCCAAGGAGGCACGAAGCTGCCAAAGATGTCTCATCCCCGACCATTTTTAACTGCTCCGACAGTGCTTGCCATTCCTAACATGCAGTCTTTCCCCCATGTTAGAATACCTTCTCATGACCTCTTTACCACCATTTCTCACTTTCCTTCTGCTGCCAACCTGTAGAACAAGGAGTGTACATCTGTTTTCCTAACTCACGCTCCCTGCTTACCCTGTCAGCTCATTTTTATCCGTAGCACAACTGCAAATGACTTCCTTAGTGCCCAAACCTGTGCTTTTCCCTTCCTCCCCTCCTCCTTTGGGGGGATGGTCGCTGTTCATCACCATCGTCTCAAAAACGCTCTTCCCCCTGGTGTTCTTACCCAGTGTCTTCTGTTTCTCTTCTTACCTCTCTAATCATGAGCTCCATGAGACCAAGAACTTTGAGTCCTTTGACCACTGTGCTATACCCACCACCTAGAACAGTGCCTACAGACAGTGGGCATTCACTAAATAGCTGCTAAAAGAAAGAACAAAAAGTGGTTTAGTTGGTTTCTTCCCTATTCCTCAATCTTCCAGACAGTTTTCTTTCTACCTTCTCCACCCTGGGGACTCTGTTTTCACTGCCACAATGCCTCTGTGCTAACAGTCCCCTCTCCCGTACAGGACTCCACTCCTGCTCGGTCTCCCAAACTCCAAGTCATCTTGACTGTCCTGTCCAGCTATCTCTGTCTTCACCCGCCCCTCCCCAACTTCTCTATCACCATCCTTTCTCCAGTTACTTGGGCAGGAACCCTTGGAAAAACTTACTACTCATTTTGCTCCTTTTTATCTAGTCAGCCATCAGATTATGTTGATTATTTTACTTAAAAGGCCTCCATGAGGGGCACCTGGCAGGCTTAGTTGGTGGAGCATGTGACTCTTGGTCTCAGGGTTCTGAGTTAGAGCCCCACGTTGGGAATAGAGATTACTTAAAAAAATAAAATCTTAAAAAAAAAAAAAGGATGGGGCGCCTGGGTGGCACAGTCATTAAGCGTCTGCCTTCGGCTCAGGTCGTGATTTCAGGGTCCTGGGATCAAGCCCTACATCGGGCTCCCTGCTCTGCGGGAAGCCTGCTTCTCCCTCTCCCACTCCCCCTGCTTGTATTCCCCCTCTCGCTGTGTCTCTCTATCAAATTAATAATAATAAAAATCTTTAAAAAAAATTGTAAGAGACAGGGAGAGAAGGGGTAAAGTAGACATGATAAAATCTTTGTATCCGAGCGATGGTACATGGGAGTTCATTATACTACTATCCTTTTAGGGACATTTGAAATTTTCATCATGAAAAGGAGGTTTTAATGGACCCATGGCCATCATTATTAGCTCTCGAATTCTCCTGATACCACCTGGGTCTAGATCCTTCAGGCTGACCTCCCTGAGCCACTCTTTCTAATCCTGTGTGGCTTTCCTCAAATGCTATTTTTATCATACTACTTTCTTGCTCAGAAACCACTAATATTCCCCTTTGGTCTCTCACGACAGACCCAAATTGCACTGTGCTATTTTCAGACGCACCCATGATTTGGGTCTAGCCTTCCCAGACAATCTGATTTCATAGTAAGTCTCCACAGAGGCCAGGCCAGACTCCTCTGGGCTCTACAAGTCCTCTTCATTTAGAAAGCCCTCTTCCTTCTTTTGCCTAGTCAGACCAGAGCTAGGCTTAAGCCCCACCTTTCCCATAAAAGCTTGACCAATTACTCCAAGCTTTACTAAATCTGTTTCTCTGAACTCGCAAAACATGTCTATCAAGGACCACATAATTTAACAATTGTGTGGAGTTGTTTGTTAAACATGTTATTTTTTGGATCCCTCCCCCACCCCAAAGAGATCACAAAGTTCTCACATTTAAAGTAGACCATGTTTTATACTTTGGTTTTGACCCCTCCGCACTACCAAGTAGCACACTGCATGTTGTAGGCACCCAGTAAATATTTTATAATTGGCAGGAGGGTCTCTGGGGCTTCAAAATAAGAAAATGATTTCCAATTAGCTTCAAGTTATCGCCAGGACTCCATGTCTTCATTCCATCAATATTTATTGGGTTCTGACTATGCTGGGCTGTACTGTGTTCTTTGTCTAGGCACCAGAGATCCACCAGCTTCTAGCCTATGTTGTTGGCACTTTGCTCATAGTCCCCTCAAGACACTACAGGCCACTTGCATACAGTTCTCTTACAAGCAACTTCTTGCGTCTCTCTTAGGGTGTTCACTGGCCAAGGAAGCCTTCTCCAGAGTTGCAGAGGTTAGTGTTAGGGAGTTATTTCACCTAGACTGACCCTCAACCAATGAGGGATGGGATATGATGGACAAAAATGCCCCAGCTTCCAAGACATGCAGTGAGACAATTCTGAAGCATGCTCTAGACAGAGGGCCCCTCAAAGGATTGAGCGTCAGCTCCCCAAAGCAGCAACCCATTCATTAATTTACCCTTTTCTTGGCTTTTCTTCCCTACCCTGTTTCATTTCCCCACTGAGTTTGTTCCTCATTGAGTTTGCTGGGATCGACTCCAAAGTAAACAACTTGCTCCAAATCCTTTTCCCAAGGTCTAATGAAAACGACAGTGATCAAGATAGCCAAGGTCTCTGCTCTTATGGAGCACACACTTCTGCATTCAAACTATTTAGACCTTCCTGCACCTGTGCATGCATCCATGGAGTTCTGTCAGGCGCTGACTCCCTGCTTTCGTGTGCAAGGCATCCACATTTTGGGTCACCAACCAGTACAGCTTTCCGAGTCTCTCCCAGTTGCTCAGAGCCCAATGTGCAGGGTTAGGCTGGAGGGAAGAGAACCGAGGCCAGCCTACAAAGTTTCTCGCCCAGTACCGCTGGCGGATTGGAGCACTCCGTAGAAAATCCCCATGCTGAATGGGTTTCTGGTCAGTGCGGGCGTAGAGTCCCACCTTTTCTGACCTGTAGTCTGGGATCCCCGACTCAGTGGAGATTCCTGCCCCAGTCATCACTAGGAGTCTCTTGGAAAGAGTGATGAAGCGCTGTAACTCTTTGACCTTCTCAGGGTCCAGAGGAGGACTTGGTGGCACAAATAACCGAATGGATCCACGTGAGCACTGCCGGCTGATGTTCACCATCCAGTGGCCTTTTGCTGCCCTGAAAGTCAACCCAAAACTCATCCTCATTCTAGAGAGAAAGAAACCTGATGTGAGAAACCGGATTTTAAAAACTAAAGCAACCAGGGGCACCTGGGTGGCTCAGTCGTTAAGCATCTGCCTTCGGCTCAGGTCACAGTCCCAGGGTCCTGGGATCAAGCCCCACATCGGGCTCCCTGCTCAGCGGGAAGCCTGCTTCTCCCTCTCCCACTCCCCCCTGCTTGTGTGTTCCCTCTCTCACTGTGCCTCTCTCTGTCAAATAAATAAAATCATAAAAAAAAAAACTAAAGCAACCAGGGGCACCTGCGTGGCTCAGTCGCTTAAGCGTCTTGCCTTTGGCTCAGGTCATGATCTCAGGGTCCTGGGATCGAATCCCGTGTCAGGCTCCCTGCTCATAGGGGAGCTTGCTTCTCTCTCTGCCCCTCCCTCCTGCTCTGCTCTCTCTCAAATAAGTAAATAAAATCTTAAAAAAACAAACAAACAAAAAAACTAAAGCAACCAAAAAAAACCCCCCAAAACAACAAAAAAAAACCGAGGCAACCATCAACTGATGAATGGATAAACAAAATGGGGCCTATCCATACAATGAAATGTTATTTACCTATAAGCATGAAGTTCTGATATAGGCTACAAAATAGATAAACATTGAAAACATTATGCTAAGTGTAAGAATTCAGTCACAAAAGGACAAATACTGTATGACTCCACTTATATAAACTGTCCAAAATACACAAATATATAGAGACAGAAAGTAAATTAGTAGTTGCCAGAGATTGGAAAGAAGAATGTATCAAAACGTTATTCTTTCTTTTTTTTTTAGTCTTTCCCTTTAGACTTTTTTTTTTTTTTAAAGATTTTATTTATTTATTTGAGACAGAGAATGAGAGACAGAGAGCATGAGAGGGAGGAGGGTCAGAGGGAGAAGCAGACTCCCTGCCGAGCAGGGAGCCTGATGCGGGACTCGATCCCGGGACTCCAGGATCATGACCTGAGCCGAAGGCAGTCGCTTAACCAACTGAGCCACCCAGGCGCCCTAGACTTTTTTTTTTTAAGATTTTTATTTATTTATTTGACAGAGAGCGAGACACAGCGAGAGAGGGAACACAGGCAGGGGGAGTGGGAGAGAAGCAAGCAGACTTCCTGCTGAGCAGGGAGCCCGATGCGGGGCTCGATCCCAGGACTCTGGGATCATGACCTGAGCCAAAGGCAGACGCTAAACAACTGAGCCACCCAGGCGCCCCTAGACTTTTTTTCTTTTAAGATTTTATTTATTTGCCAGAGAGAGAGAGCACGAAAGCAGGGGGAGAAGCAGGCTCCCCACTGAGCAAAGAGCTTGATGTGGAACTTGATCCCAGGACGCTGGGATCATGACCTGAGCCGAAGGCAGATGATTAACTGACTGAGCCACCCAGGCGTTCCTAGATTTTTTTTTAATTGAAGGATAATTAACATATAGTATTATATTAGTTTCAGGTGTACAATATAATGATTCAACAATTCTATACATTACTCATTGCTCATCACTGCAAGTGTCCTTTTTTTTTTTTAAAGATTTTATTTGAGAGAGAGAGAGCACAAGCAGGGGGAGGAGCAGAGGGAGAGAAGCAGACTCCCCACTGAGCAGGGACCCTGACATGGGGCTAGATCCCAGGACCCTGGGATCAAGACCTGGGCCAAAGGCAGACACTTAACCCACGTAATCTCCTTTACCTATTTCACCCTCCCCTCTGGCAACCACCAGGTTTGTTCTCTATATTTAAGAGTCTATTTTTTTGTTTGTCTCTTTTTTCTTTGTTCGTTTTGCTTCTTAAATTCCACACATTGAGTGAAATCATGTGGTATTTGTCTTTCTCTGACTTATTTCACTCAGCATCATATCCTCTAGATCAATCCATGTTGTTGTAAATAGCAAGACTTCCTTCTTTTTTTGGCTGAGTAATATTCCTTTGTGTGTGTGTATATTGACATCTTCTTTATCCATTCATCTATGGATGGACATTTGGGTTGCTTCCATATCTTGGCTATTGTAAATAACGCTGCAATAAACATAGAGGTGCATGTATCTTTTCAAATTAGTGTTTTTGTTTTCTTTGGGTAAATACCCAGTAGTGGAAATACTGGATCATATAGTAATTCTATTTTTAATTTTTTGAGGAACCTCCATACTGTTTTCCACAGTAGCTGCACCAGCTTGCATTCCCACAAACAGTTCATGAGGGTTCTTTTTTCTCCACATCCTTGCCCACATGTTATTTCCTGTGTCTTTGATTTTAGCCACTCTGGCAGGTGTGAGGTGATATCTCATTTATAGCTGAAAAGCAAAGGTAGCATCTAGGCATTAAGCATCAACAGCTTCCTCCACTTTCAACATTACAAAAAAAGAGAGTCTGGCTCTCCCTATTGGCACTAATGGCAGCTAATCTTTTTTGTTTCCATCTATATTGAGACTATATATGTTTTTTTTAGTAGGCTCCATGCCCAGCACGGAGCCCAAGGCGGGCCTCAATCTCACAACCCTGAAATCGTGACTTGAGCCAAAATCAGGAATCAGATGCTTAAGCAACTGAGCTGCCACCCAGGTGCCCCTGGACTTGTTCTTTTTTTTTTTTAAGATCTTATTTATTTATTTGACAGAGACACAGCGAGAGAGGGAACACAAGCAGGGGGAGTGGGAGAGGGAGAAGCAGGCTCCCCAATGAGCAGGGAGCCCAATGTGGGACTCGATCCCAGGACCCCGGGATCATGACCTGAGCCGAAGGCAGATGCTTAACAACTGAGCCACCCAGGTGCCCCTGGACTTGTTAATTTCTGAAGCTGGGTGATGGATCCGTGGATTAGGTTCGTTATATCATTCTATTTCCACAATAAAAAAAATTGTTTTTAAGATTTTATTTGAGAGAGAGCGAGCAGAGCAAGAGAGAGAACACAAGCAGGGAGAGGTGCAGAGGGAGAAGCAGACTCCCTGCTGAGTAGGGAGCCCTATTTGGGGCTTGATGCGGGGCTTGATCCCGGGAAGCTGGGATCATGACCTGAGCCAAAGGCAGATGCTTAACTGCCTGAGCCACCCAGGCACCCCCCAATAAAAAATTTTATATATTTATTTTTAAAGTAGGCTCCACACCTAATGTGGGGCTTGAACTCACAATTCTGAGATCAGGAGTCACATGCTCTACGGAATGAGGCAGCCAGCTGCCTCCACAATAAAGGCCTCCCTCTCCCTCTGCCTCTCTCCCTGCTCATGCTTTCTCTCTCTCTCTCTGTATCTCTGTTTCTCAAATGAATAAATAAAATCTTTTAAAAAAAAAGAAAAAAGAATTCTTTAGAGGGATGTCTGTTTTGTAGATGTCCTAGTATGCCCAGAACATCGGAAGTGCCGAAATGCCGAAAGCCATGAGATAAAGGAAAATGCTTGTATCTTTTGAATATATTTTTTAAAGATTTTATTTATTTATTTGAGAGAGAGAATGAGATAGAGCATGAGAGGGGGGAGGGTCAGAGGGAGAAGCAGACACCCCGCTGAGCAGGGAGCCCGATGTGGGACTCGACCCCGGGACTCCAGGATCATGACCTGAGCCGAAGGCAGTCGCTCAACCAACTGAGCCACCCAGGCGCCCCTAAATATTTTAAAGGCTTAAGAGATATGATCAGCAAAGTGAGGAGAATAAAAAAGAATGGAGCTGAGAGCCGGACATGAGGCTCGATCCCAGGACCGAGATCATGACCCAAACCGAACGCAGATGCTTAACCATCTGAGCCACCCAAGCACCCCAAAATATCTATTTTAAAAAAGGAATGGGGGCACCTGAGTGGCGCCATCAGTTAAGCGACCCACTCTTAGTTTCAACTCAGGTCTGATCTCTGGGTGGTGAGATTGAGCCCCAAGTCAGGCTCTGCACAGGGTGTGGAGCCTGCTTAAGATTCTCTCTCTCCCTCTTCCTCTACTCCTCCCTGCACCTGGACTCTCTTTCTCCCTCTCAAAAAAAAAAAAAAAAATAATAATAGTAATAATAAAAAGGAAATGTAAAATACAAATTGGTAAAGCAGGATTCTAGCATAACATGAGGCCTATTCTGCTTGTCCCAGTAAAACCTGGCTGGTCAGAAATAAGGGGCATCT
The DNA here is from genome assembly GCF_002201575.2 of Neomonachus schauinslandi. NCBI lineage: Eukaryota > Metazoa > Chordata > Mammalia > Carnivora > Phocidae > Neomonachus > Neomonachus schauinslandi. The sequence goes on from NC_058416.1 coordinate 76,535,130, forward strand.
GGGTGGTTCAGTCAGTTAAGCATCTGCCTTTGGCTCAGGTCACGATCCCAGCGTCCTGGGATCGAGCCCACTTTGGACTCACTGCTTATCAGGGGAGTTTGCTTCTCCCTCTTCCTCTGCCCCTGCTCTGTACTCTCTCTCTCTCTCAAATAAATAAATAAAATCTTTTCAAAAAATGTCTTGTGCGCCTGGGTGGCTCAGTCATTAAGCATATGCCTCCGGCTCAGGTCATGGTCCCAGGGTCCTGGGATTGAGCTCTACATCAGGCTCCCTGCTCAGCGGGAAGCCTGCTTCTCCCTCTCCCACTCTCCCTGCTTGTGTTCCCTCTCTCAGTGTGTCTCTCTCTGTCAAATAAATAAATAAAATATTTTTAAAAAATAAATCAAAAAATCAAAAATTTCTTATAAAATTCAAAATATTAATGGTCTACTCCCAGTATCTTTTAAATCCCTTAATAGCTCATTGTTATTCTATGACTACATCTATTGACGTCTCCATTGGAGGACTGCCTTTATAATTTTAGTTACTACCATCCCTTGGGAGACCGTGTGTTCCATAAACCTACTTCCCATTTTATAAATCAGAAGTATTTCTTCATAAACTGAAGAGCACATTTGAATTCTGGTATGCCAGGTGTTGATGAAGTCGTTGCTCAGACATTTCAGACTTATGATTTTTATGGCTTTTTATTTATTAATGTAACTAAGCACATGCACATCTTTTATTCTTCTATCTTTCCCATATTCTTTTAGTTTACCCTCAATCGCAAACACTGCTACTTGGACACAGCAGAAGAGTGAGGCCTGATACAACATTCCACCCCAGCTTTCTAGCTGTAAAAACAAGGCTTTGCCATATTACTTAACATAATGCAGAAATTCTCTAGTGATACGCACCCCTTATGTAAACATTATCTTATGCTTGGCTTTCCAGATTTAGGTTAGGACCCCGATGTCTCTAGACCTTTCATAGCAACACCTGAACCGCTAAATATAGACTGGACTCCTGAGACAAAAGGGCTAGGGACACCCCGCTGAAAACACGCTCTTTTGGAACAGCAACTCTCTGCCAGGTACCACCAAACGGTAAAGAGTTAATACGCTATCTCTTACAGCAAATCCACAACTTCTAGAAACCCGCAGCCCACACAGAGCACACTCACCTTTCACAGCTTAAACGACACTTTACGACTGACGGTGCAACTGACTGGCTGCTTTTGGATTTTGGGAAATGTAGTTCACGAGGCTGAAATGATGCATGAAAAACTACAAGTCCCACAATCCTCTGGGCTTCACAGTTGAGGGGCCCAGATTGTCTGGTAGCGCCACCTGTTTGCCTTTCATGGTCAGAAGTTTTGAACCTTGGTTGGAGACGGGCCGCTGTCTTCTAAACTCACATGCTCTGTCCATTTGAGAGAAGTGGTTCGAGTTTCCACACCAGTGTGCTCAGTGCAAATAGTACATCCAAACAGCACTAAGTTAGGAATTCATTGTTAAGAGAGAGGCTTTAATAATGGATCTAGAATAGGCTCATACTCAACTTCACTGATTATGATCCTTTGCACTCACCATGAGGAAATCAAGTTCCCACCTTGCAGTGGGTTGTGAACAAACATCTGAAATATTGATGTTTTTGGAGTTTATGTGAACAACTAACGCCACATATAATATACAGGGAATAATGTGTTTACCCACTTGGCTTCTCCAATTTTATTTCTCATTTTGTGTTTTTATTAAATTAACCAACACAATGCCTTTCCAGACATTCTGACTTAATTGGTCTGGGAAGATGCCTGGGCATCAAGTCGGTTTACAAACTTCCCAGTTGTTTCTAATATGTAGTCAAAGAGAAACATTGCTCTCTAGCCTCATCTAAATAAGATATCAATCAATTTGTGTTTAGAACATAACCAAAGGCCAGCTAACCCAGACCTTGAAGAACACCTAAGGAACCACTTCCCCCATTTTAAGATAAACTGAAGCCCAGAAGTACTGTATTATAGAAGCTGGAGTCAAAGTTGGACTCCTGGTCCTGTCATTGAATGTGTGGAGGTAAATATTGGTAAAGTCACCCAGTTTAGTAGTTGTGGGTAGGACACCCAGCAACAGCTCAGATAGGGCACCCTGCTGGGATAATCACCTAACATAGCTTTTTGTGTCAGGTTAACACCTGACCACACTGGCTGAAAGAAAGGACCAAAATGTAGACTGGAAATTTTTACTAAGTCAAAAGAATTGTAATCAGGAACATTTTCTGCACTTATGGGTATTTGACCAAAACCTATTGAAACAACAAAACATTGACATTCCCCCAGCCAAATTTTATTATGAAAAATATCCAGCCTGTATTGTTTTTTCAGTTTGCCAAGTGGAATGAGCATCATTAATTGAGAGACTGCCTAATACAGGGCTATTGTGCTTTTAGGCCCCAAAGAATCTCATGTTCCGGGGAGAAGTTAGCTGACTTTTCAATTTTTCTTAGTGCTGGAAAGTCATCTGTGGAGGATGAAGTCATCCAAGGCAGCTGGTGAAACACACAATTTCACCACACCAGGAATTAATGACTAAGTCTTTGATTGGACCAAAGTAAAATAATCTAAAATAAATCAAGTTCCTAATCTTTTTTTTTTTCTGCTAATTTTTCTTACCCTGTGGGAAAAAAATTAGCTACACATCAGCATCAAACAGGACTTTTAAAGATGTCATTTTTGCATCTAGATGATGACTATGTTCACTGAATAACACTTTGAACATTTTTGAGTTTTTTGAAATTTTGAAAAAAATTTTTTAAAGATTTTATTTGTAGGGGTGCCTGGGTGGCTCGGTCGGTTAAGTGGCCAACTCTTGATCTCAGCTCAGGTCTTGATCTCAGGGTTGTGGGTTCAAGCCCTGTGTTGGGCTCCATGCTGGGCGTGGAGCCTACTTTAAAAAAAGGTGGGGGGACGCCTGGGTGGCTCAGTACTTAAGCGTCTGCCTTCAGCTCAGGTCATGATCCCAGAGTCCTGGGATCGAGTCCTGGGATTGAGTTCTGCATCGGGCACTCTGCTCAGTGGGAAGCCTGCTTCTCCTTCTCCCACTCCCCCTGCCTGTGTTCCCTCTCTTGCTGTCTCTCTCTGTATCAAATAAATAAATAAATAAAATCTTTAAAAAAAGGGGCACCTGGGTGGCTCAGTCGTTAAGCATCTGCCTTAGGCTCAGGTCATGATCCTAGGGTCCTGGGATAGAGCCCCGCATCGGGCTCCCTGCTCAGCGGGAAGCCTGCTTCTCCCTCTCCCACTCCCCCTGCTTGTGTTCCCTCTCTCGCTGTGTCTCTCTCTGTCAAATAAATAAATAAAATCTTAAAAAAAAAACAAAACTTGCTTTAAAAAAAATCTTAAAAAAAAAAGTCTCATGCTATAGCAACTGAGCCAACCAGGCACCTCTCATGTTTGAAATTTTTTATAATAAAACGTTGGGGAGCGCCTGGGTGGCTCAGTCAGTGAAATATCTGCCTTCGGCTTGGGTCATGATCTCAGGGTCCTGGGCATGGGAAGAACATGCAACTCTTGATCTTGAGGTCAGGAATTCGAGCCCCACATTGGGTGTAGAGATTACTTAAATAAATAAACTTAAAAAAAAAAAAAAGCCAGGGTCACCTGAGTCACTCAGTTGGTTAAGTCTCTGCCTTCGGCTCCGGTCATGATTCTGGGGTCCTGGGATCGAGCCCCATGTCGGGCTCCCTGCTCAGCTGGGAGCCTGCTTCTCCCTCTCTCTTGCCCCCCCCAACCCCCCTCTTGTGCTCTCTCGCGGGTGCTCTTTCTCTCAAATAAATAAATAAAATCTTAAAAAAAAAAGAAGCCAGACACATAAAATATTATATGATTCTGCTTATATGAGGTACTTAGAGGAGTCAAATTTTAGAAACAGAAAGTAGAATAGAAGTTGCCAGGGGCTGGGAGAGGGAGGAATGGGGAAGGGGAGTTAGTGTTTAATGGGTACAGAGTTTCAGTTTGGGATGATGAAAAAGTTTTGGAGAGGTAGAAGTGATGATGGTTGCAAAGAATAAACGTACTTAATGCTGCTGAACTGTATAGTTAAAAATGGTTAAAAGGAGGGGCATCTGGGTGGCTCAGTTGGTTAAGCGACTGCCTTCGGCTCAGGTCATGATCCTGGAGTCCCAGGATCGAGTCCCACATCGGGTTCCCTGCTCAGCAGGGAGTCTGCTTCTCCCTCTGACCCTCCACCCTCTCATGTGCTCTCTCTTTCTCTCATTCTCGCTCTCTCAAATGAATAAATAAATAAAATCTTTAAAAAAATGGTTAAAAGGTAAATTTTATGTTATATATAGTTTATTCCAATTAAAAAAAAAACTATTTTGGAGATGACAGTTACGCTGTGAATCAGCAGCCAAGTGAACAGCATGCTGACACAACCCACTTTTCATCGGCCCCAATTCACTCTATGAATGAAGTATTAGCATCTTCCCTCCCATAATGCTCTGCTTCATGCTCCTTCCAAATTTAGTTAAGGAAATCAAGAAACAAAACCTTCAGAAATAGCTTATGCATCTTCGAGAGATCTTCATACGTTAGTATAATTTTCAACCAAATAATAATTGATGGTTTTTCCATGAGACTCAAACTCGCCTTTCTGTAATAGGAACCTTGCCTATTGGGGATGATGAGTAGAGGGCGTTAGTTTTAGCTTTGCGCAGTGGCAGTATCGTAGCCAATGAGGTTTATCCGAGGCGCGATTATTGCTAATTGAAAACTTTTCCCAATACCCCGCCGTGACGACTTGAAATATAGTCGGCATTGGCAATTTTTGACAGTCTCTACGGAGACTGATGTACCTTAGTTCAAAAGAGAGATTCCTGTTCTAGTTTTGCTTATGTTGATTACCAACTGGATTGTAGAGTCGCTGCTAATAGGTTTCTTTGTAAGAATTCATGTGCTTTCCTTTATTTGCTTTTCTTTATTTGGTGAGAGTCGGGCTTAGGTAACAGGTTTTTCTCGGTAGTACGTTTTTCTCTATTGGTTTTTATCCCGGTGACGTTAAACCGTGTACAAATATACCTGCTGTCGGGGACCTTTGTCCACTTGGTCTTTTGCACCTCCGCCCCAGCTACTCGTCTTCCTTCGGATGGTTCACTCTCGCTTTCCCTGCTTTCCCGCCGCTCAGGTTTTTTAGTCAAAATTCAAGTGTACGCTGGTCATCTCTGTGATGTCATCAAGATTTGCATAAGATTATCCAGCATGCCCAGCGAATGTACGCTCGTTTCCAAAATCTGAATGTTCGACTCGAGATGATCCAACAGCAAGAAGCCTCCCGTGCAGACGGATCTTAAACATAACGGCTGGAAGCAGAACGCGTCATATCCACGAACTCGGTGGCAGTCGCTCACCCTCACTGAAAAGGTAGTTGTCATACGTGGGGGAGCAGGGTGCGTGCTCACGTTTTCTAGCTTTGCGCAGTGGCAGTATCGTAGCCAATGAGGTTTATCCGAGGCGCGATTATTGCTAATTGAAAACTTTTCCCAATACCCCGCCATGACGACTTGAAATATAGTCGGCATTGGCAATTTTTGACAGTCTCTACGGAGACTGAGTTTTTTTGTTACAAAAGAAAGGGTGTTATGTGTGGAGTAACGTTAGTGTTTTTTATTGAGTTGCTTTGGTTTTGTTTGGATAGGGGTTGGGTTTAATTTAAGTGCGAAATTCTTAGGGAGGGTTCTCTTAAAACATGGAAAGGATCTAGTCTTCCGTTACAAAAATGGGAGAAAGTATGCAGGTTTTTCTATCCAAATGGTTTTTATTTTATTTTTTTAAAAAGATTTTATTTATTTATTTGAGAGACAGAGAGCATGAGAGGGAGGAAGGTTAGAGGGAGAAGCAGACTTCCTGCCGAGCAGGGAGCCCGATGCGGGACTCGATCCTGGGACTCCAGGATCATGACCTGAGCCGAAGGCAGTCGCATAACCAACTGAGCCACCCAGGTGCCCTATCCAAATGGTTTTTAAAGCAACCGGGAGACAAACGGACACATAGTACACTTAGTTATTCAGGTTCCATTGTGGAGTACCAGGCAGAGCTGTGCTTGAAACCAAGTCCCCTTATCTCTAGCACCGGCTGCCTCTAGTCTCGTTCTATGTTAAGCAGGCCATGAGTGTCCCCAGACAGAAGCCTTCGGAAGTCCTACCCTTGAGCATGGCAGATCCAGCTGGACATGCATGGGCCACCACCCATCAAACACTTCTCTGGTCTGTAAACAAAAGGATGTGGTTATTCAGGGCGAAGGTGGTGAACAGGCATCTATTGCTTCAAGGCGGCCCTGGGGAAAACCGCCCTGGCGGTAAATTAGACCCGGTCCCTGCTTCAGGGAGCTCACAGTATTGAGACAGACCACAAACAAGTAAACGAACAGATAAGCTCGAAAATTACAGATTATTTCAGTGCAATGAAGGAAATAAGCAGGGAGATGTGATGGAGCCATCCAGAAGACCAGCCAAGTTCCAACAGCAGCTATTGAGCACTTAACTGTGTACCAGACTACACAAAAAGTGTGTAATATGCTTCATTTCATTTAGTTCTCACAGAAACATTCTCCCATTCCTTTTTTTTTTTTTTTACAAACAGCTCTATTTAGTTATAATTGACATTCAGTAAACCACACATATTCAAAGCACACAATTTTATAAGTTTTGACACATGTACACCCATGACACCATTACTGCAATCCAGATAGTGAACACATTCATCACTCCCCCCAAATTTCTGGTGTTCCTTTGTAATCCATCCCCACCTCTTATCTTTTCCCACTCCTTTGTGTCAGTATAATTTGCATTTTCCAGAGCTCTACATAAATGGAATCATAGGGTATGTGATTTTTTGAGATTGACTTTTTCACCAAATATAATGTCCTTGAGGTTCACCCAGGTTGTTGCATGTTGCATGTATCAATAGTTCATTCCTTTCTCTCGCTGAGTAGTATTCTTTTATGGAAGTACCAGAGTTTGTTCAACCATTCACCCATTGAAGGACATGTGGGGTGCTGTCACCAGTAAAGCTCCTAAGAAAATTCCTGTTATCCTTAGTTTTGGTGAGCAAGGGCCCCTGGCTGGCTCAGTAGAGCATGTGACTCTGGATCTCGGGGTTGTGAGTTCAAGCCCCAAGTTGGGCATAGAACTTCCTAAAGAAGAAGAAAAAGAAGAAGGAAAAAACAACTCCAAGGTCTGTGTGAGCATAAATTTTTAATTCTCTGGGCCATCTGGGAAATTGCATGTTTAGTTTTATAACAAATTGCCAGATTTTTTTCCAGGGTGGCTGCATCACTTTACTTTCCATGTGCAGTCTTTTAAAATCTAGACAAGCCTCCCAGCCTTTTCTCTTTCCTTCATGACACTGATTTGTTTTTTGAAGAGCCCAAGACAGGCATCTTGTAGAAGTCCCACATTCTGACTTCATCTGATTGTGTCCCAAGGAGGTGTTTTGTTTTGTTTTGTTTAAAGATTTTATTTATTTATTTGGCAGAGAGAGACACAGCAAGAGAGGGAACACAAGCAGGGGGAGAGGAAGAGGGGGAAGCAGGCTTCCCGCGGAGCAGGGAGCCTGATGCGGGGCTCGATCCCAGGGCCCCGGCATCATGACCTGAGCCGAAGGCAGACGCCCAACGACTAAGCCACCCAGGCGCCCCCCAAGGAGGTGTTGACAAACATATTCCTTTGTCACCCTATATTTCCTGTAACCAGGACTTCCCAGCTTGATTAGATTCAAGAGAAGTTCAAGGGCGGCTCTGTGAACTTTGTACTGCATCTTCCACTGTCAGTGATGCTGAATTTAAGCACCTGGTTAAGGCAGTAACTGCTCTGTCTCTAGTGTAAAAATAAGTAATCTGTGGAATGAACACTTGCTATAGGAACCATTTGAGACTAAAAGCCCTTTGCTTTCCATGACCACCCTCTTAAACTACCTCCTGATCAGTCATCCAATCTGGCTAAGATAAATTAATGTCACTCCTTCTTTGGAACTCCAAATCGGTTTCCTGGGACTGGGGGATGCTCTGCACTCAGGACCTGTGGTCCCAGGAAGTCAAGATTCCCCTAAGAAGCCAATGTATCAGCACTGAGCAAACATGATGGAAAGAAGAGGTCAGTGAACATTGCTCAAAGGGGCATTCTGGGAGAAAAAGGGGGGGTGGGGTGCCTGGATGGCTCAGTCGGATAAGTGTCTGCCCTCGGCTCAGGTCATGATCCCTGTGGCATCGGGCTCCCTGCTCAGCGGGAAGCCTGCTTCTCTTTCTTCCTCTTCCTGCAGCTCCCCCTGCTTGGGCTCGCTCACTCTCTCCCTCTCTGTCAGATAAATAAGATCTTTTAAAAAAAGTACATACCTTAAATAAAAAAATACTTTGAAAAAAAAGAAAAAGGGGGGTATCCTGGAGACCCCACATTGATTAAGAACTTCAAGAGGAGCTAGGCGTGCTACCCAGAGGCTGAAATGTCAATATAAATATACTTGATGGTGTGGTCTGGAAATGCACCCCCAACCATTTCTTTCCTTCTTAGCTGGTTGCCAAGATGGCTAATCAGGGTATTGAACCAGGTCTGGAGGAAATAGAAGATGGTGCTCCCATGGCAAATTTTGTATTGATCAGAATGTCAGCTGACGCTCTGGTAAACACTGACCTATGTGATGTTGGGTGTGTGTGTGTGTGTGTGTGTGTGTGTGTGTGTGTGATTTTCTTAGAATTTCTAATAGCAAGTAAGTGAAATAATGACTAATTTGTGGGCAAACACAAGACAAAAGCACGGGAAAACCACTGAAAAGATGAACAAATAACTTAAGGAAAACAAAATAATGTTTTTATTTTATTTTATTTTATTTATTTTTTAAGATTTTATTTATTTATTTGACAGAGAGACAGATAGTGAGAGCAGGAACAGAAGCAGGGGCAGTGGGAGAGGGAGAAGCAGGCTTCCTGCCGAGCAGGGAGCCCGATGCGGGTTTGATCCCAGGACCCTGGGACCATGACCCGAGCCGAAGGCAGACGCCTAACGACTGAGCCACCCAGGTGCCCCTGTCAACATTATTACTAACATACATTGGATTATACTATACTTACAGTTCTATTTCCTTTTTCTTTCTGCTAAATACTATAATGGTGGCATATCACCCATATAAGTACATAGCTCCCCTCTTCCTGCATGGATATATCTCACTTCAGGTAACCAATCCCCTGTGGATGGACATTTCAGATATTTTCAGTTTTTCCTGATTATAAGCAACGCTCCGATGAACATCCTTGGTTGTGAATCTTTGCCTATTCGTGGGGTATTTCTAGGAAAAATTTCTGTCGATCTGATTGCCTGCACAAAGGCCATGCTTATTTTGCATTTGAGAGGTGCCCCCAAGTCAGGTCCCCCAAGGCTCTTCCAGTGTATTTGCCCACAAAGCTATGTAGGGAGAGCACCTGGAGAATGTTTGATGTCTATGTTTGGACATGCCCTGCAGCTTTCTCAGGACTCTACCCGGTTAGGGAAGGGAAGAAGGAGGGGTGTGAATTCACATCCAGTTCCCACACTCGTTTGTTCTCCAGCTCCTTTCCAGACAGAGAGCAAGAAGAGGCTGGGTTGGGTGAAGTAATCCTGACCCTCTCCCCCTCCACCATGTAGGGAAATATCTTTGGAAACATCGACTCCCCATGGAGCCAACAGTCACTCCACCCTCCCATCCTGTTGCCCCAGCCAACCTGGACTCTTAGCTCCAGGGGACAGAGAGCCTGAGGACTATCTCAGCAAGGAAATGACCCACCAACCCCCAAATTATCTTCTTAGTGTTCAAGTCACTTCAGGATGTCTGCAAGAATCTGCTGGGAGCTTTTAAAATTTCTGGTGCCCAGGCTGCATTCTAAGCCAATTAAATCAGAATTTCTGAGGGTTAGTTCTGGGTATATATATATATAAGTTTCCCAAATGATTCTGATGTGCCACCAAGGATGAGACTCACTGCCATAGAGTTCTTGTGAGTCTTAAATGATGTAGGAAAAGTGCTTCTGATGGTGCCTGACACAGAGTTAAATGCTTTGGTGGGGGTTATGGGACCAATTATCCAAGCCTGGGCAGTGGTCAGGGAAGGCTTCCTGGAGGAGGGGGGTAGCTGAGCTGTGAAGTAAAAGAGAGTGGTTAACCAGGACAGAGAGGAGAGGATGAATTTTTGCAGTAGTAACAGCACCTACAGGGGTCTGGAGCCAGAGGAATTGAAAGTCATCCCCTGTGACTGGAGCTGAGAAGGGAGAAAGTAGCCACACTGGGTCTTCTAATGGGGTTAGAGGTCGTGGAAAACCACTGGGTTTTGTTCTGGTGTCCTGAAGGATTTCAGCAGGACAGTGGGAGACCCAGACCATGCCTTCCTTCCCAACTCAGAGGCAGCAAGGCCTTCCTAAGGCCCTGTGTCCAAGCCAGCTGGGGAGCTCCAACTTGCCAAGAAGTGGCAACACGACCCCCATGCTCCCATTCATGAGCCAGGCCGTGGACTCTCAAGTCAGACAGTCCTGGCTTTGAATCCTGACTTCACACTTTGTACCCGTGTGGCCTCCAGCTGGTACCTTTATTCATGAGCCTCAGTTTCCTGGCCTATAAAATAGGCATGAACCTCCCCTTTGGATCGCAAGGATTAAATGAGATAATGCAAAAGACTTAACATGGTGCATCCCACACTTCAAACAATAAATGTTCCGAATAATAATTATTATTCTAATAATGATTATATAATGATGATAACTATTCATATACTAGTTATAATAGATAATAATATATATAGATAATAGTCACGATCTTGATTCTGCAACCCTTTGGTAACTGGATAGATCCCTAAATCTTTTTCTCTCCCAGACCTAAAGTCCCACTCCGGTCCTCCCATGATAATTAAAGCTTCAAATTCTCAGCCCTTTTCCTGCATTTTTCTTGATGTTAAATCCACATAACAACCTTAGGAGGCATATGTTTTAGTATCCAGATTTTACTTATGGTAACAGAGGCTCAGAGGATCCACAGAGGTGACTCGTGAAGTGAGATCTCAATGATAAGCAGGAACAGCAGTGCCAAGATCTGGGAAGAACCCACCCAGACACCCCTGCAGTGTCATTTTTACAATGTAATTGTATTTTATTTTAAAAATATCAATTCATTATGGGAATAGGTAAAATGGCATATGTGGTTTAAAATTCAAAAGATTCGGGGCACCTGGGTGGCTCAGTCATTAAGCGTCTGCCTTCGGCTCAGGTCATGATCCCAGGGTCCTGGGATTGAGCCCCACATCGGGCTCCCTGCTCAGAGGGAAGCCTGCTTCTCCCTCTCCCACTCCCCCCTGCTTGTGTGTTCCCTCTCTCGCTGTCTCTCTCTCTGTCAAATAAATAAATAAAATCTTTAAAAAATAAGTAAAGTTCAAAAGATTCAAAGGGGTATTTAGTAAAATCGCCTTCCCACTCCTGACCCCCAGCCACTTTGCTCCCACCCCCCATCCCCCCCCCTGGAGTTAACAGGAGTGTTTATGTATTCTTCCAGATCTCTCCAGCATATAGGAGCATCTCGTAAACAAATATATTGTTTTCCACTTTTCCCCACAAATGATACACATGTTACACATACTGTTCAGTTTTGTTTTTTTTTAGATCTTGGAGACTGTTTCATATTAGTACATAATGATCTTCCTGGATCTCTTCTGTGGCTACACAGTTTTCCACTGTAGGATATTTTGTAGTTTATTTAACCATTACTCTGTCCATGGACATTTGGGTTGTTTCCAGTCTTTTGCTCTTAAAAACAGCACTGCAGGGGCGTCTGCCTGGCTCAGTCCATAGAGCATGTGACTCTTGACCTTGGGGTCATGTGTTTGAGCCCCAAGTGGGGTGTAGAGATTATTTAACAATAAAATCTTAAAACAAAACAGCACTGCAGCTAAGGCCCGGGTACTTGAGACTTTGCTGTCAGTCCTGGGAAAGCCTGTGAATGGTCTGTGATGAAGGAGAGAGGCTGGGCCTGGGGTTCTCAGCCTGATCATGCAACTAACCCCACAGCCCAAGCAACGTATCTCTTTATGCCTCAGTGTCCCAGCCTTTCCTTCTTTCAAATAATATTTACCAAACACTGTCATTCTAGACACTGGTGGAGAAGAGAAGCCCAGCCCCTCTTCTCATAGTGCTGACATTTTAGTGCGGGAGGGAGGGAAAGACAAATAATCAACAGGTAAACAAATAAATACAGAACATAATGTTAAAAGGTGAAAGTAAATAAAATACACCGGCCTAAAGGGTTATAGGGTCTGATGAGGGGGTTGGGGGGGTTGTGGATAATATGCCCAGGATCCGCAGAGGTGACTCGTGAAATGAGATCTCAATGATAAGCAGGAACAGCAGTGCCAAGATCTGGGAAGAACATTCCAGGAAGAGGCTCGCAACTTCGAGGGCTCCAAAGTCAGAACGAGTTTGCTGCGTTCGAGGGACATAAATGGAGGCCAGTGTGGCTGGAGTGAAAAGAACAGGGGAGACTGGAAGACAACGAGATCCGGGCTGTGGCCTTGGAGATCCTCTTGAAGATTCTGGATTTATTCTCAGTGCAACAGGAAACCACTGAACTGGTGAAGTTGGTGAAGGATAATGGGACAACGTACATTTTTTGAACATTACTTTGTGACCCGGCCATTCCACTCCTAGGTATTTACCTAAGAGAGATGAAAACATATGTCCGCACAAAGACTTCTCTCTGAATATTCATAGTAGCTTTATTCACAGTCGCCCAAACCGGGGGAACAACCCAAATATCCATCAACAGAACAGTAGAGAACCAAAGTGTGCTACATCCATACACAAGAGTTCTACTCAACAATAAAAAGGATCAAACTCTTGATGCACATGACGTGGATGAATCTCATGAACATGCTGGGGCCAAGAAGCCAGATGTCCCCACACCCTGCAAAAAAAGAGAGAGAGAATACGTATTGTATGGTTCCATTTATATAAATGCATTATAAAGAAAATGCAGGGGCACCTGGGTGGCTCAGTTGGTTAAGTGTCTGCCTTGGGCTCAGGTCATGACCCCGGGGGCTCCCTGCTCAGCCGGGAATCTGCTTCTCCCTCTTCCTCTGCCCCTTCCTACCCCCCGACTTGTTATCTCTCTCGCTCACTCTCTCTCTCAAATAAATAAAATCTTAAAAAAAAAAAAAAGAAAGAAAGAAAATGCAAAGTAATCTATAGTCACAGAAAGCAAATCAGTGGTTACCTGGGGCCAGCAGTCAGGGGACAGGGGATCAAAAACAAGAACAGTGGAATGTTCTGTATCTTGATTGAGGTGGGGTTTACATGGGTATATCCATCTGTCAAAGCCCATTGAACTTTTTTTTTTAAAGATTTTATTTATTTATTTGAGAGAGAAAGAGAAAGCCCACATGAGCAGGGGAGGGACAGAGGGAGAGAGAGAGAATCTCGAGCAGACTTCCTGCTGAGCAGGGAGCCTGACACGGGACTCGATTCTAGGACCTGACAACATGAACTGAGCCGAAGGCAGAAGTTTAACCAACTGAGCCACCCAGGTGCCCCTAACACACTTGAAATAGGTATGTCTTTTTTTTTTTTTTAAAGATTTTATTTATTTATTTGCGAGAGAGAACGAGAGACAGAGAGCACGAGAGGGAGGAGGGTCAGAGGGAGAAGCGGACCCCCCGCCGAGCAGGGAGCCCGATGCGGGACTCGATCCAGGGACTCCAGGATCATGACCTGAGCCGAAGGCAGTCGCTTAACCGACTGAGCCACCCAGGCGCCCGAAATAGGTATGTCTTATTAGGTATAAAGGAGGACAGAGAGGACTGGGAATGACTTCCCAGTGTGCCCCTGTCAACATGTGGGCCCTAGCTGACATCAGGACACTGAGGGTGGAGCAGCTTTGGAGGAAAATCCTTCACCCACAGAAGGACCGGACAGTCTCTTGAGATCCTTTCTGCTCCTACAATTCTTGGTAAAAAATGGTAAAATCCCTCCCTTCCCAGGCAGGTGTGGAGTCAGTCACAGAGAAGAATCCTCACCATTGCCACCTTATGGAGGAGACTGGTAACAGTAAGTTCGGGATTCCAGCTGAGGTCTCACATTCTGCTCTATTGTCCGGTTTTTCCCGAGTGCTTCTCTGCCCCAGTTCAACTCCTTCAACCACACAGTGCCCTTGAGCAGGGGCTGTGCATCAGGAAGTGTCACAGTTTTGTTTTTTTCTTTTAAAGATTTTATTTATTTGTTTGACAGAGAGAAACACAGCGAGAGAGGGAACACAAGCAGGGGGAGTGGGAGAGGGAGAAGCAGGCTTCCCGCTGAGCAGGGAGCCCGATGCGGGGCTCGATCCCAGGACCCTGGGATCACGACCTGAGTCAAAGGCAGATGCTTAACGACTGAGCCACCCAGGCTCCCCTCCATCGCGAGTTTTGCTGTCACTGAGAACCCACTGGGCTGTAACTTACTACATATTTCTCTGTAAATGACCCGCTTTTTAATTTAATTTAGCCTCATCCTAATTTATAATATCGTATTTATTCAAAAACATCCACATGTCAGTGCACCTGCCCACTGCAAACCTGTGTTGTTCAAGAGTCAACTGTATTGGGGCGCCTGGGTGGCTCAGTCGTTAAGCGTCTGCCTTCGGCTCAGGTCATGATCCCAGGGTCCTGGGATCGAGCCCCACATCGGGCTTCCTGCTTGGCGGGAAGCCTGCTTCTCCCTCTCCCACTCCCCCTGCTTGTGTTCCTGCTCTTGCTATCTCTCTCTCTGTCAAATTAATAAATAAAATCTTTAAAAAAAAAAAGTCAACTGTATTGTTTTTATGGGCTGATTAGGTATTTTTCTAACACACGTGAGTACATAACTATTAAAATAAGGAATCTCTGCATATGTACCATTTACACATTTTCTCATTCCACTTGTGGTACTTGTACCACATCTGGGGTAGATTTCTTCATGGGGTCACCGTAAAGTATTGTGTGCAAGTTGGTGCTCATGAAATATCAGTTATCCATTTATCTGGACACAGCTGGGTGCGAGAGCTCTTTGTCAACACCCAGCAAAAGAACTGACAACAACAGTGAACTTAACCTCTGATACAAGGCTTCCACTCCAGGAACTGATCTTCAGGAAATAACTAAGAATGCACTCCAGGGGTCCCTGGGTGGCTCAGTCGTTTAAGTGTCTGCCTTCAGCTCAGGTCATGATCTCAGGGTCCTGGGATCAAGCCCCACATCGGGCTCCCTGCTCAGTGGGGAGATTGATTCTCCCTCTGCCTCTCCCCCTGCTCATGCTCTCTCTTGCTCTCACTCTCTCTCAAATAGATAAGTAAAATTAAAAAAAAAAAAAAGATGCACGCTAAAATTTTTTTTTTTTTTGGATTATGGACACTCGATTTTAATCTTTTAGTTGATCTGTTTTTTTCTAAATTTCTTCCTACTGTGAACAACTACTGTAAAGAAAACTTCCAGGGGGGCGCCTGGGTGGCTCAGTTGGTTAAGCGACTGCCTTCGGCTCAGGTCATGATCCTGGAGTACCGGGATCGAGTCCCGCATCAGGCTCCCTGCTCAGCGGGGAGTCTGCTTCTCCCTCTGACCCTCTTCCCTCTCATTCTCTCTCTCAAATAAATAAATAAAATCTTTAAAAAAAAAAAAAAGAAAACTTCCAGGGGCGCCTGGGTGGCTCAGATGGTTAAGTGTTTGCCTTCAGCTCAGCTCATGGTCTCGGGGTCCTGAGATTGAGCCCCACATCGGGCTCCTGGCTCAGCGGGGAGCCTGCTTCTCCCTCTCTCTCCGCCTCTCCCCCTGCTCATGCTCTCTATCTCTCTGTATCTCTGTGTCTCAAATGAATAAATAAAATCTTAAAAAAAAAAAAAAAAAGAAAACGTCCACATCTATATTGTAAGCTCTGGAATTTACTCTTCTAAATCTTTTTTCCCCCTTCATCCCTTCTTTCTTCCCAAAGTCAATCAGTGCACTGTTAAGACATAGTCTCTGCCTTCCTGAAGTCTAGAGTCTAGTAGGAGACAGAGAGCTGCAAACGAGTGCACAGGAACTGTTTAATTATAATTGTCAGGAGTGTCTTCCAGGGTGCTAAAAAAAGATCTTAATAACAGGGGTCCTGCAGGTCAGGGCATGGTTTTCTAAGGAAATGGCTTTTAGGTTGAAATCCCCCAAAATAATGATGCCAACTCCCATTTAAAGCTGCACTGTCCCATTAGGTAGCCACTGACCACATGTGGCTGCTGAGCACTTGAAATGTGGCTGGTCAAACGGAGACGTGTTCTACGTGTAAAATACACACTGGATTTCGCAGACTTCATATAGAAAAAAAGTAAGAAATTTCTGATACTTTTCATACTGATTAAAAGTTGAAATGAGAGGGGCATCTGGGTGGCTCAGTTGGTTAAGCGACTGCCTTCGGCTCGGGTCGTGATCCTGGAGTCCCGGGATCGAGTCCCACATGGGGCTCCCTGCTCGGCAGGGAGTCTGCTTCTCCCTCTGACCCTCCCCCATCTCATGCTCTCTCTCTCATTCTCTCTCTCTCAAATGAATAAATAAAATCTTTAATAATAATAAAAAAAAGTTGAAATGAGAGGGGTGCCTGGGTGGCTCAGTCGGTTCGGCTTCTGACCCTTGGTTTTGGCTCAGGTCATGATCTCAGGGTCCAGATCTCAGGGCTGTGAGATCCAGCCCCACGTGGGCTGCACACTGCGCTGGGTCTGCTTAATACTCTCTCTCCCTCTGCCCCTCCCCTTGCGCAGTCTCCCTCTCTCTCTCTCTCTCAGATTAGTAAGTAAGTAAATAAATAAATAAAATAAAGTTTGAAATGAGAACATTTAGGATATATTGGATTAGATTAAGTATATTAAGATTCATTTTACCTGTTGTTTTCTACCTGTTTGTTTATTTATTTATTTATTTTTAAAGATTTTATTTATTCATTTGAGACACAGAGATACAGAGAGAGAGCACACGTAGGGGGAGAGGCAGGGGGAGAGGCAGAGGGAAAGGGAGAAGCAGGCCTCCCACAGAGCAGGGAGCCCGACGCAGGGCTCCATCCCAGGACCCTGGGATCATGACCCGAGCCGAAGGCAGACGCTTAACGACTGAGCCACCCAGGCGCCCCTGTTCATTTATTTAAAAAAAAAAAAAGATTTCATTTGTTTATTTGAGAGAGAGAGAGCACAAGCTGAGGGAAGAGCAGAGGGAGAGGAACAAGCAGGTTCTGCGCTGAGCGTGGAGCCTGATGGGGGGCTTGATACCAGGACCCTGAGATTGTGACCTGAGCGGAAATCAAGAGTCTGAGGCTTAACTGATTGAGCCACCCAGGCATCCCTCTACCTTTTTAAATGTGGCTATTAAAAAGTCTTAAATTACGTATGTGGCTTGTATTTTGTTTCTAGTGGGTAGGGCTGAGCCAGAGCGCTTATTGATAGTAAGGATCATTCCAAGTGCTAAATGTGTAGTATCTCATTTAATCCTACAATGACTCTGAGATGTGGCTAGTATTCATCTTTCTGCAGAGGTGGAAATCTGAGGTGCAGAGAGTAAATGGCCAGAGATTCACCACCAGCAAGGAGCATAGTGGGGGTTTGAACCTGGGTGGAGTCCCTCTGCCTAACCAATGAGCACTTAATCTCTACCCCACACTACTGAGCGCAGGCACCTCTGTGCTGGGGCATCCATAGCCATCAGGGCAGAAGGAGCAACACAGAGATATTCCAGGGACTAGATGGGCTTATGTGCATTTGGCCATGGGGTGACCCCACCAGAGGATCTGCTTTCTCGGTGGCTATTTCCTTACCCTGGGGACTCTGAATTCAGTTTTAGCAGGGCTGTCTGTCTGCCTCGTCAATGCAAGTTAATCTTTAGGAAGCATACTTAATAACGGTCCACTAAGCACTCTCTAACCCAGCCCTGGATTCCACTAGAAACAAAATGCAAGCCATGTATGTAATTTACAATTTTCTAGTAACCACATTTAAGAAAAGGTAAAAAGAGGGGCACCTGGGTGGCTCAGTTGGTTGGGCGTCTGCCTTCAGCTTAAGTCATGATCCCAGGGTCCTGGGATTGAACCCTGCTTCTCTCTCTCCCTCTGTTGCTCCCCCTGCTTGTGCTCTCTCACTCTCCCTGTCAAATAAATAAATAAAATCTTTTTTAAAAATAAAATAAAATTAAATTAAATTAAAAAGGTAAAAAGAAACAAGTAAAATTAATGTTTTATCTACTCCAGTATATCTTAAATGTTACTGTATCAACCTGTAATCAATATAAGAAAATATGGCCTTGCTGACCCTTTTGCCTCCCCATTTTCATTCCCCACCTCATATTTCATGCTGCAAATTCCTTCCAGTCCTTCCAGTGCACCATGGCTTCTGTCTTGCCCATAGGCCTTTGCATATGCTGTTCTAGGCAGCTGGGAATGGTGTGAGGCTATTCATTCTTCATACAGGCCTATTTGCTCTTCTGCCTGCTCTTTTGGACTGTAACCCCGAAGAAGGCAGGCACCATATCAATTTTATTCATCATTGTATGTCCAGTCTGAGCACGGCTCTTGGTACAGCACAGGCACTGTTAAATATCTCACCACCGAGTGAATTAATGAGTGACTTCACT
This sequence comes from Neomonachus schauinslandi, assembly GCF_002201575.2. Lineage (NCBI taxonomy): Eukaryota > Metazoa > Chordata > Mammalia > Carnivora > Phocidae > Neomonachus > Neomonachus schauinslandi. The sequence goes on from NC_058416.1 coordinate 76,553,755, forward strand.
ACTTCTCTTCTGCGTCTTCAATTAAACCATGAACTTTCTGAGGAAAGGGACTATGGTTTGCTTCATCCCAAGTGTCGGGCATAATGCCCACCAGTCATTCCGCAAATATATATTGAGCAACACCTTCTATATGCTGTGCACATAGCAATGGACATGGTTCCTGCCCTCACGTGCTTTTCTTCTAATAGGATGAGGGACATTTATCAAATAATCCTACCACTACATGTAAATTGCAGGAGTAAGAAGTGCCTACAAAACAGAGGTACATTAAAGGTGTTGGAAGGGCATGAGATAGCGTGACTGCCTGGCTGGGGAGCAGTCTTGACTCCTTGAGTTTTAATATAGGCAGCCAAAGGCGAGGCACGTGGTTCTGCCTTCAAAAAAGAGCTTGTCACCGAGATCGAGAAATGGCGGCTTCCAGATGCAGGGTTTTCAGGGCAAGACTGAGCCCTTCTTCCAGGGCATCCCATAGGCAGTGGCTAAACATGGTGGGGGGGACTGGGGCCAGAACACTTCTGCCCAGTGGGGCTCCTCCAACGAGTTTTTGTTCTGGCGCTTCCTGTTAGGTTATTTATCTTTGTCAGATCTGAGTCCTTGCCGGATCCTGCTTCTTCCCCTTTCTTTCATGGGCATTACACCCCCACCCCCACCCCCAACCCCCAACTCCATCTCAGCATCTGCTTCCTGGAGGACCTGACTTGACCCAGAGGGTCTTGGGGGCTGGATTCTGGTGGGCAAGGGAACTCAAAGTTATGCTTACAGGGCATTTTTATATAGAATCGACAAACTACCCTTGCCCTTTGCAAAGAGTAGGGAAGGGCTGATAGTCATAGGAGCCTCTATGAGAATTAACTTCGGTAGTAGCTGCATAGTATCCGGCACTCAATGAATGGCGGCTGTTACTATTACCTGGTTTCTTTTTTTTTCTTTTTTAATTTAATTTTATTATGTTATGTTAATCACCATACATTACATCGTTAGTTTTTGATATAGTGTTCCATGATTCATTGTTTGCGTATAACACCCAGTGCTCCATGCAGTACGTGCCCTCCTTAATACCCATCACTGGGCTAGCCCATCCCCCCACCCCCCCTCCCCTCTAAAACCCTCAGTTTGTTTCTCAGAGTACATAGTCTCTCGTGGTTTGTCTCCCCCTCCGATTCCCCCCCTTTCATTTTTCCCTTCCTACTATCTTTTTTTTTTTTAACAT
>NC_058416.1:76555064-76621503 GCF_002201575.2 Neomonachus schauinslandi
CTCCAGCAACCCTCAGTTTGTTTCCTGAGATTAAGAGTCTCTTGTGGTTTGTCTCCCTCTCTTGTTTTTTCTTGTTTCATTTTTGCCTCCCTTCTCCTATGATCCTCTGTCTTGTTTCTCAAATTCCTCATATCAGTGAGATCATATGATACATGTCTTTCTCTGATGGACTTATTTTGCTTAGCATAATACCCTCTAGTTCCATCCATGTCATTGCAAATGGCAAGATTTTGGGGTTTTTTTGATGGCTGCATAATAATTCCATTGTATATATATACCACATCTTCTTTATCCATTCATCTGTACCTGGTTTCTACTCATTTCCTCTGGGCTCTGGGGTGGCAGTGGGTGTTTCAGGAAACTATGCCTGGCACTGGGTGTAATCTTGAAGTTTTTCCTTTAATATCTAAGTTGGGGTCCCCTCTGCTCCATGCAGAGTTTTGGAAAAGTCTCCCTTTAGGGAGGGTAGACATGTGGAAGATTAAGGGATATATAACCACGGAAGTACTGAATCTGGCCCCAAAGTCCGGATTGCAAGCTGCACTGCCATCGGTCCAGAGGACGACCCTAAGAAAGGCCCTCCAAATGTTCCCTGCTTTGCCTGGTACTGATTTAGGGTCCTCCTGGGAGATGAGCTACTGGGAGACAGACAGACAGACGGGTGGACAAATCTGACTCTCCAGTGGATGGACATCTGATGAGTGAGTGACTGATGGATTCTCAGACGCAGGTCAGACTGTGAGATGTCAACACAGGAGATGGATCTGTCAGCCAGAAGGTCAGGCATGTGACTTTGAGACCGACTGACCGCAGGGCCTGAAGGCCTGGGAGCCTGACACTTGCCGACTCGGCCGCGAGGGGGCGCCGCCACCCTGTCCGGCGTGGCCCACCGCTGCCTGGGCGCGCGCTCGCGGCCCGGCGGCGGGGCGGGGCTAGCGTGCGCACGGGGCGGGGCCAGCTTGCTCCCGGGGGCGACCGCGGGCGGGGGCGGGGCGCGCGTGCTCGCGGGGGCGGGGCGCGCGCGGCGGCGGCGCGTTCTGTTCCCGGCCGAGGCTCGCGGCGGAAAAGTTGTGGGGCTGAGAGGAGCGGCCCCGGGACGGGCGGAGAGCGGGACGCCGAGCCGGCTCCCGGCGCCCGCGGTCCCGCCATGGACGACCTCGGTGAGTGAGCGGGAGGCCGAGGGAGGAGGCTGCGAGGGGCGCGCGGCCCCGGGCCGGGCGGGCGCGAGCGAGCGGCGGGGGCCGCGGGATCCCGCCCCCGGCGACCCGGGTCCCGGCTTTGCTCGTTGAATACTGGGGTTCCGCGGGGCCGGGATCCCCGGCTGGGCCTGAGTCCCGGGCCAGGCCGGCCTCGCCGCCGTCCTCACAGCCGCCAGCCCCCGCCTCGGGGACGGCCCCACCTCCGGACCCCGGACCTCGGGGACCCACCCCCATCTCCCAGACCAGCCGTAGGGGCCAGCTTGCACCTCAGGGACCCGCCCCGTCCGCCCCAGGGACGGACCCCCCACTGCCTGCACCACATCGCCTCCCCCGCTGTGGGACCCTCCCCTCACAGACGGCTCCCCCACCCCCCACCTCACTGATCGGCCGCCCAACTCGGGGAACAACAGCTGCCGAAACTCGGTTGGTCCCTCATTTCCAGGACCTGCTCCCACCCCTTTAAGGACCTCGGCTTCAGGGATAGCCCCTCCAAGGCCACCCCTTTCATTTCACAAGTTAAAGATGAGCCTCCAATGACCACACCCCCACAAAGACAAGTTTCTCTCTGTCCTTCCCCCCCTCCCCCCCGGCCCAACCCAGGTCTGGGCACCCTGTTCCATGGGCTGGTCACTCCACTTCCCGACTGCCTGTCCACTCTGTGAACCAGCCCCTCCCCTTTCCTATCACAGATGAGCCTAATCCTCGAAGAGTAATTTGGGGAGACATGATTCTTCCCCCGCTCCCAGAGTCTGGTGCAGTGCCAGGGGAATGAGGTGGGAAGTGGGCCCCAAGGTATGGCCATCTCTGGACTTGTCCGGGCTGGCAGAGTTCCTCCCACCCCCCAGCATCCAGCCTTGCTGGAGGCCACACAGGTAAGGAGGACAGGATGCCCATAACAGAGTTTTACTGTTTTCATGTTATCAGAGCTCCCAAACTACTCTTTTCAGTCCAGTCTTGACCTGGTGTTAGGACAGGGAAAAGTATCTCCTGAAACCTGACACTAAACCCAAGGGGGTTCATGCCAGGGTTCTAGGAATGCCTTCAGTGACCTGAACCCTGGAGTGAGAGGATTCACTCTTCACTCCTCTCTCCCTCCCCTTCATGCCTGTAGCCAGAGGGCCTCTGAGCTGGGGAGGTATTGGGGGGGGGGGTTAGTTTCTTCTCTGTAGGAGCCTTGTCTTCCCTCTCTGGACTGTGGGTGGCTTGTGTGACCACTGATGCTTTCTCTGTCCCAGGCTCTGAGGAGCAGATTCATCAGACAGCTCTGACTGGCCGCCCCCAAGCACACAGGGCGCTAAGTTAAGACTGGCTATTTGTAGGTGCTGGACTTCCAAGGGGTCAGGGAGGAGGACCGCCAGCTTCCTTTTGCAAAAGATCAGGGCGCCGCCGAGAGATCCTGGTGCTGGGGATGGTGTGCAGTCCTGCCTGTTTTGCAGAGTGTGGTGGCTGCCAAGCATAGTTCTGCCTTTGGGTCAGCCTTGGCACCCATTTTTCTAACACACTCACGATTGGCATGGCTTGCAGGCAGGTATTTTTTTCACATAAAAAATAAGCTGAGAGGAGACTGGGGGATGTTTTTTGAACCAGGATCTGAAAGTCTTGATGCTTTCCCAGCAGGAACTGAGGAGCAGAGTTATGGTTTCTAAAATGCTGATGTGTTTCTGTTGCTTTTCTACAGTCCCTTCCACACAGTAGTGTTTGAAGGTCTGAGAGAGTTTTGTAGAGTTTGCTGTTGGAGTCCAGAATTCCTCTTTTCTGACAGTCTTCCATTTAGGGCCAGGAAACTGAGTGAGTCTCGGGAAAAGAGTATACTGGCAGAGGGGACTGCAGGAATTGAAATTTGCTGTTTATGGAGTGCTTCCCCATACCTCAACTTGTCCCATCCTCCCTCACAGCAACCCTTTATAAGAGCCCCTTACTTAGGGCCACTGCTCTCATTACTACCTGCCTTTTACAAATGGGGAAAACGGACTCAGAGAGGTTGATTCACTTGCCCAAGGCTGCACTGCCATGGAATGACCAAACCATGACTAGAAGCCCAGTCCTTGGCTCCTAGATCTGCAGCTCTCGTGTACCAAGAGGTCTTTCTTCCCGAGGAGGGGGTGAGCAGCACGTGAAGGAGGGGTCGCAGGGGGTTGGTGGCTGCCGCCTGTAACTTCCGCCACCTTCCAGCACAGACTCCCCAGTTGTTCTGGGCTGCCTGACTTCCTTGGACCAAGCTCCCAGGAGGCCAGCCACGCCTGGCTGCCCCGGAGCCCCTGGGTGGGAGCAGTGGGGTGAGCAGGAAGGGGAGAGGAATTTGCCTCTGTGCTCAGGCCCCATCAGCTGCCTGGTTGGCTGCACCTCAGCTGTTTTCCTTAGTTAGGGTGGACACAAAGGCCAGGCCTCTTGTTTTTATTTTTCTCCTGAGAGTGCTCTCAGCTGTGAGCCTCCTGGTCCCTGAAACAGGGGAGAGTTTATGGTCTGTCCTGTGGCAAGGCTAGAGGCGGCAGAGTCTCTGCTGTGGCTTGGTTTTTTTTTTTTTTTTGGTCTTAAAAACTGGGGAACTCTTCCCTCCCCAAAGCGGCTAGTGACAGCCTCACTATGTGCTGTTTAATGAGTTACAAATTTATAGCTCTTTGGGCAGAAAAACAGAAACACTGCCCTTCCCTGTGTGTTCTCTCCTCTTTGTGCTGCAGGGGTGGTTGCTGGTAGCTTTTCCCATTACTGTTTAGATGCTGGTTTGGCCCAGAGTTCGCTCTGTTGAGTTCTGGCCGGAGTTTCCTGGACAGAGTTCCCACAACACTGAGATGCACTCTGATTACGGTTTCGGACCCAACTCCTCGCTCTCCCCTCGTTCATGTTCCTAGTGCTCTTGGGGGGGGGGGGGCTGTGACCACAGCTGCGGTCCAATAAAGGTCACGTGTGCTTGATGGGAGACAGACATCAGACTCAGCACTTTAGGGGTATGATCACTGCCATTCCGAGAGGGAGGTGTTTTATCTCCGCTTTACACATGGGGAAACGAGCTCTGGGAGGTTCACTGGGGGAAGCTGGGGTTGGAACACAGACTGATCCAATTCCAGATCTAGTGAACTAAATCATAATAAGGTTAAGTGCTGGGTGAGGTGACTAACTGGGGGGTGAGCCATGGGCCTGCTGACTAATTGCTAGTTACCTTCAAAATTTGTGCTCTGGGGGCCATCCCGAATAAACGGCCTCTATGGTAAGGCGTGGGTCCAGTTCAGACCTTGATAGCTTTGCCTTCCCATTTCTTACAGGGGGAACAGCCAGCTGTTGGCAATGCCCAGTTGCTGCTAGAATCTGGACATGTCTTCTTTCAGCTTCTCAGCAGTCTTGACCCTCTGAAAAACAGTGCCTCATTGTCCTTAGGGGGAGTGCTAGGGGGGTAGGGGAGTTGCCTGGGGCATTCCGGGCTACGGAGCCTCCCTGTTTCCATGGAAAGTCCGGACTTTGGGCTTGCCTGTCTGTGGTGCCTCTGTGTGTTAGGCCAGGGTCAGGGCACCCAGCTGCTGGGCCCACGGCAGAGGCAGCCTGGGGAACGATGGTGCGTTCCATGTCCGCGCCGGAGCTTCCCCTGGGCTATACACTAGCGAGGTGCAGAGCTGGGCTCCGAACCCTGGGTGTTTGGTTCTCAGGCAGGTGCGCTCTCCATTGTGCTAAGCTGCCTGCTGCTCCGTGTGGAGAGGTTCGGGTTGCTGGGGCCATAGCCCTGCCGCTGTGGGTTGGAGGTCTTCCAAGGGAGCCTCGCAGTATTCCCTCCAGCTTCCCCAGTGATGGCCATGCATTGAGAGGCTGGGTGGGTCTTTGGCTGGAGCGCCGCTCAGAAGGCTGGAGTTACTGCAGGGGTACTAAGCAGCGCCTGTCCCCCATATAACTCACCATGCGTGGAGTGTGCTGACCCTCCAAAGCTTCCTCGGGCCTTTACCTTGTTCCAAGGCCAGAGAGTTGAAAAACTCCTCCCGCCTCCACCTCATTGCAGCCCTTCCCTGGGTTGTCCTGGTCTCAGTGCTTCATTAATAATAACAAACAGCTGTAGAACTCTTTCCCATAGTTTTTATTGAGCACTTAAACTGCGTACAGGCACTGTGCTGGGCACCTTACACGCATTGTTTCCCTGACTCATGTCGGCGATAGGAGGCACAGGTTCTATTATTATTACTACTGTCCATTTTACAGACGACGAAACTGAGGCACAGAGAGGGTTAGCCCCCTTACCCAAATTCTGTTAACTAGTGAGTGGCAGGGCTGGGGAGTGCAGAGTCGGGCTTGTAACCATTTTTACCGCTCTGTTCATGATGCTGGATTGGATCTCGCTTGCCTGTTGGTTTGGTTGTTTTCCATTTCTAGGATGCTAATCTGCCCCCTCCCCACAGCCTCCATTCTTCCCCTCCCCACGGTCTCCCCCATTCATCCTCTTCCTGTTCTCTGGGCTTCTTCCCTCTCCTTCAGTCTTGCTCGGGATGGGCTGCTGGACTGGTGGCAGAGGGTCTCCTGCTCAATGCCCTCCCATCCCCCATCCTCCCCCCCTTCAGTCACCTGTTCCCCTTGGGGCAGAGGGTAGTCCTCTGAGGTCCCTCTTCTACGCCTGGTTGGAATCGGAATCAAGCCCTCTATGCCCTTGGCCCATACAGATGTGCTCCTGTCTTCATTCAGGTGTTTGTATGTTGCCACCCCTGGAGCAGACCCATTTCCAGAGGAGGAAGTCTTTTAAGGTGGAGAATTGAGAGTGTCCTCTGGGAGGGAGAGAGGGCGAGAGAGAATTAGGGGGGCTGAGTTTTCCCAGAAACCTTGACAAAGCTCCTGATTAAAAGGGGTGTTCAGGAATTGTCTCCTCCCCAGGAGAAGCCCAGAGCCTTCCCAGCCCCCAGGTCTACTTTGCCTCTTCAGTTGGGGGCCTGTTGGGAGTCACACATCTGGCCTAAAGCCTGCATTCACGTCCCGATAAAGCCTTCCAGCTAACAGATTGATTGCCTAACCAGTGGGACTCAGGGCTGGCCTCTCCAGGGAGGCCTTGGACGCTGGGCCGATGGCAGGCAGAACGTGTGGTTGGCCAGGCCCGGCAGAGCCCCCGGTGGCCAAGTTTTCCCTTAAAGATGGCCTTTTAATGCTTATTTCTTGTGTGATTGTGGTATTGTGGTTTTATGGGTGAATATTATCATTGTTAGGTGCATGTTAAAAGTATTTGGGAGTAAAATGTCATGATGTCTGAAACTCAGTTTGAAATGATACAGTAAAAAAAAGGGGTGTATATATATATATATGGAGAGAGAGAGAGAGAAAGCCTGCAAACGTGTGCCTGTTTATACAAAATGGCAAAATGTTAATGACTGAATCTAGGTAGAGGGTATGTGGGTGTTCATTGAAATGCTCTTTCAGCTTCTCTGTATGTTTAGACACTTTCATGACTAAAAGTTGGAAAAAAGTAAAACGTGGCTTATTCTAGAGCGGGCTCAGGGTTATTCAGCCAGGAGTGTACATAAGTGTCCACCTGTGACCCTCGGCCTCCTGGGACGCTGTGCCCCCGGTGGAAAGACTGGGTGGGCCAGCAGGAGCCAAGCAGGCCAGGGATGGTCAGGATCTATAACTCTCAGCTCGGGTTGGGGCACACAGCCACAATGACCCACGCAGTAAAGAGGACAGGGCCAGCCAGAGACAGCGAGCTTCCACAGTGCGGAGGCAGCCTCCGGGGTTATTTTGGGTGTGGTGACATTAATCAGACGAGGGTCAAGGCAAGGGAGATGCTGGGCTCTGGGCAGAGTTTCGAGAGGGTTGCCTGGGTGGGATGGGAGCAAGGCTTTACAAAAGAATAGCCTCTGGGCAGCTGGAGCCTGGGGGAGGGGACGAAATGCCATTTGCCTCACATCATGAACCTCTTATCTGTGGCCAAAAGAACACCACTAGCCTGTGGGCAGCGTGGGCCAGAGTGGCCCCCAGGCTCTTGCTTGCAGCTCAGGTCTGGCCATCCAGCCTTCAGTCTCCCTCTCCTGGAATCCCCACTTCCCAGGTCCCTCTTGTCTTGTTTTGTGCTGACTCAAAGCTGGGCCACTTGGGCCTGCCATCTGTTTGGGAGAAATAGCTGGATTCTGGCACCAGTGGCCCCCTTGGCTTTGAGGGCCTGGTGCCTACTAGGAAGATTTTGGGCAGCCAGCAGGCTCTTTCTTGTAAGGGGAGCACTTCACGTGAGGGTCTGCTTTGAGACCCATGTCTGTCCGTCGGCCTGCAAGGACACGGAGGCTGGCCGCTTGGTGGGGATCAAGGGATCTTCCTAGTGAGGGCTCAGAGTGGTGTGCCATGGCCTTTCTCTGCCTGTTTGAAACGCAGCATGATGTGTGTTTTATGGGGGGGGGAGGGGCGGTGCTGTGAGGAAGCTGTATGTAATTCTTGGCTGGGACTCAGGTAATTGTTTTAATGAAATGGAATGCAGCTTATTCAGAACTCACTTGGCAGAGACAGCCATGTTCTGTTCTGTTTTCTTGTTGGGGAGAGCAGGGCGCACATTTGCAGCTGTTTGAATAGTAGAGCCCTGGGTGAGCGTGAAGGTGGGCGGAAGGCTCCGGGGAGCTCTTTTCGGTTTAGCTCATGGATCCTCAGGCTGCTTGAGACGCCTCTGGATAGCAGTCTGTGTATCCTTTTGAATAAGCCCTGGAGACGTGGGCCTTGCTCTCGACAAAAAATCCTGTTGAAACCAGGCTGTAAAATGGGCCTGCAACCTGCCTCCTGCATCGTTGGGAGTCCGTGGGCGACGAGGGGTGTGGGAGCTCCTGGCACACAGCAGATAGACCGTCCAAGGCTGTTCGCCCACCCCACACATCCCTCCACCTCAGCACCTTTTATGAGCGCCCCCCCGCCCCCCCATATATCCCATCAGCATAGACCTGACGTGGCCATCAGTGGGTCCCTTTTTCTTCTGGTTCCCTCTCTTTACCCATCTGCCCCTTTTAACTTCTTTGTCACGTCTTTACTTTGCTCCTTTTCTGTTTTTAACACAGCCTGGGCCATTCTTCCACGTTTTTTCTTTTGCTAAGAATGCATCCCACTCTTTAGTGGCCTATTTCCCCCTCCCTCCCTTGAGATCTGCTTCTCCACAGACACCCCCCCCCCCCCCCCCGCCCCAGCTTCCTTCCCATTTCCTTCTCGAATCCCTCTGTGGGGGCCCACCTCTGTGTTATTCCAAAGGCATCTGCTGGCTCCCCGTTTTGCTCCTAGGTACCCTAGGTCAATTTATCTACTTGCGTGATCTCTTTTTTCACTTGTGTGCTGGCGACTCCTAAATTTATATTTCCACCCCTGACGTGGATTCTATTGTCCAGATTCTTCCGGCCTGCACGCCAGCAAAGACCCAGCTCATTTCCTCCTCACTCTCTCTTCGTGGCCTCAGGCATTGTCTGCTCTCTCTGTGATTGTCCCCTCTCTTCTCTTGGCCTATGTGACATCATGGGCCTTTGCTCAACACTTTGAGATTTAGACAACATTTTCGTATGCTTCATCATTGTTGATATGATTCTGACCACAATTCTTTGGGTTGGGTGCTAGTTTACCCCATTTTGCAGATGAGGAAGCTAAACTGCAGCTCCAGGGACTTAGGGACACACCCAGTGTCACCCAGATCCTGATGCAAGAGCTTGACCTGAGTGTCACCTTAGACCCTCTGGCACCAAACCCATTCTCTTTTTGGTTCTTCATACTGGAACCACAGGTTGGATTTGGCCTGAAGACCCATGTTGCTTGGCCTTCATAGTATTTAAAAATATTCCAAATTACTGTTGGATCCTTAAACAACACGGGTTTCAACTGTGTGGGTCCACTTATATGTGGTTTTTTAAAAAAATAAATACAGTATAGGGCGCCTGGGTGGCTCAGTCGTTAAGCATCTGCCTTCAGCTCGGGTCATGATCCCAGGGTCCTGGGATCGAGCCCTGCATCGGGCTCCCTGCTCAGCGGGAAGCCTGCTTCTCCCTCTCCCACTCCCCCAGCTTGTGCTCCCTCTCTCGCTGTCTCTCTCTCTCTGTCTCTGTCAAATAAATAAATAAAAATCTTAAAAAAAAATAAATAAATACACTATAGTTTTGTCAATGCATTTTCTGTTCCTTATGATTTCCTTAACGTTTTCTTTTCTCTAGCTTACTCTGGTCTAAGAATATAATATGTAATATACAAAATATGTGCATAAAATATAATATACATACAAAATACGTTTTCATCGACTGTTTATATTATCAGTAAGGCTTCTGGTCAACAGCAAGCTATTAGCTGCTACATTTTGGGGGACTCAAAAGTTATATGTGGATTTTCATAACTTGACTGACAGAAGCCACTTATTGAAATGTTGATATTATTAAAAAAAAGAAGTTGGGAGCGCCTGGGCGGCTCAGTCGTTGGGCATCTGCCTTCAGCTCAGGTCATGATCCCAGGGTCCTGGGATCGAGCCCCGCATTGGGCTCCCTGCTCGGCAGGAAGCCTGCTTCTCCCTCTCCCACTCCCCCTGCTTGCGTACCCTCTCTCTGTCAAAATAAATAAAAAAGTAAAATAAAATAAGTTATATGTAGATTTTCAACTTCTCAGGGAGTCAGTGCCCTTAACCCCTGTGTTGTTCAACGGTCAACCGTGGTTGCCGACATTTAAAACATTAGGAGTTACACATATAAATCCATACGGTGTCTCTTTTGAAGAAATCAGTTGGCTGCCTTGGATGCCCGTCCTCCAAGGCACCACTGGGTTGGCCTCAACAGCTCCAGCCCTCTCGTTGGTCTTCTCCGTTGGCCTGCAGTGGGCCTGCTTGGGGAGGTTCTTAGAATGCTCTCTCTCTGCCCCATGTTTATGGCAAATACATACTTGCTAAATCTAGGGGATTTCTTTTCAAGATTTTCAAGATTTTATTTATTTATTTATTAAAAAAGTAATCTTTATACCCAATGTGGGGCTCGAACTCACAACCCCGAGACCCAAGTGTTGCATACTCCACTGGCTGAGCCAGCCAGGCGTCCCATCTAGGGGCTTTCCTAAGCTTCATTCTCTGTGTTAGATATGATTTCTGACCACTCCAAGCACTTAGCTTCGCCTAGAGTCTGGATCTTTTTTTTTTTTTTTTTTTAAAGATTTATTTATTTATTTATTTATTTGACAGAGAGAGAGAGAGGCAGACACAGAGAAAGCACAAGCAGGGGAAGCAGCAGAGGGAGAAGCAGGCTCTCCGCTGAGCAGGGAGCCTGATACTGGGCTCGATCCCAGGACCCTGAGATCATGACCTGAGCCGAAGGCAGACGCTTATCGACTGAGCCACCCAGGTGCCCCTAGAGTCTGGATCTTGGTCCAAGTTGCCGAAAATTGCCTCCTTCCGTGTCTGTCTCCCCTCCCCCTCCTCCTTTAAGATCTCTGCAGCGGCTGCCTTGAGGCGGCTTTTTTCTGGTTCAAACCAGCCAACCTCTTGACCCTCCCACTTCAGTATAATGTAAATTGGGCTTCTTTCCTTTTGTCTCCCCCTCTGCCCTGTAGGCCCCTTGAAGACAGGGGTCTTATCTGCCTTTCAAGCTTCCCTAAGTGCCAAGTTCAGCTCATTCTCTGCAGTTGCTTAATACATATTTGATGGTGGTTGATGATTAAGTGGGTTTGAACTGCGGACACCCACCGTGATGCCAGACCTCCAGCAAACCTCTTCCTCTGCTGGAGAATCCAAGCAGGCGACCGTTTGGGTTATAGGTTGGTGGGGAGGCTGCATAGTGCTGCGGACAGAACACAGGCTCTGACATCAGCCCTCCTGGGTCTGTATCATTGCTGCCACTTGCTGACTGCATGACCCTGGCAGGTCACCTCACACCCTTAGCCTCAGTGAAACAGGCACACTTCTAGAAGTGCTTTAAAGTACTCAATAAGGGGGCGGGCCCCTGGGTGGCTCAGTTGGTTAAGTGTCTGACTTTTGCTTTTGGCTCCGGTCATGATCTTGGGGTTGTGAGATTGAGCCCCGTGTCAGGCTCTGTGCTCAGCGGGGAATCTGCTTGAGATTCCCACCCCCCTCAAATAAATCAATCTTAAAAATAAAGTACCCAATAAATGTTGATGGTTGTTATTATCATTCCTGCTTGGAATAATCGAAACACTGCTTGGGGGCCTTGGCTTTCTCTACATTTGATCTTAGCCCAAAGGCCAAGAAGCGATGGCCTTGGCCTTCTCTGTCACCTCTCCACTTGACCAGTCTGCTGCCTGTGTTTGCTGTGGCCTTGGTGGCAAACATGTGTTTATTTTTAATTTTTAATTTTTTTTTACTTTTCCCCAGTGTTGAATAGTAGTGGGTAAAGAGGACAGGTGGCAAACATTTAGTGCACATGAGCCTGGTTGACCATTCAGCTGAGCCTGAGGGAGGAATCAGACTTGGGTTATCTCCTGGGAGGATGTGATTTGGGACTCTCATGGCCCTGTGGGGTAGAGAGTTTGGGGGTGCAACTCTGGAGATGAAATGGTTGTCCCCTAGTGCTGGTGTTATTAAGTTGGGTTTTGGTTGTAAGACATTGCATTTCCCCAGAGCCTCTTTGGTGGCTTTGAGGAGGAAGTGACTGGGGAAAGAGGTCGCTCAGTGGCTAGGTTTATACCAACTGCTCATCTAACACTAACGTATGAGAGCTGCACAGAGAGCGGCCCTGGGATCCACTTCCGGTTCAGTACTGGGCTTCTCCCAGAACCCACAGGCCTTCCTCTGGTCAAGGAAGGCTGTGAACGATGCTCCATGACATCTCTAAAGCCTCACGGGATGGGTCTAGGCCACTGAGGCTCCTAGTAGCAGGAAGGAAAGGGAGAGTTTGGTTTTCTGGACCATAAACTGAGGTTTTTGTCAGTTGAGTGAACCCAGCTAATAGCAAGAAGCTGGCCCAGTGGCTGGGCTGCCCTGCCTGCCTCTGGGACTTTTTAGGGGCAGTGAATCTGTTAGGTCAGCCCTCAACTTTGTGGGGAGGTAGAAGTGGTTCAGAGAGTCCTGGCCAGGCTTTTCCTCGCTCTCTGTTTCCAGGAACATTCCTCTTCCTTAGGTGGAAATGGGAGTGTCCCATAGCCTGCACTTGGTTTCCTCTGGATTTGCCATCCTCCGCCCCTGGACTCCTGGCCTGGCTGACCCACTAGGGTGGTTTCTCATCACTGCTGAAGTCCAGGACAGCCAAGTCGGCTTGGCTTTTCTGGGGTGGGCTCAAAGGAGAGGCCGTGCCTCAGAGACCCGACGTGGCTACCCTGCTGGGCTTGCTTGGTCACATGTTGCCTGTCTTGGCGCCGTGAGTGATGTGTGGCTTCCTCACCCTTCCTTAGTAGAGTCAGCCTAGCTGCACCCTTGGGGTGAGCTGCTGGGTAGTGGGGTGGCCTCATTTCCTCCCTGCCTCACCAGCTCAGATGGCCTCTTCTGTGTCCTGAACTTTCCAAGAATTTCTGCCCCTTTTCTCTCTTCGGAAGTCAGTACTTGAAGTCTTTTTGCCTGCCTGAGGCATCCACGCCGGAAACAAGCTGGGGAAAGAAGAGAAGTGTCACCTGGAGGCGGTTGTCACAGCTTCCTGTGGCCACTTGTGGTCATCTGCTTCCAAACATCCTGTTTGCGCCCCGAGAGCAGCAGGAATGCTGACCTGGAGATAGCTGTTCTCTGCCTGACCTCGTTCAGAGGCATGGGGGCCAGGGGTGTCACAGTCCATCTGTCCCCCTGGGACCCTTGGTTTGCTGGTCACTGGCTGTTGATGGTGTTGCTGGTAGCAGCTCCTTTTGGCATCTCTGGCTTGGACGTCATCTCTACTCTGCCCTTCCTCTCCTCCCTTGCTTCTTCTGCCTGTGAGATTTGTCCTCTGAATGTTCTGTTGGGTGTGATGAGTCAGCGCTCCCCTTTCTGTGGTTCTGGACCCATCTAGTCTTCCTTAGACGCCTCCCTACACTGACAGAGCTGGAAGAAGTCTTAGGATATCCCCTACGGGTGTGTGTGTGGGGGGGGTCTCCAGCCCATTACCTTCCTCAGTCAGAGTGACGCACTTCTTATCAGTTTCTATATTGGATTTTTATCAAAGACTACAATTGCACAAGGAGCTTTGAGGCTTTTTAAAACATTGAAAATAACAGTGTAAAAACATTTGAAAATCACAAGGTTCAATCCACGCCTGTTATAGGTGGGCAAGCCCGAAGCCCTCTGAGGAGAAAGCACTTGCCCAAAACACTCCGTAGTAGAGCAGAACTGTGTTTTTTCCTCTTTCTTACCCTTTTTGAGGAATATGTAGGGTCCTGGTTTTCTTCATTTCTAGAACTACACACCTGCCACAGTGTAGCCTGAAGCTTGTTTTTCTCTAGGGACCTTTCTCCTGTCATTTTGTATCTGATACTGTTACTTTTGTAAAAAGTTTTTATGTCAAAAAGATACATGCTTATTACAAAAATTTTAAACTTTTTTTTTTTTAAAGATTTTATTTATTTAACAGAGGCAGAGATAGTGAGAGCAGGAACACAAGCAGGGGTAGTGGGCGAGGGAGAAGCAGGCTTCCCGCCGAGCAGGGAGCCCGATGCGGGGCTCGATCCCAGGACCCTGGGATCATGACCCGAGCCGAAGGCAGACGCTTAACGACTGAGCCACCCAGGCACCCTACAAAAATTTTAAAAAGGCATAAGAGAGAAAATGTTTGCCCTTTCCCCAGCAGGGTTAACTAGTAATATTGTTAACAGTTTGGTGTGTATCTTTCCCAACCATTTTCTGTACATTTATAAATACGTAAGCACCCAGATGATATACATACCCTTCACTGTGTTGTTGTTGTTTTTTAAATAAAGTGAAACTCATGGGATGCCTGGGTGGCTCAGTCGGTTAAGTGGCTGCCTTCGGCTCAGGTCATGATCCCAGCGTCCTGGGATCGAGTCCCACATCGGGTTCCTTGCTCGGCAGGGAGCCTGCTTCTCCCTCTGCCTGCCTCTCTCCCTGCTCGTGTTCTCTCTCTCTCTCTGACAAATAAATAAATAAAATCTTTAAAAAAAAAAAAAAGTGAAATTCACATAACATACAAGTGACCATTTTATTTTATTATTTTTTTTAATTAAAGGTTTTATTTATATTTTGGAGAGAGAGACAGAGCACAGGTGGGGAAGGCATGGCAGAGGGAGAGGGAGAAGCAGACTCCTCACTGAGTGTGGAGCCCGATGGGGGGGCTTGACGACCCTGAGATCATGATCAAGAGTTAACCCACTGAGCCACCCAGCTGCCCCTAGAATATTTTCATCATCCCCAGAGGAGTCCCCATACCCATTCAGCAGTCTTTCCCCCTGCCACCTCCCCCAACTCCTGGTCATCACTAATCTGCTTTCTGTCTCTATGGATTTGCCTATTCTGGATGTTTCATATAAGTGGAATCTTATGGTATGTGGCCTTTTGTGATTGGCTTCTTTCATCCAGCATACTGTTTTTGAGGTTCATCCATGTTCTAGCATAAATCAGTACTTCATTCCTTTTTATGGCTGCATAATATTACATTGTATGTCTGTATACTGCAGTTTGTTTATTCATTTGTCAATGGATGGATGTTTGGGTGGTTTCCACATTTTGGCTGTTGTGAATAGTATTGCTGTGACCATTTGTGTTCAAGTTTTTATTTGCATACCTGTTTTCAGTTTTTTGTTGTTGTTCTTTATGTCTCTTTATGTCTCTTCACTGCTTGTAAAGTTTATTTTTCTATATTGTTGTAAATGCCTAATAAAAGACTAATCATATTCATGTTTTTTTTTTTTTGAGGAGAGAGAGGGGGAGAGAATCTTTTTTTTTTTTTTTTCCTGAGAGAGAGTGTGTGAGGGGGGCGGGAGGGGCAGAGGGAGAGAGAATTTTAACAGGCTTCACACCCAGAGCAGAACCCCACACAGGCTCAATCTTATGACCCTGAGATCATGACGTGAGCGGAAATCAAGAGTCAGCCGCTTAACCGACTGAGCCACCCAGGCGCCCCATTTTACTTTTAATATTTAACTGTCTTTTTCCTGATTATCAATGTTATTATACATGTTCATTGTAGAAAATTTGAAAACTGCAAGGGTGCCTGGCTGGCTCAGTCAGTAGAGCATGTGACCCTTGATCTCAGGGTTGTGAATTTGAGCCCCACGTTGGGTGTGGAGCCTACTTAAAAAAAAAAAAGGCTACAGAGATCCAAAGAAGGAAATGATGAAAACTGACAGAGATAATCTGAGAGAACCACAATTAATATTTTAGTGCATTTTTGTAAAATCTTCTCAGCACATATATATTTACATAATTGAATAATTGCCACCATTACTATAATGTTTACCCTGTGCTAGACATTGTTCTAAGTGCCTTACTTGCATTATTTCCCCTTCATAACGACCTTACAAAGTAGGTATTCTTGTGGATGCCAATGCTGACGCACAGTGAGGGTAAGGGATTTGCCTGAGGGGAACTGTTGGTATGTGGTGGAGCCAGGGTTGGAATCTGGAGGCTGCTTTAGCCCACTGTGTCCCATCCAGGCCCTTTGGTTAGACTTTCTTTCTTTCTTTCTTTCTTTTTTTTTTTTTAAGATTTATTTATTTGAGAGAGAGAGCATGAGCAGGAGGGGCAGAGGGAGAGGGAGAGAGAATCTCAAGCAGACTCCACGCTGAGCTGGGCTCACAACCATGAGATGAGGACCTGAGCCTAAACCAAGAGTCAGAGGCTGAGCCACCCTGCACCCTTAGACTCCATTCTGATTCCTACTCAGTGATGCCACTGAGGGCCACTAGAGAGGTAGGAGGAAAGGAGTCAGGCTGGTGTGCACGTACGTGTGCTTTCCTGCACGTGTGCGTGTGTATCCTGTATATGTGGATCACAGTGTGCTTTGGAGTGTGGTAACTGAGAAAATGATCAACCAGTTGCATGGGGGGGGGTGTTGAACCCTGACCCCCATCAGATTTGTCAGGGATTGAAAGCCACTGGGGAGTGTGGTGTGAACTGAAGTGCCTCCCTCCCTCTGGGGGAGGTTTGTGGACCCAGCAAAAGGAGGGGAGCCTTTCCTGCTCTATGGCCACCCCTCCACCCTTTTGCTGTGGTGAGCAAAGGCCTGGGATCTCTTGTGCTCCTCAGACCAGCACTTTGTTGGCCCTATGTTTTGGTACTTTTCAGCTCTTGGATTATTTTCTTAGGTCTTCCTCTGGCTTCCTTTTGAAGGGCTTTTTCTCAATTATTGGTCTTTCTCAGTTAAAGAATTGAAATCTCCATGCACAATTGTGGATTTGTTTCTTTTTCCTTTCAGTTCTTTTTTTTTTTAATTAAGATTTTATTTATTTATTTATTTATTTATTTATCAGGGACAGAGAGAGAGAGCTCACAAACACAAGCGGGGGAGCGCAGGCAGAGGGAGAAACAGGCTCCCCACTGATCAAGGACCCTGATTCGGGAGTCAGTCCCAGGACCCTGGGATCATGACCTGAGCTGAAGGCAGATGTTTAACCGACTGAGCCACTGAGACATCCCCTTTTTCCTTTCCATTCTGTCCATTTTCCCTTCATCTAGTTTGAAGGTCTGTATGCATTTAGGACTGTTACATGTTCATGATGAATTAACCTTTTATCATTATGAAATGTCCTTTTTTATCTCTGGTAGTATTCTTGCTTAGAACTCTACCTCATCTGATAGTAACAGAACCAATCCAACTTTCTTGGTATTACTGTGGTATATTTTCTCCACTGTTTTGTGCATAGCAAACTGGTAAGAACTGTTTATCTGTGTCTTTGTAATTAAAGTGTTTCATATAGATAGTATATATGGAATCTTGCATTTTTATCCAGTCGTACAATCTCTACTTTTTAATTGAGGTAGAGATTTAATTGATCTAACTATATGGATTTTTCTGACATTTACAGTAATTATCAACATGATTGGGTTTATTGTTTCTTTTGGGTTTTTGTTTTTGTTTTTGTTTGTTTTTTTTCTTGGTGGGCAGCAAAGCAAGGTTTATGAGTAATAGCAAAGTGATAGAACAAAGCTCCCAAGGAGGGAGGGGACCTGAGAGGGTTGCCCAATATGCTTGGGTTTAAATCTATCATTTTGCCATGTTTTCTATTTATACCATCTGTTTGTTTGTTTATTTATTTATTTCAAGTAAGCTCTATGCCAGCGTGGGGCTTGAACTCAAAACCCTAAGATCAAGAATCAGATGCTGTACCTGCTGAGCCAGCCAGGTGCCCCTCTACCATCTGTTCTTTATTCTTTTCCTGTCTTCTTTTGGATTCATTGAGTATTTGTTAGGATTCCGTTGACTCTCCACTGTTGGCTTATTTAGCCATACTTCATTGGTTTGACCTTTTTAGTGGTTGCTCTTTGGTTTACAGGTACAACTGGTCACAGTCTACCGTCAGGTCGTGTAATACCATTTCACATACAACATAAGACCTGACAGCGGTTTATTTCCACTTCCCTTTCTTGTCCTTTGTGTTACTGTTGTCCTAAGTTTTATTTCTATATGTATTATAGAGCTCACACTATATTGTTAGGCAAATTTATTTTCTGGTTCTCTCTGTTTCTTTATAAACAGGGCCTTTTAAAACTGAAGGAAATTAGTAAAAAGTGTTTGCAAAACATTTCTTTTTTTCCCTCCCTCTCCCTTTTCAAAAACTTGTCTTTCTCTGGCTAGTTTTCCCTGCCCTTGGAGCTTCCCTCAGCATCGCTGTCTTCTGGGTATGCTTTGTGGTTCAGATCCTCTGTGGCTCGGTCATGATAATCAATGATGCTATCAGCCACTCCAGGCTCCAGAGCCCGTGGCTGGTGTTGCTAACACGTTCCAGTGGCACCGTTTCAGAAAACCTCACATTCCAGCTTATGTCTCCTGCCTCCTCTGCCCCATGGGGAGAGGTGTGACAAGATGAGATCTGTGGGGCGCTAGGGCTGCCATTCTCCCTTTTCTTTCTTGCCCTGTCGCTTGCTAATGAATGCCCCTCCTTCTCTTCCTCCAGCACCAAGTGAAAGTGCCACCTAGTCCCAGGGCCTGGCTCTGCCTGGGTTATGCAGACTCCCTCTGGGTGCCTTCTTCCTGGGAGCAGCCCACATCACCAACTCGACCCCCCCCCCCCCCCCCCCCCCGCCACGGAAGAAGCTAGACAGGCATACAGTGAGTTTAAATCTTAAGTACCCACAAAGGGCTGCTCTGCTCCGGCCACAAAATCTTGTGGCGTGTTCCTTTTTCTTTTTTTTTTTAAGGGTGAGCGTGGTGCTGTTTGGGGAGGTGGTGGTAACTAGATCACTGTAGAGGGAAATTTCCTGGGTGAGAAGAATAGAGCGGCTTGGGCCCTGTGCGCATGCGTCGCTTACCCTTCCCATGCTTTGCGTGTAGTGAGTGCTCACTGGGGCCTGGAAGCAGCACAGACTGAAGTGGTGGGGCAGGTCTCTGCCAGGCATGGGCTTGGCAGGGTCATTCATTCGTTTAGCACTTGTCTGCAGAGCACCCGTTATGTTCTAGGCTCTGCTCAATGCGAGGAGGTGAAGATGGGTAAAGACACAGTTCTTGTCCTCATTGAGCTCTCACAGGCTGGTGGGACATGGACACTCAGGCAGACGGTTCTTACCAGTTGGGTACATGCTCTCATAGGGGAAGTGCATGGTGCTTTGGGAAATCAAAGGAGAGGGGCCTTGAACCCTGTGCAGGGAATGTGGTTGGGGAGGGCTTTTGGAGGAAATGGTACCCTAAGCTCACCCTTTGTTGTGTGTTTATTTTAATTGGAATGCTGACATTTATAAAAGGCCCAAACCTTCATCTTTTAAATAGATACCATTCCATAATAAGATTTGGGAATTTCTTACAGAAGAGGGCCCCATCATAAAAACCACACATCCCTTTTTTTAGGTAGGCAAAGCAGATCTTTTTTATCCTCATGTTGTAGGAGAGGAAACTGAAGTGTGATGAGTCTCAAGGGATATGAAAGGATTGAGCATGGTAAAGAAGATAGGAGGGTGGTCTAGGCTCAGGGAACAGCGCGTGCAGAGGGCTGGAGGGAGGAGGCTTTTGTGTGTGTGTGCTAAGTTTGTTGGCTATGATTTGGCACCCTGTGCCCTCCCAGTTGATCTTACAAACTAATCAGTCTGAGCTGCAAGGCCCAGGACAGTCACTAGCCTTTGCTTCCTCAGTGGGATGATCTTTTGGGGTGGCTTTGGTATGACAGCTGAGGTGGGGCCATCTCTGGGGCTTCTTTTATCCTCGGGGCAGATGTTGAGCTCTTTCTGTGCTGGGGCCCCGGGCCAGTTTGGACGGGCATTTCCCCGAGAGTTTGGGGCCTGAGATTTCATCCTGGGCTCACTGGCCCCAGTGGTGAGCCCACGTGCTCACATGGCAGGAAGGACCTGGTTCCAGTGATAACGCTCTTGGCCTGGTCCCTCTTCCGGAGGGAGGCTGTTGGGGGTTGGAGCTACCTTTGTATTTGGATTTCAGGGCAGACTTCACCAAAAGAGTGGGCCAAGGAAAGGAGCCCATAGTATTCCTGGGCACTCTGAGGACCCCCAGAGCAGACTGCCTGTAGTTTACAGCTCCCGCGAGGCCCAGCGGGGAGAACTCCTTGATTTCAAAGGAAGAGCAAACTGGAGAGGCCATACTGTATCATTTCCTAAATAGCTACCTTCTGGGCCCCTATGAGACTCATAGGTGACGTGGCCAAGGGAAAAGTAAGTCCCTCGGGCCTGGCTCTGTGGCCCTGTGTCCTGCCTGTCCTCGATTGCTGACCCTTCCCTGCTCCTTCCTGCCCTCGCCCTGCTCCTCCTCCCGACCTGCAGTCTCATCTGTTGGATGTTCCAGCCTCCCACAGGAAACAAATGTGGGATGCCTCTGTTCCTCCCTCTTTTTCAGCCACTCCATTGCCAGGTCTCGTTGATTTTACCTAGTTTTATCTAGAGCATTGCTCCAGTTGAGCCCCCCTCCCTCCCTTCTCTGCTACACGTGCTGTCTGAGTGATCCAGAATGCAAGCCTGGTCCTGCCTTCCCTGTTCCCTGCCCATAGTCTTGCGTGGCTTGCCCTTCTAAGTCCAGATTCCGCAACAGGCCCTGGGTCCTTGACTCCTCTTCCACCAAGCTGAGACTTGTACTCTGAGCTCCAGCCCCCTCTGTCTGCCAGGCTGTTTCTCACCTCTGCCTCTGCTCCTCCATCTGCCGGAAAGCCCCTCCTTCCTTCTCCCCCTGCTTGGATTATGATGGTCTCCCACCAGTTAGTGCTTCCCGGGGATAGACACTGTATCTTTGTCTCTCCAGTGCTCAGCATGGCACCTGTGCATAGTACTTGTTTGTGGACATTATTGGAGCCACCACTGGTAAAGATGAGGGATGGAGGAACTGGAGGAGGCAGGTGGGACTGGTATGCAGAGCTCACCCATTTTCAAGGTTAACCTTGGATACCCAAGTGGGGCTTCCCCTGCCTGTTTCATGCCTTCTGACTGGTGGCATCTTTGCTGGAGAGGAGCGCGTGTGCTGCCTGGGTCAGGGCCCAGCAAGGCCCCTTCCGGAATCTGTACCTGGGATTGAGGTGGAGCTGAGGCTGCTTCAGCCCTGGCAGTAGGACTTGCCTTCCAAGGACCTGACAGTGAGTTGCAGGCATAGAGCGGCCACTCATTGGTATCACCTCAGTGGTAGTGGATTCCCGACCCCTTTGGACCATGACTATTATGAGCTGTCTCCCAAGAGTAATGCTGTGGGGACGCGCACAAGACGTTCTGTGTGTTATTTCAGGTGGTCTGCACATCCCCTGGAGGGTTATCCATGGGCGTCAGGTTCAGAGGGAGCAAGGTTAAGCTCCTTTGCTGTGGGGGCTCACTGCCTCTGTCACCCTGGAAGGGGGAACGAGGAGTCCCTTTGCCCCATAAGTGGGGTGCTGAAACGAGTCAGCAGGAGGAGGGGGGATGCGGGGCCAGGTGCAGGCCACACCGAGCAGGCAAGCACTTGTCATGCCTGACACTCAGGGCCCCTGGAGCAAGTCCAGGGCAGGCTTGTGTCGGTGCTTTTCCAAAGGCTGAGCTCTCTGGCCGAGTTAGAAGTTAGAGCCCTTAGATGGGCATGTGTAGCAGGGACTACCCCGGCCCGTCTCGGGCCTCCTTCCTCGGAGCTTGGATTGTGGGAGCAGATGGCACTGTGGGGCCGGAAGTTCGGACTTTGGACTGGACTCCCGGGAGGACCAGCAGTGAGTACCCTTCCTGCTGTTGGCTTTGTGCACTGAGCTCCCCATGCCCTGAGCACAGGGCACTCCAGGTGCTCCCACTTGGCAAGTCCTTGAACTCGGGGATGGCTCTGTAGCCAGGGAGAGAGATCACTGTTTTGGTTGGGTCCTGCACAAGCCTGTCAGCTTTTTAGCCAAGATCTCCTTGTTGGTAGAGACCAGTGATCGGTCCTGGTGTATTAACAGCTGGATCTGGGGTCACTGTGTGGTGGAGTTGGGCTGCCCACCTGACACCTTTCAGAGCACCTTCTCTGCGATTGCTCATGGCTTGTAGCGCTGGGTGCTATCTCTCACCTGCTCAGGTGGGGCAGTCAGGGATGTCAGCTTTATGGGTGGGACAGCCACTCGGCCCCCATCTGTCATCTGCTGTGACCTGGTGAGGTAGGCACAAAGGATATGTACGGACTGTGTGCTTGTGATACGCCAGATAGGCTTTCTATTCATTATCTAAGTTCTTCCTCCAAATGACTTGAGTGAGGCTTGGGGATTCCACATCCGCATGATGTAAGGGGCTGTTGTTACGCCCGTCCTATAGATAAGGGAACTGGGCTCAAGGAGGTGCCGGGCTAGCAAGGGGCAGAGCTGGGACTTGAACTGAAGTTGTTCAGCTGCAAAACCCACACTACGTTGTGTTGCAAACTCACATACCTGCTGAGGCCAGGCAGGTGCTGTGTGTGGATGAAGTGGGCCAAAGGAGAAAGCTAGATTTCATGCTGCAGCCAATGGTGACCCTGCAGGAGAGTAGACCGGTATTGCTAGCTCTTCTGACTCGCTCCCAGAAAGCCAGAAATCCTGGCTTTCAAGTGAAATCTCTGGATTTCTTAAGACAAACTTGGATTTCTTAAAAAGCATAACCACATTCATCGGCGAGTGGGGTGCAGCCTGCAGGCCCCGGGCTGGTGGCCTTCGCTGTATTCTCTGTTGTCTCCCTGAGCCCCCCTTCCCCCTCATCGTGGAAGATGAAGAATCAGAGTTCATTGCTGAAAGAGATCTTGGAAGATTGATCTGGGCCAACCCTTAGCCCTTTATGATGCCTATTTCACCAGGAAGATAGGGAGGTCTGGAGAGGTAAGGAACTGTGAAATCTGGCTCCTGGCTCAGCAGGGAGTCTGCTTCTCCCTCAGACCCTCTCCCCTCTCATGCTCTCTCTCTCATGCTCTCTCAAAAAAAAAAAATAAAATCTTTAAAAAAAGGAACTGAGGGGCGCCTGGGTGGCTCAGTCGTTAAGCGTCTGCCTTCGGCTCAGGTCATGATCCCAAGGTCCTGGGATCGAGCCCCACATCGGGCTCCCTGCTCCGCGGGAAGCCTGCTTCTCCCTCTCCCACTCTCCCTGCTTGTGTTCCCTCTCTCGCTGTCTCTCTCTCTCTCTCAAATAAATAATATCTTTAAAAAAAAAAAAAAAGATTTGTCCCTGTCACATGGAAGCTGGAGTTACTGTTCATAGTCCGTGAGATTTGACACCTCTCATCTCTTTTTGTACCTCAACTTGGTTTGGAGTAAGAACGTGGAATGGGGCCAGGCACCCCCTTTGCTTGCAGGCAACCCCCACCCCAACCAAGGGACAGCGCCCATGGAGGAAGACACTGCAGTCTGGGGCACAACAGGGCGGGGTGGGTGGGGACCGAGGCTTCCACTTTTGAAAAGGAGAAACAGTGGTGTGAGAGAGGGCAGTGCGAGGGTGGTGTTTGATCACTCACTGACTTGCTTGGTGACCACTTCCTTTCTGGTTACCGAGGTAGACAGGAGGAAGGGCAGCAGCCTTCACTGGCAGGCTTGTTCAGGTCAGAGGGTGCCAGGTCAACCATGAGGCTCCCTGGTTCCCCAGACATTTGTTCGGGAACAGAAGTGCAGGATTTCTTGCCGGGTCCATCCTCGGGAAGTTTAGACCAAGGGCGTCTGGGGCAGCTGTACCCCCTGGTGCACAGCACACTGCCAGGCACAGAGCAGGTACTGCGAGTAAAGAACGGTGGGGTTCGATGCTCCTGGGTCATGCTGGCCTGCCCCCCGCCCCAGGTGGGCCTTCCCCGTGGCCCCTCAGAGTGAGCAAGCATTCCCTGCCAACACTGTAGAGCCTGGCGTCCAGGGGAGTGAATGATAAAAATGGTCTACCTGAACAGTCACCCAAATCTTCCCTTTAGACCGTTGTTTCTATTAGAAGACATTCCCTATGGTTCACATCCAGCTTCCAAGCAAACTTTTGGAATATAATGTGTATGTACACTGGAGACTTCCTGTGTGATGTTTTGGGCATTATGGCCGCCGGGCACTGCAGTTGCCATCTGCCCTGGCTCTGCTGGGTTGGATTCCCAGGGCTTCAGAGTGTCTCCTGCAATAAAATCCAAATCAGCACTGAGGTGGATACTTTCCCCTCGTCCGCATCAGTGTCCTGGTGTAACCAGCTGGGCCTGGTGGAGGGAGGCCAGCCATGCCAAGTCAAGCTGGAGCCGTGGGACCCTCTTTGCTGCATGAGCCCCGGAGCACAGAGTCTTGGTGTTCACTTGGTCGTTGTCTCAGCTCTGGGGTTGGTGGGCTTCTTGCAGGCAGACTACAGGGTCTTACTTTGGTTCTGTTCCCACCCTGTCCTACTCTGCACCCTCATGTCCTTACATGTGAGCTCTGCCAGCGAGGCTGACGGCCCAGACGTCTCCCTGAATGCTTTTTGCTTCTGGCAAGTCCATCTTTCCCGCCTTCTTTTCTATTGTGGTTTCCCAGTGTGACTCTGGTTAGCCAAAGCCGGGAGGACTGTGGCCTGCATCTGCTCCCTCCCTGTCCAGGACGAGGCTGATTTCCTAATGTGGAGAGTTGGCAGGGATCTGGGCTTCCAGAGAAGTTCTTCTTGCCCTCCTCAGGATAATGGCTGGAGGCATCCTTCCTTTGAAGATCATTGACACCATCCCACCAAGCCACCTGCGAGTGTGGGGAGCTCTGGAGGGGCTAAGATAGGACTTAGGGCTTCTGTGGGTGTGATGGGCTCTCCCTCTTACTTAGGACGTGCCAACCATCAGTTGTGACACCAGCTGCCAAATGGCCTCTGGAGAGCTTTGTCTTGCCCAGAATGAAGCAGACGGCTTCCAGAATTTGTGAGACCAAGAGGCTGATCCCTCTAGGGAAGTGAAAGTGTCATTGGGGGTTAACTGGGGAACACGGGGGCGGCTGGCCCAGTCTCTCTCTCTCCCATCTGCCCCTTCTCAGAGCTCTTGACCATCTCAGAGAGTGGTTCCAACTTTTATTTCCACCAGGACATACCCTACAGGTGACACTTAGGACAGATGAGGATCACATGCTGCCCATCCTTCTTCCTGAGGGTGTGCCTGGGACTCTGTGCACTTCCCAGCAGATCGAGGGGTGCCTGGGTGGCTCAGTCGGTTAAGCAGCTGCTTTTGGCTCAGATCATGATCTTGGGGTCCTGGGATCGAGCCCTGCATCTGGCTCCCTGCTTAGCGGGGAGCCTTCTTCTCCCTCTCCCTCTGCGTTTCCCCTGCTTGTGCTCTCTTGCTCTCTCTCTCTGTCAAATAAATAAATAAAATCTTAAAAAAAAAAAAAAAAGAAAGCAGATTGAACACATGTGGGTGGGACTGACAGTCATGGAGTAGTCTTGAACCCACTTGAGTTTATTTTCTAAAATTAAAAGCAAATCAGTTGCAAATGTCAGTAGTTTATGAGGGTTAGCCGAGGAGGGCTGGTGGCACCCCTCACAGCTAAGAGCCAGCGTGAGAACCGGTGTGAGGCCAGCTCCTGACTTGGGCTTGTGTTTCCCCGGGGTGCTAGTGCACTCCACACCCTCTTGCCCCCAGTGGGAGGTGGGAAGAACATTTACAGAGGACGGATGGATGGGATGGATGGATGGAAGCCAGGGCCTGCCACTTTTTTGCTGGGAAGAGTTAAATGCCTGGGTGAGACGTGGGGCTATCTATTAAAGGAAGACCTAGGGGCGCCTGGGTGGCTCAGTCGATTAGGCGCCTGACTCTAGGTTTCGGCTCAGGTCGAGATCTCTGGGTCATGGGATCGAGCCCCGTATGGGGCTCTGCGCTCAGTGCGGAGTCTGCTTGAGATTCTCTCCCTCTCCCTTTGCCCCTCCCCCCACTTGCACGCACACTCTCTTTCCCTTTATTTCAAATAAATCTTTTTTAAAAAGTTTTTTAAATGTATTTATTAGAGAGAAAAAATGAGTTGGGGGGGCAGAGGGAGAAGCAGGCTCCCCGCTGAGCAGGGAGACCAACACGGGGCTCGATCCCAGGACCCCGGGATCATGACCTGAACCAAAGGCAGACGCTTCACTGACAGAGCCACCCAGGCGCACCTCAAAAAAATAAAATCTTAAAGGAAGACCTAGGTTGACTCTGGGTTGCAGAGTGTAGGCCAGTTGTCTGTCTGTGCCTCAGTTGTCTGTTCAGCGAGTTCAGTGGAGCCCTGATGATTCTCGTGCTGCCTTTGCCTGTTTCTGGTGGGGGCTGAGGAGCCACTGATTGTCTGTGCCCTCCAGACAGATGGCCCAGGGCCCTCCCTCTCATCCAGGTAAGAAGGCAGCCTGGCAGAGAGGTCAGAGGTCAGTGCTCGGGCCAGCCCCGTCTTGTGTCACGCCACTCAGATCTGGCAGTGCTCGGTGCGGCCCCGGAGGGAAACACTCAGGCGGGTCAGCCCAGCAGCGCGTTAGCCTGGACCGCGGCCCTCCCGCCTTCTCTGAGTTCTTGAGCTCTGAGGGCCACCACCAGGGGCTCAGCAGTGGCTCAGGACCCTGCCTGAGACGGGGTGGGGGTGGGGGGACCAAGAGCAAGGGGCTCATGAGGAGGCAGCGGTGGGGCAGCACCCCGTGGCCAGCCTTTCTGGATTGCAAGAGGGGCTCCGGAGACTGCTTTGGACACAGGACAGTGGCGACAGGCAGAACAAGGGATGGCTACGGGAAGCAATCGCTCCTCTCCTGGTGGGGTGTCATGGGAAGAACGAGGATGAGCTTCTGGAGTCAGGCCGAGCTGCCCTCACAGGGACTCCGCTCGCCTGTAGGGTACGCTCACTGGACGTCTCTGAGCCTCTTTGTCCTTATCTGTAAGATGGGGCGGTGAGGCCCGTAAGGATTACTCCTCTCCCCCTCCCCCTGTCTGAGCTTCTTCCTGTCCCTGTGGCCCTGTCTTTGGGTCCCTTTGTGGCACTCTGCTGGGTTTGGAGCCTCGGTGGCCTGAGCAGAGGCTGCTCTGTCCTGGGCTCGCTCCTCTGGGAGTTCAGAGGCTGAGAGCGTCTGTGGAGCTTGGGCAGCTCCTTCTGTTGTCGCTATCCCAGGTTCAAAGCCACAGGGCTGTCAGACAGCTGTGACTTCCCGGCAGGCAGTAGAACTGGCCTGCCTGCCGTTGCGGGGTTGGGGGGGAGGTGCTGGAGCCCTGCAGCTTCTCTCTTGCCTCTGTCCTTGCTAGGGAGTGAGTTGGAGGCTTCTGGGCTCAGCTGATGTACTCTGAGGGGGACTTGGACTGAACCCCAGGCACTGAGGGGTGAGGTCAGTGGTTTGCTCAGCAAGGAGGCCTGAGTTAGGGACTGGCCTGTCATAGCTCCCAAGATTCCTGGCCACTGTCCCTGGCTCCACCTCCGCCCCTCCCATCCTTAAGGGAGATGAAAACCAGTGATGTGGGTTTATCTACTGAGTGTCTCCTCTGTGTCACAGTGGGAGGGCCCAGGAGGTCCTCCCCAGCCACCATGGTGGCTTTTGCATGCTTTGTCATTGATTCCTCACCGTGTGTTCTCTGAGTTATCGGAGTAGCTGAAGCCCAGAATGATCTAGCTAAATTGCCCACCCAGGCTGGTGAGTGGTAGAGCTCCAACCTGTCTGCCTCGCTAGTCTACTGGGGGGTTGGGGGGGCTTCTCTCCCCTCTGCCACACTGCCCGGTGGGTGGGATGCCAGGGGTGTACGGAGAGCTATGTGACTGTCCCCACTCCAGTGGCACTAGAGCAGCCAAATTTGTGGCATGGACAGGGGTGGCTTTGTGGTCCTGCTTAAAATTGTTCACCAAAGTCCCCAAGTGCATGTGCAAAGAGTCTCTTTGAAGCCTTACTTTTTTTTTTTTTTTTTAAAGATTTTATTTATTTATTTGAGAGAGAGCACATGAGAGGGGGGAGAGTCAGAGGGAGAAGCAGACTCCCTGCTGAGCAGGGAGCCCGATGCGGGACTCGATCCAGGGACTCCAGGATCATGACCTGAGCCGAAGGCAGTCGCTTAACCAACTGAGCCACCCAGGCGCCCTGAAGCCTTACTTTTTATCTTACAATTCATTTGCCTTTCACCTTTGGCTTCAGAAGGTAGCTTTGCTTGTTTTAGGGCAGTGGTTTAAATTTCTTTCTCCTGAGTAAATTTGATCCTCAGAATATATTGATCCTGAGGTGGTTCCTGTGCCCCTTGGCCTCCATGTGTCCCCTGGGGGTACGGATAGCCCGATAGAAGATGCGGGGGAGGCATGTTTAGTATCGTGAATATTGGCACACAGCTGGGGAAAGGGAAGAGGGGGCCCAGTTTGTCTAGAGAGGCAGGTTGCAGTGAGTATGCTCCAGGAGGAGGTGAAAGCTCGTTTGGGGCCGTATTCTGAGAAGCTCAAGAACGCCAACCCCGGGGCTTCTGATTTTATCCTGCAGGCAGAGAGGGCCATCCGTGTCTGAGCATTATGACTCCCCCTTGCCTGGCACACATCCACTCACTGTAGGAGAGGCTCATGAGGGTATTTGTGCTGTGGATCTAGCGAAAGGGAAGGGAGTTTCTGCCCCAGGAACATAGGGTGTGTGGTCTAGTGGGCAAGGTGACACACACGAAAAAGGGAGTTCCCAGAAGTTCACCGCTGGTGTCTGCTGAAAAGGTCAGAGTTGGGGAACCTGGGCAGGGGCTTCAGGCAAGGCTGAGAAGGGGCTGAGCCTGGATTTGGATGCTGGTCTCAGCTGTCAATGAAAAGAAAGGAAGCCAGTAATGGGAGAAGCACCCGGAAGGGAAGAATTAATGCGCCAGTGAAGTGTGGGAGCCAGGGAGGGCCGCAGCTCTTAGGGTTGCTGTCAGAAAACCCGAAAGGCAGGAGGGAGAGAGCTGAATTCGGGACATGGCCCAATTGCCCGAGATCAGGAAGCACTGGCCCGTTCTGTGGCCACCTCGGGCTGTGTTCATTGATCAGAACTTGACTGGCAAAGAGCGGGTAACTATGGCTGTCAAATCCACAAACATTGCAAAGACCGTGGCTCATCCCTGCAACAGGCAAACTTTTGAACTTTCTGTTCGGGTCTCTGTAGGGCAGATGACTCATTCTGAGCCCCTCCTAACCTCTGGTGGTGATTAGCGGGGCTGAGAGGCCCAAGGAGCCGCCCTGCCTTGCAACGGAAACCGACTGACTGGCCTCTGAGAGCCTGATTGCAGGAGTGGATTGGAGTGGGTGTGGAAGAGCTAAGAAAATTTCCAGCACCTGAGCCTCTTGGGTTTGAGGCTCTTTTTGTATGTAAATCGGCGTTAAAGGAACTGTAGCATGGGCCTGGAGTTGAGCCCTAGCTTGACCTTAAAAAGCGCAGTCTTCTGGATAACCCGAAGAGGTGAATGAAATCTGACCAATGGAATGCTTCCACGGTGATTCTGGGACCGCTGGGGGAGGGCGGGGCCTCCTGATTCCGGACGGAGGGATGAGTTACGACAGAAAAGAGACTGCAGTCTGGCCAGCTCGTACCTGCTGCTGGGCTTGCTGGGAGGTGTGCGGGGTAAATCTGGGCGCCTCCTCCCATTTGCTATTGCCTGGGGAAGGCTCAGTAGCAGCCAGGGGCCTGATCAGTGCGGGGGGGCCCCTGTGTGGGTGCAGATGGGGCCTGGTGCCCTTGGGCTTCTGCCGGGAGCTCAGGGTGACTTCTGGAATTGCCTTTCTGCCTTTATTCTCTCGAGTCTCCGGTTACCTGTGCTCTGTGACCTTGGGCACAAGCCAGACACCCAATAAAGGTGACCCAGCCGGCACACTCATGTTGTATCAGTCCCGCAAGGAAGGGCTCCTCGGCAGACAGGAAACCACCCTCCTCTGGCATGTGGGAAGCCCAGGGTAGAAGTGCCTTACCCTAAGGGCCACCTCCCAGCTTTCCCGGCAGCAGATTGGAAGACTCTGGCCTGTCCCCCTGGTTTCCCGTGTGTCACCCCCGGCCCACACTTCCTCTAGAGCTTAGACAGTAAAATGGCAGTTCCTGTTGAGTGAGGCATGAGTCAGCGAAGGAGAATGGTGGCTAAGTCTTCATAACCTCCAGGCACGGCTATGAAATATTTAAATGACACTAAGTATTGATTGTTTCTTATCCATCCCCTTAGGGAGAGCAGTTCCTGTCTGGGATTCAGATAATGGCAATGCCTTGGATTTAGACAAACTCCAAAGAGCTCGGAGATGCTATATAAGTCTTACCTGAAATTGTGTTTTCTCCTCCCTAGAGCTTGCTCCCAAGGAATTGGGTTCTGCCCATTTTACAGACAGAGAAGAGAGGATGACCCATGTGGGTGGTTCGATGTGCTGCCAGGCACTGGGCCTGAAACCCTTGCATCCTGGCTCCTACTCTGCATTGGCTTTTCTCTGCTCACTGCTCTCTCCCCATCTTCCTCTTCCTCCTCACAGCCTGCATCATTCCCGCTTCTGGGGAGAGGCATCAAGCAATGTAGACAAGGCCCTTGCTCTCCAGGACTTAATTCTTGGAGAGGAGACAGTGGACAAGCACCCAAATTGGAAGGGAAGGCCCCTCCAGGAGATTGACCTCCTAGTCAGTGTCCAGACCCTGGGTCCCTGGGCCCAGTGGGGGCAGAGTGGGTCTGGCCTAATTGTGGCTTGGCCCTTACTGGTCACAGATCTGCTTTTCCTCCGAGGACAGTTATCAGGATAAATATACCCAGCTCCCCATTCCTGGGGAGTTACTCACCAAGTAAAAGTACCCCGCTGTGGATTAGATTACCTCTGCTCTGACTGCTCATGTGCTCAGGGCTGGGGGGAAGGGGGACCCGCCTTCTTATCCTGCTTCCTTCCTAATCTGGAAGAGTCTCAGCAAAGGGGCTGAGATGAGACCATCTCTGAGCTGCTGGTCCTGCTGTTTACATAGCTCCTTCCTTAGGAAGGGCCAAACCCGCTCACTGCTTCGGCAGCTTCTTCTCTGACACTTGAGGCCCAGAGCAGGTGGTCAGCAGGGGGAGAGGGGGGACTGAAACTTCCCTTGCCCCGAGTTCTGAACCCAGCAGGGTAGACAGGCCTGAGACGGGGCCTCTCTAGGACTTGTGGGAAAGGGACTTGCTGAGCCGCTGCTGTCTCTCAGAGTCCGATCTCATACTAAATGGCAGGGGTGGACAGCTGGCTGTGGACTGTGGGGAAGGGCCTTGTGCTGTGGCAGCCCCTTGCCTCCTGTGCTGGAGCTTTCGGGGGGGTGGTGCTCGCTGCTCCTTCCTTCCGCTTGTCAGCTCCTAAGGAAACTGTGTCAGGCCCTGCCCTGGGGTGATGAAAGCTGAGTTAAGGCCCGTGGAAAGAAGGTTGGGGGAGTGGAGTCTTGAAAAGATTGAGTTCTAAGGGCGGGCTCTCCTGGGCCAAGCCTCAAGAACACAAGGCATTTTGAGGTGGGCTCTTACTGAAGGCTAAAGGACCCTTCCTCTTCTAGTTCAGCGCTGCGCTGCTTGTGGAGGAGTGGGAGTGTACCTGTCCCGTCCGTGGAGACCTGGTGCGGAACCTTCTCCAGGGTGGCTTCCTTTTCCCCAGCGTGGTGCCCCTAACTGCTTGCTCATCCTTTGCCTCAGGACTGGGATAGGTAGGGGAGGCGCCTTCTCTTCCCTTCCAGCGCTCACCATCTCTCTGGGAGCCAGCTCCCCTCAGGTTAGCAAGTTACTGAGAGTGTGCTCTCTTCCAGGGACAGTGCTAAGCAAGCACTGTGTATCCATTTTTTCATGATATTCCTTGCTCCTGTGAGTAAAATGGTGGAATTCCCATCAGACAGACAAGGAAACTGGGGCACAAGAACCGTTAAGCAGCCCAGCTGAGCAGCTTGGCCTCCGAGCAGCTTGTTCACTGAGCAGAATCTGTGTGACTCAGAATCCCCCTGTGCACGTTCTAACATCTAGTGTCTTTAGAGCCTGGGAGGAGAGAATGGAGTAGTCTTGGGTCCTCCCTCCCCCACTAGAGGGGTCCTGGTGGATGATAGACCTTTATCTCTCAGCATCTGCCCAATTCTGGTCTTGGCAGTCTTTTTTTTTTTTAAAGATTTTACTTATTTGACAGAGAGAGACAGTGAGAGCAGGAACACAAGCAGGGGGAGTGGGAGAGGGAGAAGCAGGCCTCCCGCTGAGCAGGGAGCCCGATGTGGGACTCGATCCCGGGACCCTGGGATCATGACCTGAGCTGAAGGCAGATGCTTAACAACTGAGCCACCCAGGCGCCCTGGTCTTGGCAGTCTTTATCACACACTCAGGAATGGCCAGGGCTTGGGTAGGAGGAAGCCAGGCTTGTGAGAGTCTAACTTGTTTTTATACTTCATTGGAGGTGGACATGGAAGGGGTTCATTGCGTCTCTTTAGCTTATTATAGGGTGTCATGTGTCAGTGGGTCAACCTAGGTCCCCCAGAGCCACAGTCTGGGGGACATGAGGAGGGCCTGGGCTGCCCCTGTCCTGCATCCCCGGGCTGGTTTGGGAATGTGAGGGGTGCAGCTGCGGCTTGCATCCTGGAATGCAGGCAGACCGGCCCCTCTATCCCCTCCCTCCCTGGGCAGCCAGCCGGGGACGTCTGCGTCTTAACTCCCTCGACCCCCTCGGGGCTGCAGACCCCGAGGCTCCCGCTCCCCTTCCCTCCTGCCCGCCCGCCCGCCAGGCCCGCCCGCCCGCCCGCCAGGCCCGCAGGATTACGTTCGGCGGGTCGCTGGGGCCCGGGAAAGGGCCTCTTCGTTTTGGCCTGGCCGGGTGCGCCCTGCCCGCCCCGTCCGCCTGCCCCCGAGCGGCCTGCCGGTCCGAAGGCGCCCCTGATCTGAGCGGCTGCTTGGGCCCAGGCCCGGCCGCGGGGTGGCGACGGGGGCGCCCGCCGGCGCTGCGTCTGCGGAGGGGCACGCGTCCTTGTGGGTCTCCGGAGCCCCATGGGGCTGCGTCACTCTTCGGTCATGCCTTCAAATGTTCGTGTGCCCCAGACATGGGTGGGAGGTTTGGCATCTCCTTGTGCTCCTCCCGTAGCTGCTCCGTCCCTCCAGCTCACTGAGCTTTCTCGGGATTGAAATTTCCCCAGGGAGCCCATGGCCGGGGGCTACCCGGTCTTCCCCGGCTCGAAAATTCCGTGGTTACGCGAGTTTACCTTCGGTTACGGTGCCTGCCCCTGGGAGCCGACGGGCCAATAGCGCCCTCTGGCGGGAAGCAGCGGATGGGCCGCACGCCTTCCTCGCCGGGGCTGAGCTGGGTGTCCTTTGCCCCTGGTAGGCTGGAGACTTTGCCCCCAGCCTGCCATCCCCTCCCCCATCTACCTGGAGAGGAGAACCCCTCCCCCTGGCACACACACATCGGACGGTCTCACCCAAAGACTTCCACTTTCCCTCTTGTGTGGGTAGAAGTGTCAGGACATGCATCAGCTGGCCCAGAGAGGCAAAAAGCCTGCAGCATCTAGGGTGGTTTCTTCCAGAAAAGGGATGGGAAGCCCCAGGGAGAGCTTCCTTCCGCAGGGTGGCTTGGGTGGTCCTGGTGGCTCTGACTTGTCCTCAAGGTTTCAGGCTTGGACCCAGAAACTTAATGGAGAAATGCTCAGGACGTTTGGAGCCTTCTTAGCCTGGAAGAAGGAGCCCCCCCCCCACACCCCGCTTCTGGTACTGCCTCTGTGTATCTGGAGCGGATCCTACAAACATTGGTAGGGGGATGGTGTTCCACCTTCTTTGGGGTCTGGGTAGAAGGACTCTGAGCCCGGCCGTCGGGTATTTAGAGCTAGGTACCAGGCAGTAGGTGTCGCTGAAAACTGGAGGACCCAC
The DNA here is from genome assembly GCF_002201575.2 of Neomonachus schauinslandi. Taxonomy (NCBI): domain Eukaryota; kingdom Metazoa; phylum Chordata; class Mammalia; order Carnivora; family Phocidae; genus Neomonachus; species Neomonachus schauinslandi. Next base: position 76,588,378 of record NC_058416.1, read on the forward strand.
CCCACCCATCGAGTACTGCTTGCAAGTGGACCCCCCTGAGCACTCTTCCCTCTGCCGCCTTTGTTAACTAAAGCAGGGGCGGAGTTTGCTGAGCTTGCAAGGAGACTTTGGCCTGTAACCATTTTGCAGGCTTTGGGAACATAGCGGCCTTCTGAACCCATAGGAATCCAAAGTAGAGGCCAGAGGTCTCCTTGGCTGCCTCCTATATTCCTGGCTCCCTTACCCTGAGGCATTTGTGGGGAGCTCTGGGGAGACAGTGACACCACGTCCTGTGTAGTCACTGAGCAACGACTAAGGGTGCAGAGAGAGAAGGAGTGCCTCATGCGTGTGCTCTCTCCCACTCAGGCAGATACACGTTTGATGTGCTTTTCCCCTGGCATCCACACACGCTTCACTCTGAATGTTACTTTATTACTTCGCTTTTCTCATGAGGGTTGCCCTTGTCATGTCTTGTCCAGATTCTACCCATAGAAGATGTAGGAGTGGTGAGTACTTTGCATCCTACCCTGACCTCCTTGGAGGAAGATGTTTTTCAGAATTTCACAAAACAAGTAAGATCTGATGTTTGCAGCTTCTCATGAACTGTAGCATCTGCTATCCCATGTAGACCTCACACCAATACTGTGAGGTAGGAATTATGAACCCCAGCTTGCCAGGGCAGCTGAGGCTCAGGGAAGCAAAGGGATTGGCTTTGTGGCCGCGGAGATTAGATAGAGGAGCTAGGACTTGAACTCCTGGGACCTTTTGTTTCTGTCCCCCTAGGACTGCTCCTTCTGACCAACAGATGCATCAGTGTGTAAAAGACCCCAGTGAAATTGTAAACCAGACTTAGAGTCAGGGGGAGGGGGAGGGGATTCGAGGCAGAGGGTGTCGTAGGCCCTCCCTTGAGGGTCTGATGGGATAGGTTAACCATTTGTCTTCTGTTGAGTGGAGCCTGAGAGCCCTGAGTTTAGATCCTGGCCGGGTCCCGTCAGCCCGCGTTGGCAGCCTGGGCACATGACTCTGCCTCTCTGCGCCTCACTTTTATCCTCCGCACTGGTGTTGCTGTGAGGAGGAAGGGAAGGAACACGGGGTAAAGCTCCTGGGGGGCGGTCAGGCACGGCAGCCCCTCCTGTTACTCCCATTGGGGCTGCACGTGGTGCCTGCTCGGGGGAGCCCTGTGGGGTTTTCCAGCTGGCTCTGCCTTTGATGGAAAAGGGGAGACCCTGCCCCTGCTGAATCGGGCCCAGGGGAAGTGGGGATGCCGTGTGAAGCCAAGGCAGCAGGTGCGGCCATTCAGAGGCCACTGAGATTGGCCCTGGACACCGGTTCCTTTTCTGTCATTACCTAGGCACACTGACGGCCTCTAGTTCTGCTTTGCTAGAGACAGGAAGCCAGACTCTTCTAGAGAATCTGGAGGGGGAGGGGGCTGCAGGAACTGACTTTCCTCAGAAGTCAGGAGACCCTTTTGCCAGGCTGCTGGCCCCAGGGTCCTGGGCCTTGTGACAAGCTCCCCTTCTGTCCCTCTGGGTAAGAGCTGGGGGTAGATGGGGCCAGCCTTGGGGGTGGGAAGGCAGGGCAGGCAGCTGGGAGGTGTGGGCCCCCCTTGCTTCCCTCTACCGAGCAGGGGTAGGGTTGAGGACAGGGCGTAAGGAAGGATCAGCCTGGGCCCCGACAGTCAGGAAGTTGTACCGTTTAAATATGGCATCATGTGATCACAGCAGACTCTTGCGGGCCAGATTTTTGGGGCTTGGGGCTACTGAAGAGCCAGACAGTCCTGTCTCTCACTGGCTTTGTTATCTGGGCAGGTTCCACCACTTCTTGAAGCCCCTTTCCCCATCTGTAAAGGGAGGATCAGAATTCCAGCTTTATCCAGTATTTTAGGATTAACGGAGAGACCCCATACACACAGTGCCTAGCGTGGTGCCTGTTCTTAGGGATTGGCAGTAGATACAGCCATTGCTTTCTGATAAATAATATCCTCAGGGCCAGGGACTGAGCATTTCTGACCCCCAGCAGGTCGGCATGGAAAGTGAGAGTGAGCAAGTCCTTGAATATGGTAGGAATGAGGGTGTGGTGTTGGGGCCAGGCTCTCTGGGCTGTGGGGCTGTTGAGGGTCTCAGGAGGGGAGGATTGAAGTTGAGGGGTTGTCGGCCGTTTCTACTCTTGCCCCTCCAGCTGTTCTCTTGTCTGGCGACTGGGGAGATCCAGGGCCCCCCTGTTGGCCGTCCAGTGCCAGGGTAATGGAAGCTTGCACTCGATTCGGCTCCCTTCTGCTGTTAAAAGCAGAGTAGCGGGGCCCTGGAGCCTCTGGGGCCAGGCTGCTTGCCAGGCTTCCGCAGAAACAGCCTACAGAGCAGTCCTGCCCCCTGCTCAGCTGAGGGGGTGGGGAACACTGCACCAGCCTCGACCCAGCCCCCACCTCCCCACGTACCTTACCCTGTAGCCCAGGGTCTCGGGAGGAGCACGGAGCCTGGGGTTTTGCTTCTACCTGGTCAGAAAGGCAGGTACCATACCCCAGGGACCACTCCAGTTGGTGGGGGGGGTTTGCTGAGAAAGCCCAAACTCCTGGAATTTAAGTGGGACCTGGCACTGCCTGGGCCCCTCCCCGTGACGTGGGGCCCCTCCCGCCCATTCTCCCCGCCTTACCCTGTGGAGTCAGAGTGCGGAGTTCCAGGCAGGCATTTCTGACTTCCAGCCAGCCAGCTGTACAGCCCTGTCGGGGGGAACGCAGGTGCTCGAGTGCCAGAGGTAGGAGAGCCTCAAGGGCAGCCCAGGAGCCTCCACAGCCCCTTCAGCCTTGGGCTGGGGAGAAGAGGTCAGTTTTAGAAGCTGGTTCTTAGCCAGGCTGGTCTGGGCTGATAGCTTCCTGCCCCGAGGCTTCCTTCTCCCAGGGGTGGGGCAGGTGCTCAGAAGTCATTAACTCTTGGGTGCAGCAGGCCAGGAGGGCACTGCCACTGGATGGTGTATTCCCAGGATCCCTGGTTCCTACCAGCTCTCGGCATGTTCTCTCTGCAGACGCCCTGCTGGCAGACTTGGAGTCCACCACCTCCCACATCTCCAAACGGCCTGTGTTCTTGTCCGAGGAGACCCCCTACTCATACCCAACTGGAAACCACACATACCAGGAGATTGCCGTGCCACCCCCTGTCCCGCCACCCCCGTCCAGTGAGGCCCTCAATGGCACGGTTCTTGACCCCCTAGACCAGTGGCAGCCCAGTGCCTCCCGATTCATCCACCAGCAGGTAAGGTGGGGACAGGGGCCAGGTAGACAGGGAACCGAGGCTTTGGGGCAGTAGGAGCTTGTCTGGCAGCAGCTTGGGGAGCTAGGGGACGAATGGGATCAGGGCGATGGGCAGAGGGGCCAGGAAACGGCCGGGTCTCCCAGAGGCCACGTGAGGGGGCAAGTGACCAAGTATTAATCACCTTTCTCCCGGCCGGAGTGTGGGAATTCCCTGGTGAGACGGTCTGTGAGCAGGAGCCTTCTGGGGGTGACTCGGGCTGTTCCTTTTCCTCTTCTCGGGGGAGGCTCTGAGCATTCTGTTCCCTGCAGCCTCAGTCCCCGTCACCCGTGTACGGCTCCAGTGCCAAAACTTGCAGCACCTCCGTCCCCCAGGACGGCGCCGGCCCCCCGTGTTCCCGAGCCGCTGAGGAAGAGCACGTCTACAGGTACTGACGCAGCCCTCCGTGCGCTCCTTCCCCTCCAGGGCTAGGGATCCGGCCTGGCAGCAGCCTGCACAAGGCCCCGGGGCTGCTGGCCAGCTCACTCTGCCTTGGGCTACCCTGGTGGCCTTAGCGCTGCCATCCCCATACAGTAGCAGGGCTGGGCTGTCACGTCACCGTGTGTTGTTGAGGAACTGAGGCAAGACTTCCTTCGTCCCCTCTTCTCAGCACATCCCTTCCCCACTGTCCTATCTCTTGCTGGGGGAGACTTCACTCTTGCTCCACCTTAATCTGCTGGAGTCTTGGGGGGCTGCCAAAGCTGGGGGGCGCCTCTCACGGTGGCCTCCCCTCTGCCTCTCTCAGTTTCCCCAACAAGCAGAAGTCGGCCGAGCCTTCACCCACGGTGATGAGCTCCTCCCTGGGCAGCAACCTTTCTGAACTTGACCGCCTGCTGCTGGAACTGAACGCGGTGCAGCATAACCCCCCGGGCTTCCCTGCAGGTAGGACTGGCTCCCTGGGCCCACCTGCTGGCCTCTGGATCCCCAGAGGGGTCAGGGCTGAGCAGCCTTTCTCTCTCGCTCTTCCAAGATGAGGCCAACTCAAGTCCCCCGCTGCCCGGGGCTCTGAGCCCCCACTATGGCATCCCAGAGAGTAACAGCCCACTGGGAGGCAAAGCCGGGCCCCTGACAAAAGAGAAGCCCAAGCGGAATGGGGGCCGCGGCCTGGAGGATGTGCGGCCCAGTGTGGAGAGTCTCTTGGATGAACTGGAGAGCTCCGTGCCCAGCCCCGTGTGAGTATCACTGGGCTCTCCCAGGCAGGGGAGGTGTCGCCCAGCCAGCGCTGGGCTCCGGTGTCTGTCCGCTTGGCCCAGTTGTCACGCATTCCCTCTGCGAGGGCCTGTTGTTTGCCAGGCCCAGGCCAGGCACTGGGGGGTTCGTGGAGTCCCGTGGACACCCTCCCTGCCTTCAGTGAGCCCCCACCCATCAGAAAAGATGACATCGTGCATGCCGAGGGTGCCAGTAGCTTAGTGGCTATCTGTGCAGGCTCTGGAGCCACGCTGTATGGGTTCGGATCTTGGCTCTGTCCTTACTGAGTGTTGTCTCTCAAGCCTTAGTTTTCCTGTCTATAAAATGGGATAAAGAGATATAGGATAATGGCGGTAAGGCCACCTGCCTTGATGGGATGAGACCCGATAATACACGTAAAGTTTCTGGAATGGTTTCTGGCTCAGAGCACATAACGCACATGGTTGGTTACTAAATATTACCCCTTCTTGGGGTTACTGTGTTATTGGAACAATCTCACAGGTACATGCGGTGTTGTGGGGGGATACACATGGTGCTTGGGCTTGTTTAACAGGCGAGCTTGAACTCGGGCTGGGAGGGCCAGAGCTGTCCTCCTGAGAAAGGGGCCCGTCGAGCTGTCCTCTTCTCCCACCTCTCACCTCAGCTCTGTTCCCACGGCTGAGATTGGGAGCTGGTGGGCTTCTCTGGAGTCGGGCGGGGGGGCCCATGTGAGAGCTGAGATGTTGAGACCCTGGAGAAGAGAGGGCCACTCTGGGGGAACACGGAGCTGGCCTCTGGGGTCCCCGCTGACGCCGTGCCCACCCTGCAGCCCTGCCATCACTGTGAACCAGGGTGAGATGAGCAGTCCTCAGCGAGTGACCTCCAGCCAGCAGCAGACACGCATCTCAGCCTCCTCAGCCACCAGGGAGCTGGACGAGCTGATGGCCTCCCTTTCGGATTTCAAGGTGCCCCGAGACCCCTCCTCTTCCCTGCCCCCACATTCTTCTTCCCCTCTACCTCAGCGTGAGCAGCTGGAACTTGGGCCCTCAGTGTTTGGGTGCCTCACCCTGAGCCAGGGATCCTGAGGGGAGGGAGGGTCTGACCGGGCTTCATGGGGACTGGGCTGCCTCACGGCCTCTGAGGGCAGAGAAGCACTTAGCAGGGAAATTCCTTCCTCCCGGGTTGCTCCCAGCTCCCAGCCACCCAGGCGAGGGGATCAAGAGGCTGGGACAAAGGGTTCTGTGTTGATGGTTGCTCTTTGGGGGGGAGGGCATTCTCTGCTGGGCCGTGTGGGACTGGGATCCTGTGCCTGAGAGGTCATTTGCCCTGGAGCCCCATCTCCCACGCTGGCTGTCTCTCCTCAGCACATCCCTTTTCTGTCTGCCTCTGGCTCCCGAATGCACAGGCCTCCTTTACCAGCCTCCCTCCATCCTTCCCCACACCCTCCACAGGCCCAAGTCCCCACAGGTTCTGTCTGTGGGAAACCGAAACCCCTCAGGCTCCTGGGCCAGTCCTGCATTGAGGCATCCTTCCCCTCTCATCCTGGGACTCCCAGGCCTGCCAGACCCAGGATGTTTTATTTAGAAGATGCAGTGCCTGACTGATCTCCAGCAGTTGCTGACTTCACCCTTCCACGTGGGTCTGCCCAAGACCTTTGGGGCACGAAGTAGGGAATCTGAGAAGGGGAGCAAGCCATCTGAGTGCTCTTGGCCCTGAGGGTACCTCCAAGAGTTCCTCCAGCTGGGGTTTCACAGTGGGGGATGGGAGCTGCCTGGGCTTGTGACCCTCACGTGCCAGTGGTTGTGGGTGGTGAGTGGCCACCATCAGAAACAAATCCCTTGGGCTTTGGTGTTGGCCTTGGGGAGCCCTGCGCTACCACCCTTTAGGCTGTTTTTACCTTTTTTTTTTTTAGATTATTTGAGAGAGACAGAGAGAGTATGAGCAGGGGGAGGGGCAGAGGGAGAAAGAGAGAGAGAGACTTTCTGCTGAGCGGGAGCCTGATGTGGGGCTTCATCCCAGGACCCTGAGATCACGACCCGATCGGAAATCAAGAGTCGGACGCTTAACCGACTAAGCCACCAGGCGCCCCTGTTTTTACTTTCTGAGACAGACAGTGTTGCAGTGCCCACAAGAAGCTGCGCTGGTTCTAGCTGTGCCCCAAGATGAAGGTCTTGGGGGATGCAGGAAGGCTAGGATTGTTTGGGGGAGACAGCCAGGTTGAGCCAAGTTTGGAGGAAGCAGAGCAGCTGCCTGCGGCCGACTCTCCCTCGATTAGTGCTTGGGCTGCCGTTCCTGGTCACTATCTCCCATGGTTCACCCTCTGTAGCCTTTTCTCCCTTGTCCTTACTCTGACTGGGGTGGCCCCGCAGGCGTGTCTCAGTGGAGGCTTTCTACTGCCTGGGTTTGATGGGGGCCAGGGATGTGGAGCCCAGGAAAACCTTTGTGGGGTCTGGGTCTTTTTCGCAGGCCAGTCCCCATGCTTCAGGTTCTCAGCCACCTCGGTCTGGTCTTGGTCAGTGTAGATGGTGGCTCTCAGAGCCCTCAGGCCAAGCCCACCCTTTGCAGATAGCACCTCTCCTCACCTCTCCCATCTCTCTCTCCTCTCCTTTCTGCCTTTTGTCTTTCTCCTCTTCCAGACCAGCTCCTCTGCTGTGGCCTTGAGCTCCCGGGGGCTGCCTCCCAAACCGGCTCCATCCCCACACCACATACCTTCTCCTCCTCCTCCTCCTGGGCCCTCTGTATTCTTGCCATCCACTACTGAGCTCCCCTCTGGAGGCCGTGCTCCCACCCAGGAGGTCCTCTGCTTGGAGGACCGGGATAATGGGTGGGGCCTTCTACCTCCTGTGGCCCCCAGCTGGCTTGATTTGGCTGGCCTCCAGGCGACACCTGACACTCCCGGCTCAAGGTCTCCCTCTGTGGAGGGTTCTCTGGGGCCGTTTGGTGCAGAGAGCCAGGCTCAGGTTTGGAGAAACCCACCAAACCTCACAAATGAGCTTTCCAGGGCGCCCCCCTGCCACACACCACCCCGCCAAGCTGGGCGCACAGGTCCCCAGGAGCTGTTGGCCAACCCCTCGTACCCAGAGGAAGCCATGGCTGCCGCTTGGGAGCAGCTGTGGGCTTTGGAGGCGCCCAGGCCTGAGATCCCTGGCGGAGCCACGCCCAGCTTCCAGGAAGTACCTGAGCCAGCTGTCGTGGCCAGGGACCGGCGGGCTATCTTCCCAGACACCTGGAGTCTCACAAAGGAATGTGGACAGCAGGAGCAGAGGGCAGAGCCAGAGCCAGGGGAGCCGGAAAGCAGCCGCCCCGCCCCAGTTGACGAGGAGCAGTTAGGTGGACAGACACCCATGAGGGGAAGGCTGGTCAGGCCCGCCCAGGGACCCGAGACCCCCACGCGGCCAGAGGGTACCACCGAAGCTGCTGCCGAGGCCAAGAGGGGACAGCCGGAGCTTCCACCTGCCATGGTCATGGACACGCCCAGCACGACTGAGAGGATTTGCACCTCTGGCCAGGCAGGCGCGAGCTCGCACAGCTGCGGGGCATGGCTGTCCGTCGGGCCTGAGTGTGGGCCACGCCTGGCTAACCGCATGTAGCCTCCCGCTCTGTGCATGTCTGCTTGGGTGGCAAACCCAAGATTGCGTGGCCTGTGACCCTGATGACCAGTGTTCAGCAGTGGGCTCTGTGGGGCCAGTGGAGCCTCTGGGCCCTGGAAATTCTCTTAGTGACAGTCCGCCTCCTGCTTGTTTGAAGGCTCTTTCCTCTAGATGGACTACCCCTGAGCTCCTGACATGGTGTGTGTGAAATGGTTAAAAGCATGGGCTTTGGAACCAGATAGTACTGAATACAAACCACGCTTCCAGTACCTGCTGCCCTGTGTGACCTTGGGCAAACCCCCACCAGCCTCAGCTTTCTCATCTTTAAAATGGGGGTAATAGTAAGGAGGCCTGGCTGGCTCAGTCAGTAGAGCGTACGACTCTTGATCTCTGGGCTGCGAGTTCGGGCCCCATGTTGGGTGTGGAGCCTGCTTAAAAAATAGAAAATGGGGTTATAATAGACCATTTCCCCCCATCGTTGTCCAAGGATTAAATGAGGTAATGCCTATAAAGTGCTGAGAACACAGCACGTGGTCCTCAATAAGGCATGGCTGATGTTATGGTTCGTATTTGCTTCTTGCTTGATTAAAATTTTATGTCCTTTCCAAAAAGCAGACTAGAGCAACAACAAAAAGTCCAAAACCACTACAAATGAGCAGGTTATAAAATACACCAGGAAAAAAAACTAATTAAAAGATTTATTGGCAGGAAAGATCACGTTTTTCTACGACAGATCAAACAAAGAGCCTTATGCCTTTTCAAGAATATCCACTTACATCCTTTCAAAGAATCTTGGAATAACCCCGTAAGGCAGCCAAGAAAATACTTTAACCCCATTTCAAGGATAGAGAAGCTGAGGCCCCTGGAGGTGAAGTCCTGCCCAAGGTCATTGGTGACTTGGAGGTGAGCGCTGGGTGGAGGGTCTGCTCTGCCCCCTGCCTCCACCTCACCTCTGCTTGGCTCTTCTCTGGCAGTCTTGTTCTGCCCTCTCCTCCTGCCCGGGGCACCTGAGTGTGGACTGAGCAGCCTGGGCTGAGCCCAGAATGGGACAGTGACAGCTTCCCCTCCCCCCCCAGATCCACTCTGTGATCAGGAGGAGCCGGGAGACGGGCCACGCACACCCCATGTCCCGGGAGCCCTCCCCTCGCCGCCGGCTGGACCCCGCCACCCTGAGCAGAACCCCCTCCCAGGAGCGGCTCATCGCAGAGCTGCAGGGTCGGCTGGGCATCCAGCCGGAGGCAACCGGGGCAGTGGGGGCAGCGGGGGCCCCCGCCGAGGACTGGCTGACCGAGGGTGTCATCATCACTGTGAAGCCTCGTGGGAGGCGGGCTGGGGGGCAGCTTGTAGAGAAGGTAGTGAGGAGGTGCCCGGGGCTGGGCCAGGGCCAGGGCCAGACCAGGAGGCTCTTGCCCAGGATGGCTGGAGGGGAGAAGTGGTGTGTGACGGAGGGCGGGGGAAGGGGTCCTGCAGCCTGTGGCCTGGTGAGACTGGCCTCACTCTTGGTGCCAGGGTGGGAAGGCCCAGGGGGAGCCTGGGGGATGGCGCCGTTCCCCGCTCCTCTGCTCTGTTTCATCTCTCTCCCTCCTTTCTTCTTCCCAGGTCGTCTTCCCTCCTGGCTCCCCCGTTCCCCTAAGAAGAACCTTCTCTGTTCTGGCTTCTCCTCCTCCTGTCCCTTTGCTCCGGCAGCACAAAGACGCCTCAGCCAGCAGCCCTTCTCCCTCGCCCAGCTTGCCCGCCCCCTCCTCCCTGGGGCCCTCCGCTCTTGCCCGAGGTTCCCCTGGGGTCCCGAATGCTGCGGCAGGGCTTCGGGAGGAGGGTGTGCGGGGCCCCACCCCTCCCCCTCCTGCACCCCACACTTGGAGGTCCGTGGGCTGCCAGACCGACGAGGACCCGCTCTTCCCCCCGATGCAGGCAGGCCTCCCTGTCCCCGTCCCACTGCCTGGGCCATGTCCCCACTCTGCACACTTGCGGGCACATAGACACACACACACACCCTCTGGCCCTCCGTCCACAAGTCAGGACAGTACCACAGTCCTTCCTTAGACCTTGCCTTGACGCTGGACCCTCTCAACCTGCTGTCTGCGCTCCCAGCCCCTTGATACCAGCTGTCTTCCTGCTTCCCAGTGGGGCTTCTCTCTGCCTGCCCCTTCCCCATGGCCCTTGGTCCTGCTGCAGGTTCCTCTGAGGAAGCCGTTCCCAGAAGGGAAACCAAACCTACTCCCCCCTCCAGCCCCTAGGCCAGTACCCGGAAGGCCTCTGTGCTCTCAGCCCCACTTAACCTTCCTTTCCTGTGTCCATGCCTTTAGTTGGCTCCCCTTCTTCCCCTTCTTCATCTCTCCCTGGGCCACTCTCTCTGGGTCATTTTTCTCTAGACTTTTCCTCCTAATTCTGGTACTGCCGGTGGTGGGGGGGTGTGGGGGATCCTCTTATCTCATCCTAGATTCCCTTTTGTGAAATGGTCCGATACCAAGGTCTCTTTCTCTTTCTTCCTTAATTAAAAACAGTTTTCTTGTCCTCGTTTCCTCCCCTATCCAAGATCCAGGGCCTGGAGCAAATGGTGGATGGAGAAGCGTGGGCGGTCGGCTGGCCTCTGAGCGACAGGCAGAGCAGTCCCGAAGGGCAGGACAAGGGAGGGGTCAGTGCCGAGGCTGGGGGCCTAGGGTCCTGCTTGCCTGTGTTCTGGGCCTTGGTCAGGCCAGTGGGGTGCCTTAAGCCCCTCTGACCGCCGGGATGTCTTGTGGATGCCACTCCCACCCTCCGGGTTCCGGGCTCTGGGTTCTGGGCTCCGGGCTCCTGGCTGCGGGCTCCAATGGCCCTGGAGGAGGTTGTACTGCTTGCCTCCGTCAGCCCCTCTGGCCAGGAGGGAGAAAAGCCCCTGGTGCCGCGGTGCTGCGAGACCTCATCCCCAAGTCTGGAAGTCCTGACCACCTCTCTTCCTGTCTCCGCAGTTCATGGCCCAGGGGAAGACGGGGAGCAGCTCTCCCCCTGGGGGTCCCCCGAAGCCTGGGAGCCAGCTGGATAGTATGCTGGGGAGCCTGCAGTCTGACCTGAACAAACTGGGGGTCGCCACGGTTGCCAAAGGGGTCTGCGGGGCCTGCAAGAAGCCCATTGCCGGGCAGGTGATGAAGGTGGAGGTGGAGCAGGGGAGGGAGCTGCAGGTGGCCGGAACTTGGCTCCTCTGGGAGGGTGCTCCGTGGCAGGCCAGGGCCCTGAGCCTCAAGCCTCGTGCTGCCTCCTTCCCCAGGTTGTGACCGCCATGGGAAAGACGTGGCACCCGGAGCACTTCGTCTGCACCCATTGCCAAGAGGAGATCGGGTCCCGGAACTTCTTTGAGCGGGACGGACAGCCCTACTGTGAAAAGGACTATCACAACCTCTTCTCTCCGCGCTGCTACTACTGCAACGGCCCCATCCTGGATGTGAGTCCCTGCGGCCTGGCGGGCGGCCAGGGGTACCACCCAGTTCCTCACCGTGGCTCTGGCCGTCTCACGCTCAGGGGGGCCACTCAAGCTCGAGCTCACACAGCTAGGAAATGGTGGGGCTGGGATCCAAACCCAGGCTGGATGCAGGACCCCCCTGCCTCTGCCTCCCTTCCACCTCCCATCCCAGATTCCTTGCTGCGGACACTCCAGGGCTTAGGAGCCCTGCGCTGGTGAGTGGAGTGGAGTGCTGGTTCCCTCCCTCTCCTGCCGTGTGATGTTGAGAGAAACGCTTAGCCTCTTGGAGCCTGTTTCTCCACTCATATAAGATGGGAGTCACGATAGAACCTATGACCTGAACCGCATGGGAAGATTCAGGAGAGAGAGTGTGTCTGGCATGTCACATCCTGCTATAAACTGGAATTCCCGGTGGTAATCAGAGCACAGTGAGCAGAGAATTGATCTCTGGTGGCGGGGGGCTGGGGGGGGGGGGGGGGGGGAAGGACCGTCCTGCCGGTGAGTCTCTGCTGTGGGATCTGGCCAGTGGGCCGGCACCTGGCCTCTGATCCCACACTTTGCTCTCACAGAAAGTGGTGACAGCCCTTGACCGGACGTGGCACCCCGAGCACTTCTTCTGCGCCCAGTGTGGAGCCTTCTTTGGTCCCGAAGGTATGACTGGCAGGCAGACCGCCTTGCTGCCCCCCCACCCCCAGCACTTGGGAGGCAGGGGCAGGAGACTTCGCTGCTGTTAGAGTCAGGATGGATCCATCTCTAGAGGCCCTCACTCGGCCCCCCAAACCCCTGCTTCTCAGGGTTCCATGAGAAGGACGGCAAGGCCTACTGCCGGAAGGATTACTTTGACATGTTCGCGCCCAAGTGTGGCGGCTGTGCCCGGGCCATCCTGGAGAACTACATCTCGGCCCTCAGCACTCTCTGGCATCCGGAATGCTTTGTGTGCCGGGTAAGGAGCTCCCTCATCTGGAGGGAGCTGGCAGTGGGCAGCTGGGAGAGAAGGTTCCCCCCACCCCCTTGTGCTCTCTGGAGCTAACTTAGGGGTTATTGAAGGGGTGAGCAGGTAGGGGGTACAGTTCTTCAAGTCTAGTGGGTTCTGGGCCAGGGCTCACAGTGAGGCTAGGAGAAACCAAGGGGAAGGTAGGCACGTTCCCCAGCCTTGTCCTGTGTGGCAGCCCTGGGACCCGTCATGTTTAGCAGAAGGGCATGTGAGAATGAAATGAGATAATGCAGTACCAGCTTCAGTGGAAACAGGCAGTGGTCTCCAGACTGTATTCTGGGGGGTAATGGGAGTCCACAGACGTTAGGGATCCAACAAGGGCTCTCAGACCAGATAACTTTGGGAAACACTGCTCACCTCAGGACTCCTCAGTGCCTTTTATACCCAAGTATGCAAGTTGGTTTCTGGGCACAGTGTTCAGCCACCTGCCCAGGAGTCAGACCTCTCTTTGAATCCAGGCTGTGCAGCTTATTAGTAGCTGTGTGACCTCAGGTAAGTCACTGGACTTCCAGGCCTCAGTTGCCTCCTCTGTTGGGAGAATGCAGTAAGTGTTTAGTGCAGCACTTGGCACATAGGAAGTGCTTAGCCAGTGGGAGTCGTGAGCCTGACGGTGGCTGTCTCAGCCTGGAGCCCCGGCCTGAGCCCCCCGCCCTCCGCCCCGCCCCCTCTTCTGCCTGGCAGGAGTGCTTCACGCCCTTTGTCAACGGCAGCTTCTTTGAGCACGACGGGCAGCCCTACTGTGAGGTGCACTACCACGAACGTCGAGGCTCACTCTGCTCGGGCTGCCAGAAGCCCATCACGGGCCGCTGCATCACCGCCATGGCCAAGAAGTTCCACCCGGAGCACTTCGTCTGTGCCTTCTGCCTCAAGCAGCTCAACAAGGGCACCTTCAAGGAGCAGAACGACAAGCCTTACTGTCAGAACTGCTTCCTCAAGCTCTTCTGCTAGGCGCCCTTCATGGCCCCCCTGCCCTGGCCCAGCCTCCCCAACTGCTACTGTGACCCAGAGGCCTTGCCCGGGGGTGAAGGGGCAAACCCGACCGAAACTGAAACCCGTACCCTCGGCTGGTGCAGGATGGTGAGAGGCCCTGCTCTTCTTTCCCCTGCCAGAGCCTCTGGGCCTTCCTCCTCCTGCAGCCCTCCTCAGGCCGGCAGCTCTTCGTCCTCCCCGGAGTGGAGGCTGGAGGGCCCCGCCCTGCACCATGTGTGTCCCTGCCAACCCGCCTGGCCAGGCCAGCACCCCACACTGGAGCCATCTCTTACTCATACTTTGGCAGTGGAGCCAGGGGCAAGGGCAGGCAGGGTCAGATGGGGTCTTTTTTTATCCTTCTTCCCCGATCCCGACCTAATTGTCCTTGTCCTGAGAGTATTGGGGGATACCGGCTCCCTTCAGACAATGCCAGCATAAATTCATCTATCCAAGGGTGGAAGTGTTTGAGGGGCCACGGAAGGTTTCTTGTGCTCCTGCCCTTCCGGTCTCCCCAGGCCTGGGCCACTGCCCCCCTGAACCCCCATAACTGCTCTGGTTCTACTGAGAAAGGCCTCTCCAGCAATAATGTTTTATAGTCACTTCCTCCATCTCTGGGATGGCGTGAGGTGGGGAGTTTTCCCCCCGTGCCTGGACACTGTACCGACTTTGATAGATTTCTACACTGAGGTTTGAATTCATATCGTCTGAGTTGCTTTTACTTCTCTATACAAAATGATTTTGAAGAGATTTTAAAGATATCCCCTTTTGTACTCTCCTCATCCATGGCCACTGGTCCTGTTGTGACAGTGGCTGTGGTGTGGGGTTTGCCTTGTACTGAGGGCTTGGGGGTGGGGAAGCAATTTGTTATTTTATTTTTTCTTAGCATAAGCAGGTGAACGGGGAGCAGCTCTCTGACTCCCCTTCCTTAACTTCACAGCTCACCAGGACCGTTTTATAAACTGCTGTATTTTAAAACCCCTTCCTGGATACTACCTGGGCCAGCAAGCTCTTAACTGAAACTGGTCTCAGGGTGTCTTGCCCTTTGGGGCCTAGAATTCTGAACCTCATCTGTCCTATTCCTGAGGGAGGAGAAGGGGAAAGTACACTTTGGGGGTGCTGATTCCTGTCTGAGTAAGCCATCAGGAGCATTTTGCTCCCCTGTGAACTTTTTGGCAGCAAAGAGAACCCACCGAATATTCTCAGCCTCCTCATCGCTTTTCTGTGGCTCTTCTGTCTTCTGAGGAAAGCTGGTATCTGGTGTTGACCGTGGGTCTTGTTGATTCCACTGGGCCCGTCATTTCCCCAATCTTCCTGCCCTTCCTGGAGACTGGAGGTCTGGGGAAAAGGGCCCAGGGGTTTGCAAGGGGGCCCGATAGGACTCTGGGCAGAGGGACAGGATCCTGCTAAAAGTAGTGGGACGCCTCCAGAGCTCTGGCTCCCATGGATGAAACAGGAGCAGGCAAGCCTGGGGTTCTGGGTCAGCAGAAAGGGGCCCCCATGGGGTCTAAAGTGAGGAAGATCCAGACCACTCCACTAGCCTCATAGCAGAGGCTGAGCATGCGGGGGTCTCAGGAGAGGGTTCCCTCCTTTGAGGCAGAACTGGGAGCAGCCCCGGTCTGAGGAGGTCAACCAGGCCCCTCCAAAGGTCTGAAGTCTCCACTTCTACCCATAGGCCTTATTGCTCTGTTTACAGTGACCTGCCCCAGGCCCCTCCCCTAGGGGGACTGGGGTTTCTGGGGCCCACCCTCTGGGTCAATGGTTATTTGATGATTTTATTTTTTTCCTCTGTAAACTTCTAACCTGGCTTTTCCCCATGTCAGTTCCTGTGATTTATGCCAATAAAGTTTGCCATTATTTTCACCCATGCCTAGTTCCTTTTCTTGGTACCAGAAGAGAGAGACCAGACCCTCCCCAGACTCATGGGGACCATATTAAAGGTAATGCAGTGATGTTGCCTTACTTGAAGTTAGAAAGCGTGCCCCCCCCCCCCCCAGATGATGGTATCCCTTCATGAGCTTTGCTCTTCCCTCAGCAATTGGTGAGGAAAAGCAGGGGGCAGTGTTGGGCCCTGTGTGGGTCAGGCCCTGCTCTAGTGCTCCGCTGTAGATTCGCTGAGGGAATCATGTGCGCCTGTGGGTGGCCTCACACAGAACCGGAAAAAGGTTCAGAGAAGAAAACTGACATGCACATCACAGTCCTCTTAGTGAGCACAGAGGCAGGCTGTGAACGCAGGGCTTGCCTCTGCCTGTGTTCCTGCTTTGACCAGACGCCCCCACCCCCACGTGTTGGCACCACACCTTGGGTGTGGAACCTTCCCAGCGGAAGTTGGCGAACTTACAGTGGAGGATGGGTCTCTACTGCCCCCCAGGGGTCGTGTCCATATTTGCATGCTTCCTTCTTGTCTGAGCCAGAACTCCAGTCCTGGGCCCCAGGACCTTCCTGAATAGCATTGTTCCCCTTTGAGATGTTTCACAATTTCCCTGTTCTCTGGAATGGTTTTCCAAAAGCAGCATGTTGAATTCTAGTTGGAATTTTGGCCGTTTCACGGTGAGCTCAAGTGGAAATTACCTTCAACCCTCACCCAAAGGTGATGACGGTTTATTCTTCCAGACCATGTCGAATTTATTTCATTTATAGAAATGTGGATATGGGGCGCCTGGGTGGCTCAGTTGGTTAAGCGACTGCCTTCGGCTCAGGTCATGATCCTGGAGTCCCGGGATCGAGTCCTGCATCGGGCTCCCTGCTCAGCAGGGAGTCTGCTTCTCCCTCTGACCCTTCTCCCTCTCATGCTCTCTGTCTCTCATTCTCTCTCTCGCAAATAAATAAAATCTTAAAAAAAAAAAAAAGAAATGTGGATATGGCACATTTCACTGTAATTTGCTTTTTCACTCAACTGTACTTTGTATTTTCCCATGTCAATAAATATGGATCTGCATCATTTTTTAATGGCTTCATGATATTCCATTGAATTGATGTACTACAATTAGAGATGGTATTTATATCATCAGAGCCAAGATGTCCTTGGGAAGGTACCATGTGAGTGTGTATATACTTGGAAAAGTGCATTTGGGGAGAGACAGCCTCAGGGTTTGGAAAGGACTGTATAGCATCGTGAGACCCATGGGCTTTGAACTTGCTCCTAGATTTCAGTTCCGAAGCCATTGTTTATTGGGGCTTGAGCAAGCTGTTTAACCTCTATGTGAATTTTCTCATTGATAAACGGAAATGCTAATACTGTACCTCCTCAGGAAATTGTTGCAAAATTCACAGCAGTAATGTGTACAAAGTACTTAACACAATGCTGAGCATGCAGTAATACATTGTCATTAAAAAGGGATCTTAGCAGTAATTGACTCCACCAGTTTTCTAAACAGCTGTTCACCAGAGACACTAGGAGTCTTTGAAACAGAAATACAAAAATTTCTAACTTGAAAGGGTGAAGATAGAAACACCCCTTCCACCCTAGGATCTACCTTAGTCATAACCAGAAAAAAAAAATTATTGATCTAGGACAAACGTGCAAATAAGTGTTGAATGAATGCATAATAAAAGAAACTAGAATTAGCAACTTCCTCCTACATTCCAGGGACTGTGTTAAGTCTTTTATTTTTTATTTTTATTTTTTTTTAAGATTTTATTTATTTATTTGACAGAGAGGGAGACAGCGAGAGAGGAAACACAAGCAGGGGGAATGGGAGAGGGAGAAGCAGGCTTCCCGCCGAGCAGGGAGCCCGATGCGGGGCTCCATCCCAGGACCCTGGGATCATGACCTGAGCCGAAGGCAGACGCTTAACGATTGAGCCACCCAGGGCCCCCCCCCCATTTTTTTTTAAAGATTTTATTTATTTATTTGACAGAGACACAGCGAGAGAGGGAATACAAGCAGGCAGTGGGAGAGGGAGAAGCAGGCCTCCTGCCAAGCAGGGAGCCCGATGTGGGGCTAGATCCCAGGACTCTGGGATCATGACCTGAGCCGAAGGCAGACGCTTAACAACTGAGCCACCCAGGCGCCCTGACTGTGTTGTCTTAACACATATCTCATTTAATCCTCATAGCAACTCTAGAATGTAGATACTTCATTATCCCCATTTTACAGTTAAGGAAAGGGAAACAGAGGCTCAACAAGGTGAAATCACTTCCTAAGATGACACAGCAAATGGTAGAAGGATATGGACCCAGGTCTTCTGACTGCAAACCTTGCATTCATTCGCTCAACAGATATTTATTATATGCCTGCTATGTGCCAGGCACAAGACTAAAGTCTCTGCTTTGTGGAGCTTGCATTCTTGCAGGGAGTGACAGACAACCACAACATAGTAAGTTATATAGTGTGTTAGAAGGTGTAAGTACTAAAAAAGAAACAAAAGAAAAGAAAAAGGTGTAAGTGCTACTGAAAAAATAGAACAGAGTCAGGGGGAGTGGTAGTGGATTTTTTGGGTAATTTTAAATAGGGCGATCAGGGTAGGCCTCCTTGAGCACATGATATTTGAGCCAAGACTTGTGGTTAATTCTGTGGATATCAGCAAGGAGCCTTCCGGAAAGAGGGACTAGCTAGTGCACGACCCCTCAGGTGGGAGCATGCTCTGGAAAAACAGCACAGAGCATCGTCTGGCTGGGAGAGTCAGTAGGAAAAGAGATGAGATTATAGGAGTGGAGGTCCAGAGCAGATCCTGTAGGGCCTTGTAGGCAGTTTAAGTTTTAGGCTTTTACTCTGAGGAAATAGGAAACTTTTGAGGACTTTTGATCAGATGAGGTAATGATCTGATTTAGGTTTTAAAGGGTTCTTCTGTTTTCGTAGGGGAAGAACAAACTGTAGAGTAGACAAGACACCATGCTGTTTCTAAAGCATGTGCAATTATTCCTCAGCTCTGCATCATACTCTTTTTAGTTTTGCGATTTGGCCAGTGGAGGAGAAAACTTGAACGCTCAGCGTCCAAGCTCTAGTCCTGAACGCGAGCAGCTCCACGCCAGCAGAGGGAAGCAGCTTTGAGACAGCTGCTCCAACATGAAGCGGCGCCTTCCTTAACAGCTTTATTTAAAGGCGGCTTCCCGTTGGCTGGAGTGGCAGCAATATCATCCAATGGCTGTCTAGATCAGTTCAGCGTCACCAGACAGGCGTTGGCGCCAGCCAATAGGTGGGGGACACTGCCCGCGTCTTCTGATTGGCCGCTTCGTTCACATATAAAAGATGGGCGCCGGCGCACGGCCCTCTTTTCTCCAGGCGTCCTCGTGAGAGGTTCGTGTTATTGTTGCAGTCGCACCGGGTACCGGCGGTGGGAAAGATGGGGGCGGGGGGGTGTCTTTGTGGGATTTTGGGAGGGGGCGGGCCCGGGCCTGTTCGGCCTGGGGCCTCGGCGGTGGCTTGCGCTTCCCGAGTGGCGGCGACGGCGGCAGCCCCAAGCCGGGCTGGCGGGCGCTCACGCGTGGTCTGTCCTGCATAGGCCTCGGGCTTGGAGCCCTGTGGGGCTGTGGTGTCGGGGGGTGTCTGAGCTCCCTCTTTCTCCGCAGTGACATCGTCTTTAAACCCTGCGTGGCAATCCCTGACGCACCGCCGTGATGCCCAGGGAAGACAGGGCGACCTGGAAGTCCAACTACTTCCTTAAGATCATCGTGAGTGCGGGGATGGCTCGCGGTCGCCATGCAGCTTGGGCCCTGGGCACTACTCGGGACCATGAATTGTCATGTGTTGAGCGCCTTCTGGGTGTCAGCTACTGAACGACCATTTTTAGGCACATCTTATTTAATTTTCACAATATGCGGAGATCTGCCCCCCCACCCCGTTTGCAGATAAATGGGCTCAGGCAGTTTGAGTGGCTCCTAAGATGACAGCATTCATTATCTGGTCTGTCTGGTTTCCAAATAGCACTCATACTTTTGCTCTTCAGTCTCCCATTTTGCGAACGCCTGCACCAATGAGTGACTCATTATAAAGTGGCAACTTGTTGCATATTTAGGTCTTGTCAAGATACCAAATATCCTGTGAATGTGTTCTCTTGGATGGTGGGGGGGGGGGGTCCTTCCCCGCCCAGAAATGCAGACCATGCTCTTTTTCAGTTATTAGGCTGCCTTGTGGAGCTTAGTCTATTCTCCCCTATTTATCATGAAAGTTTTCAGACACACAGAGAATTTATTTTTTATTTTATTTTATTTATTTTTAAAGATTTTATTTATTTATTTGACAGAGAGACAGCGAGAGAGGGAACACAAGCAGGGGGAGTGGGAGAGGGAGAAGCAGGCTCCCCGCAGAGCAGGGAGCCCGACGCGGGACTCGATCCCAGGACCCTGGGATCATGACCTGAGCTGAAGGCAGTCGCTTAACCAACTGAGCCACCCAGGCGCCCACACACACAGAATTTAAAAGGATTGTCCAGTAATCACATATCCACAATCTAGATTCTGCATGTAGCGTTTTGTTGTATTTGTTTTACTTAGTGCTTAAAATGCTGTAAATCTATTTGGAAGAGTTGTTTTTTCTGCTGATGCAGCCATTTAATGCATCAGAAACATGCCTCATAATTGGGAGAAATTAAAAATAAATGTTACAATAAAAAAATTGGAGGATTGAATGTAGAAACCTAATTTTCACCATTCATACTCAGGGTACAAATCTTTGATAAATCTGTCCATTTTACAACTCAGGTGGCTCCCCATGGGAGGAATTGTCCCAATTTCTGAATCACTTCAAAAGCCTAGAAGAAAGGGAGTGAGATGGAAACCAGTGATTGTGGGATTTGGTTTCTTCTTCTCTCTTTCCTCCTGCTAAACATTGTTTCTGGCTTGTTTTTGTAGCAACTTTTGGATGATTATCCGAAATGCTTCATTGTGGGAGCAGACAATGTGGGTTCAAAGCAGATGCAGCAGATCCGCATGTCTCTCCGTGGGAAGGCTGTCGTGCTGATGGGCAAGAACACCATGATGCGCAAGGCCATCCGAGGGCATCTGGAGAACAACCCAGCTCTGGAGAAGTCTGTGAATTCTCTCGGGCATCTTTGTCCTCCCTTCTCAGTGCCCTTCTCCCCTTTCCTGGAGAAGAATGGTGCTGAAAGGCGACTGTTTCCTGTAAACTTCTCTTTGCAGACTGTTGCCTCATATCCGGGGGAATGTGGGCTTTGTGTTCACCAAGGAGGACCTCACTGAGATCAGGGACATGCTGCTGGCCAATAAGGTAAGGAGAGAATCAGGTTGTCTAACGAGATCTTACTAATTTTGGCTCCTTAAAAGCAAAACTGACCCATAAAAACTTGTATTTGTGGAGAGAAGACTTTTCACTGTTGGTTTTGTTCAGGTGCCAGCTGCCGCCCGTGCTGGTGCCATAGCCCCCTGTGAAGTCACCGTGCCAGCCCAGAACACTGGTCTGGGGCCCGAGAAGACCTCCTTCTTCCAGGCTTTAGGCATCACCACTAAAATCTCCAGAGGCACCATTGAAATCCTGGTGAGTGGACTTGGCTTGCCAGTGCTAGCCAGGCAGGTGGTGGGGGCTTGGTTGCTGTGGACCTGCTGGCTGTCCAGGTGTTGACTGCCAACCCTTACCTTGTTCTTCAGAGTGATGTGCAGCTGATTAAGACCGGAGACAAAGTGGGAGCCAGCGAAGCCACACTGCTGAACATGCTGAACATCTCCCCCTTCTCCTTTGGGCTGATCATCCAGCAGGTGTTTGACAATGGCAGCATCTACAACCCTGAAGTGCTTGACATCACAGAGGAGACTCTGCATTCTCGCTTCCTGGAGGTACAGGCTGTCTATTTCAGGCCCTTGGTTAATGGTTGAGAGCATGGCTAGCTTCACACTGAATCCTGGCTACGCAGCTGAAATAAGCCACATAACCAAAGACAATTATGTACTCTGTTTACTTCCATTTCTTCATCTGTAAAACAGCAGTAATACTATAAGGTTGTTGAAGGATTTAATGAATTGATGAGTATAAAGCCTTTTAACAGTACTGGGCATATAGTGAGGGCCATTATTACTCTAGGGCCTGCAATAAAACGAGATTTTGAATGGTTTCCTGAGTCAAAGGAGAAATGAGGAAAATGAGGACCGTGTAATAACGTAAATGTTGCCAGGTACCCTGTTCGGGGAGGATTGACTTTTCCGGAGACTAGCTTGCTTAGTTTTTGCCATTAAAATACCTTTTAATTGATGAATAAGGTGATAGAAGATGTAATTATTTTTTTCTTTTCGTGGACAAACGAAAAGTTGCAGTTATATATACTGTTAACTTTTTGAAATCTCAGTAGTGGTTGAAATTCACATCTGGAATTAGCTTAACATTTTTTTTTCCTCCCAGAAGTGAATGGTTAGCTTAGTTTACATTTTCACAAAATAGTGACTTTTGAAGTAAATGCCATCATTATGATACAGGAAATACTCATGTTGGCAATAAGGGCAAAAAGTGTTTATAAATTACTGGGTCTGAATTGCCCTGCCGGAAGCATTTGGTGTGAGGTAAGTGTCCTGTGTGAGACACAGCAAGTCAGTCTTGAAATCTTGTGTGCTATTGAGCTTTACTTGGACTTCACGGCCTTGTCTGTAAGATAACCCACCTCGGCTGACCTGGAATTTTTCCCTCCCTCTATAGGGTGTCCGCAATGTTGCCAGCGTATGTCTGCAGATAGGTTACCCGACTGTTGCATCAGTGCCCCATTCTATCATCAATGGATACAAGCGGGTCCTGGCTTTGTCTGTGGAGACTGATTACACCTTCCCACTTGCTGAAAAGGTAAAAAAAAACCCTGGGGCCACAGTGGCCCTGATGGGATAAATAGACGGCAGTGTGCTCAGTTGATGCTGTAATTTAACAAAACAGATAACACTTTTAAGAGTTTCCTTAAGAAGTTGGGGGGCATGGGGAGGTATGTGCTTGACTTTAGAAATGACAAGAGACCTGAAGAGGGGTTAGTTGATGAGTAAGAGCGGGGCCTAAGCTTACCAGGCCATACCCAAGCTGTCTTGCCTGATCATCTCCAGGGAAGGCTTCAGGGGCTGAGAACTAGAGCTGAGGGGTTGTGGGTAGCAGAGGTTGTGGATGGCCGTTTTGATCACGAACTTCTCCCCTTGCTTCAGGTCAAGGCCTTCTTGGCTGATCCATCTGCGTTTGTGGCTGCTGCCCCTGTGGCCGCTGCCCCCACTTCTGCACCTGCTGCCACTGCGGCCCCAGCCAAGGTTGAAGCAAAGGAGGAGTCGGAGGAGTCGGACGAGGATATGGGATTTGGTCTCTTCGACTAATCACCAAAAAGCAACCAATTCAGCCAAGTTTTATTTGTGAAACAAGGAAATAAAGGCTTCTCTTAAAAGTCTCTGGACTCTTCATTTTGTGCATTTTGAGGTTTACGGTGCTGTGTACTAGAAACTAGAGTCAGGGAACAGTAGAGCTTTATTTGAAGTTGACATTTCAGTGTCCCTTTTTTTCTTTTCTTTCCATTGTTCTCTTTGTAATTGAGGTGCTGCTTTCCCAGCATCCAATACCACCCAGCCTTTTTTTTTTTAAGATTTTGTCAGAGAGGGGGGCGCCTGGGTGGCTCAGTCAGTAAGCATCTGCCTTTGGCTCACTAGGATCAAGCCCTGCATCGGGCTCCCTGCTCGGCTGGAAGCCTGCTTCTCCCTCTCCCCCTGCTTGTGTTCCCTCTGTCACTGTGTATCTCTGTCAAATAAATAAAATCTTAAAAAAAATCCATTTGTCAGAGCAAGCGCAAGCAGGGGGAGTGGCAGGCCGGGAGAAGCAGACTCCCTGCTGAGCAGGGAGCCTGCCCATAGGGCTGGATTCCAGGACCCTGGGATCCTGACCTGAGCTGAAGGCAGATGCTTAACTGAGTCACCCAGGTGCCCCTAATACCACCCAGCGTTAGCTGTTTTTCTTTTTTTAAGATTTTTAAAAGTAATCTCTACCCAATTCTGGGCTTGAACTCAAAACCCAGAAATTAAGACTTGCATGTTCCACCGACTGCCAGCCGGCACCCCTAACTGTGTTTTGATTATACCGGAATTCTTATTTCCGTGGCCATCTGGCCACTAGCCTGGGTCCCTCAGAGATACTTGCAGGTAGGCGGTGACCAAGATAAAACGTGATTGCTGCAAGGGTAGGTGTTTCCTTGTGGTTACAAATCTGTACTGGGTCCTGATGGAAAGGTATTTGTTGTAACTAGGTTTCTAACACTTTGAGGGCCACTGCTAAGAGAGGGCCAACAGCTAAGCTGCACAGACACCCTTCTCTACACTATAGAGTTGGTCCGTCTGCACACCGAAAATTTAGACAATGCCTCATGCATCATGAGGCCCTTTACTGCCCTTAGGCGCCCACCCTGTGGCCTTGCCTATCCCCAGTCTGGGACATTTTTGCCTGAGCACCCCCCCCCCCCCCCCAGCTCCTGAATCCTTCCCCGGCAGCCAGACCTCCTCCTTGTTTTCTAACTGGTTGTCCGCCACTGGTTACAAGCTCAGAAGATGCATCTCCCTTTTACCTAAGTCAGTTCTGCCATTTCAGAAACTCATTTCTCTAAAGAATGTGGTCTTCACTCAGCACAGGCCACGTGGGGGAGTCCGGGCCGGACCTGCGAACTCGAAGCGAGTCGAAGGCTACGGGGCGGTCTCACCGAATTACAAATCCTCAAAGACCTTCGTCTCCCACGAGGCCAAGCTGAGAAGGGCCCCGGGGGGCTGAGCAGCAGGCCCCGGGGAGGAGGCCTCGACTGTTCCCGGCGCCGACCCAGGAACAACATCTCGCTGCCCGCCTCCCCGCCCAAGCTGCAGCGGCCGCCGTCCCGCCCGGGGGCGCCAGGTCCGGCCCCGGCGGGCTCCTGCCTCGCCCTGCCGCGTGGGCCCGCGCTGTGACCCGGAAGCGCTCCGGAAGCGGTTCCGGAGTCAGCGCCGGCAGGATGGCGGCGGACACGCAGGTGAGGCGGGCGGCTGTGGGGCCAACGCGGCCAGCGACTGGGTGTGGACGGCGGCCGTCGAGCCAGACCGTTCTTGCCGCTGGCCTAGGGGTACGGTGGGCAGTGGCTGCGGAGGGCGCGGCCCCGGGGCAGTCTCGGGCCGGCCCCTCGCGGCTCGTGGTCCGGCCCGGCCCTCGCGGCGCAGGCCAACCCCGGGCTGGAGGAGTCAGGGGCTCCGGCCTGGGCTTCGGTAGCTGGAGCCCGGCGGGGCCCTCCCTGACCCTGGAGTTGCAGAAGTTCACCTTTACGAGGCTCTGCTGCATTTCTCCGAGCCCTCCGGCAGTGAGCCCCGGCCAGCGCAGACTCGTCCTTAAACTTTACGTTCAGCAAACGTTTCTCGAGCACCTACTATGTGCAGGGACTTAGCGCATAGCCTTTGGATTTATACAGATCCGAGTTTGAGTCCCAGCTCGTTGATTTCCATGAGACGCTGGGCAAGTTACTTAGCTCCGCCAAGTCTCAGTCTTTTCGTCTATAAAATGGGGCTACGGTAGTACCTACGGTAGAGGCTTGTGAGGATTCAGTGAGATAAAGTAGGGCACTTTATACGTTGGTGGTTGTTATTAGGACCAGGGTTGGAAGTAAAAGAACCGCTACTACCTTGGAAGAACCTTATCACCCTTGAGTGTTATCACCTGTGAGTACCTTGTAGGGTGGGAAGGACTTGGGAAAAACTTTTTCCTCCACCTTAGCCTCGTTTGTAGTTATGAGTGTTTTAGAATGAAAAGACAATAATATGGGAAAAAGAAACCCGTGGCCAAGGGACAGCTTGGCTTACTTGGATCTCCTGGGAGAGGAGACTAATTGATTTTGATAGGGAGGCCCTGAGGCCAGAGAGTGAGCACTTAGGGAACATTTGGAGGTTGCTATTGAGAATTTCCTGTGTAGGGGGCTGGTAATTTGTTTCAAGTTGTGTTATACTGAATCCTGGAAAGAAAAGCTTAGTCTGTTGGGTATTTTGGAAGGGGTTAGGGGACACATACCGAATGTTTAACATTCATACTCAAGTGCAGAAACATCTCTCTAGAGCTGTGTTGTTCGGTATGGTAGCCACTAGCCATGTAGGTATTTAATGGCTAGTTAAGTTAGTTAAAAGTAAATGAAAAATTTAGTTCTTCAGTTGCACTAGCCACATTTCAGTGTGTGGATAGCCACATGTGGCTGCCAGCCACTGTACTGGACAGTGCAGAAGAAGAATTTCCATCATCACAAGGTTCTTTTGGACACTGCCACTCTAGAGAGAAACCTCTGAACTCTAAAGCTGTTTGCATCTGGTCACACCAACAAAAGACTTATCTGAAAGATCTTGGTGTGCATTTTCTTCAATTTTCTGACAGGGTCTCAATTCATTTTCTGATTAAGAGAAAGTAGGGCCTTGAACCTAAAAAGGTTCTTTCAACTTTGTGAGAGAAACTATAGCCAAGAATTTAATATTATCCTGGAAAGACAGCTATGTGGGAATTCTAGGTAGAGAGTGGGTTGTATTCATGCATCTATTTTTGGTGTCTCCTCAACCCTCACTAAAACTAGTAAAAGGTTTTAAAAAAAAGTAACCCCACAAAGGTTGGGAGAATGGGGGACAGACAACAGCAGCAAACTTTTGGAAACTAGAAAGTGATGAATGGCAAGGATTTAGCAGACCCAAGGAAAAGAAATCCTAAGCCAACAGTTGGGAAAGCTGAGAAGCAACCTGACTCACATGGCAGCATCTCTGACAGATGGGAGCTGGGGGTATCAGCTAACCTCTGGAAGTGAGGGTGAGTGGGAGGGGCTAAATTAGGAGGATTGGTTGAAAGCTCTTTTCACATGCAGTCAGATCCCCAGCTGTCTTTCTCCACCTTGTCCACCTTGGCAAAAGCCTGGACTTTTTTCTCTGGGGAGTGTAAAACAGGATCACTGTGAGGACTGGTGTAGGAGGCCCAATATCCAAGGAAATCATCTGCAGAGTAATTCAAGAAACTTGCCCTGAACGGAGGGTGTGTTTACAGATCAAAAATGCTGGGCACAGTAGATGAAAACAGACTCACAAAAAGCACATTAGCGTGAAATTTTAGAGCCTTGGACACAAAGAGAAGATCCTAGAAGTTTGCAGGGGGAAAAGTCAGGTCTCATACAAAGGATCAAAAATCAGAATGGCACTGGATTTTGTAACAACACTGAAAGCTGGAGTTCATTGAGAAATGTCTTCGGTAGTCTGAGGGAAAATGATTTCAATCTACTATTCTGTATCTAAACAAACTTAAGTCAAAGTGTGAAGCTACAACATTTTCAGATTTGCAAAGACTCCACAAAATGGAGGATGTGCTCCATCTAAACACAAGAAAGAGTACATTTTCAGGGTGATACACTGTGTCCCATCTATAGAGGATCACTTGCCAAACTGGGGCAGGTCATCAAGTTCTGGGAGAGATTTCTTCAGGAAGATGGAATTTGGTAGAATACCTGATCTGCCCAAATGTACTGAGATTTAGAGAAGTGGCAAATAGTTTGGGATCGAACTGCAAATTAGCACAGATAAAACAAGGCAAACTGAGGTGAGGTGGGAAAGGGCATTTATTAGCTCCAGGGTTAATAAAGCTGTGTAGGATAGTAAACATAGTGTATTAAATGGAGGTTGAGGGACGCCCGGGTGGCTCAGTCACTTAACCGTCTCTGCCTTTGGCTCAGGTCATGATCCTAGGGTCCTGGAATTGAGTCCTACATCAGGCTCCTTGCTCAGTAGGGAGCCTGCATCTCCCTCTGCCTGCCTGCCTGCCTCTCTCTCTCTCTGACAAATAAATAAAATCTTTAAATGGAGGTTGAATGGGGCTCCTGGGTGGTTTGGTTGGGTGTCCAACTCCTGATTTAGGCTCCAGTCATGATCTTGGGGTTGTGGGGTCGGGCTCCACACTCAGCCGGGAGCCTGCTTGAGATTCTCTCTCTGCTCTTCCTTCCGCTTGCTTGGGTACATGTACACATGCACGTGTGCTCTTGTGCTCTCTCTCTAGAAATAAGTAAATAAAATCTTAAAAAAATAATCGGAGATTGAATGCCTACCATTTACATACAGTGTAAACACTGACTACTGAGCTAGCCCATATTATGAAACTGAGGAATTACGTTGGGGAAGAGAGGAGGGTATGAAGTGAGGTTGGAGAAAGAGAGCTGTTATAAAAAGCAATAAAACTGAAAAATAGTAGTGTCACAGACAAGTTATTTAGAGATTATGGAGGTAACTCCAAAATCTTGAGCAAGAATTGGTGAAAGAGGGTGCCCTTGGGGAGTGAAGGCAAGAGACTGGTTTTTTTAGCAGACTTCCCAGAACTCTTCAGCTTTGACTTTTTTTTTTGGAAGTATAGTTGACATGATGTTGACTCTTTAATTATCTGCATATATGACTATAAAAACAAAAGACAGTATTAAAACAATCACTTATGTGGAAGATAGAGTTTTGGCATGAGTTTACTTATTGCCAGTAGAATTATATCAGGGATGTAAATATAAGAAAAACTTAGCATAATTTTGTTTCTCTATACACCCTTGAATCTTACTTTACTACCAAGGCCTGTCTCTGAAATAGCCTTAGAAGAAAAAGATGAGGGCACCAGTGTGTTAGTTACTTGGGTCTTATCATGGCCTCTTCTAGTGCTCATGTATCCATGACTTGTCTGTTCTCTAGCTTGGAGAATATGTCTCAGGAGCAGATTTTCAGTAATATTTGCAAACTACTCTCCCCGCGCCCGCCCCCCCTCAAGTGCAGGGGATGCAGCTGTGCTAATGTGGATGGTGGTTGAAAGCTAAGAGCTGGTTGGCAGTGGTTTATAGACCTATCACTTTCAGGCTTAGTTTCAAAAATGCAGGTGCTATGGCTCTCAAGCCCGGTCTGAGCAATGGCTTCTCCTCTGGGAGTCTGCTCTTTCATCACATGTAAAGGGGGGATACTGATGCCTACCTGAAAGGCTTATTGGCAGTAATAGCTGACCTTGTGCTGAGAGAAGAGTAAATGCTCTACAGAGGCTCTCTCCCTTAGCTTCTAACCGTCCTGGGAGGTGGGTGCTATTACCTGCATGGTGTAGATAGGGAACTGATGGTCAAGGAGATGACGTAATTTTTTTTTTTTTTTTAAGATTTACTTATTTATTAGAGAGGGAGTGTGCAGGGGAGAGGGGCAGAGGGAGAAAGACAATCTTAAGCAGACTCCCCACTGAGCACGGAGCCCAATACAGGGCTCAATCCCAGGACCCTGAGATCATAACCTGAGCTGAAATCAAGAGTCGGACGCTTAACTGACAAGCCACCCTTGGATGACTGAGCCATCCAAGGAGATGACAGAATTTGACTGAGTTTCCACAGCTGGTAAGAGGCAGAGCTGGGATTCAGTCTCTTTACTTTTCTACCCTTCAGCCACTGTGCTTCTGCTCCTCGAATGACCTGCCGGGATGTGGACATGGCCTATGTGGGAGGCTGACATGAGCTGAATAGAGGGAACACACGGGCATGTAGTGGGCCCTCACTGGATTCTACATAATTCTGAAAGGCTGTTTTTCTGTCCTGAGGTTTTGGCCTTTTGCCTTGCCTCTTTTTGTCTAAACTTAAGTAAGGTGTATTGAGTAGTTGACTGGGTTAAAGTAGTACGTGTCACCTGGGGGTGATTTTGCCCACCAGGAGACATTTCACAATGTCTGGAGACAGTTTGGATTGTCAGCTGAGGCAGGAGGAGTGGAGTGTTGTTATTGGCATTTAGGGTGTAGAGGCCAGGAACACCACTTGGAATCCTACAACGTAGGAAGACGGCCTCACAGCAAGAATTACCCAGCTCCAAATGTCCGCAGTGTGGAGGTTGAGAAACCTTGGGTCAGAGAGAACCGCTCTGAACTCTGCACCCCTTTCCCCAGTGTGCACGTGCGCGTGCGCGCGCACACACACACA
Organism: Neomonachus schauinslandi; assembly: GCF_002201575.2. Taxonomy (NCBI): domain Eukaryota; kingdom Metazoa; phylum Chordata; class Mammalia; order Carnivora; family Phocidae; genus Neomonachus; species Neomonachus schauinslandi. Next base: position 76,617,630 of record NC_058416.1, read on the forward strand.
CACACACACACACACACACACACTCATTGTTTTGTAGTTTGCTGAAATTTCTGCTGTGGGTTTGGTCTTCACAGGTTTCCGAGACACTAAAGCGTTTTGCGGGCAAGGTGACAACAGCCAGTGTGAAGGAACGGAGAGAAATCCTCAGTGAACTGGGGAAATGTGTTGCCGGAAAAGGTATTTATTTTCCACCCGTGTGGCTGAGAGCCAATTCCATTTCAGAGCAAAGTTTGCTTTCTGTTTAGAACCATCGCTGCCTCTTCTCCTCGAGGCTCCTTCTGCCTTCCCTTGCCGTATTTGCTTGTTCTACTGTGCATTGAAACCATTGAAACAGTTGGGTTAGCAGAGAGTTGATCCATTTAGGTACCAAAGGTTTTTTCCAGTTTTAACCATTTTGATTGGAAATATTTCTAAAAGATACCAATAAGCTTAAGTAATTTAACTAGATGCAAAAACATTTTCTGTATGACTCGGGGCACCATTTTTCTCAGTCTGTTCCATGGAAGTGAGCAAGATGGTAATAGGTGATTTGACCAGTAAAGATTCCAAGGTCAATTAAGTCTGGGACATGTCACATTTTCTACTTCCCTCTGGGAGATTCACAGCATATTCCAGGAAGGTGTTCTAACTTTATGAAGCTTTCTTTAGTTCTAACTTTCTAAAGTTCTAACTTTATTAAGCTTTAAATCCAGTATTTTCCTTGAACCTCTTTTTTTTTTTTTTCTGAAAACCTGTTTGGGGTCTGGGGGACACATTTTCGGAAATATTGAGCATGCGTAGTTATCCTGATTCTGTACTGTAACTGAGGGCTATCCCTACAACGCATTGGGGTATGTAGGACTAGTTTGCCTTCATATAACACTGTATGTTAACTATACTGGAACTTAAAAAAAAAGACTAGTTTGCTTTTCTTTTTCTTTTTTTTTTTTTAAGATTTTATTTATTTGAGAGAGAGAGTGATCGAGAGAGAGCGAGCACACGAGCAGGGGCAGAGGGAGAGGGAAAAGCAGACTCCCCTGCTGAGCAGGAGCCCGACACAGGGCTCGATCCCAGGACCCTGGGATCATGACCTGGGCCGAAGGCAGACACTTAACCAATTGAGCCACCCAGACACCCCTTGGACTAGTTTGCTTTCATCCAGTAAAAACGAATTAACTTTTGAGTTACCTTTTGGTGTGTTTTTACTGTATAGCATTGGCTCTCAAAGTGTGGTCCCTGGACCAGCATCATCAGCATCATGTCAGAACTTGTTTGAGATACAGATTCTCAGCTCCATCCCAGAAACTCAGATTCAGAAACCACGGGGGCCGAGCCCAGCATCTACATTTCAACAAGCCCTCTAGGTGACTCCTGCATTTGCTGAAGTCTGAGGATCGTGGCTGTGTAGAGTTGGGTCTCCCTTTCCCTCAGCTTTCACTTCTTGTGAGTAAAGAGCCTGCTTCACCCAAGTGCTCATTTGCTGCTTCTGATCCACTGCCGCCTGGTTACATACCCAAGCCTTTTAAAGTTGCGTGTAAATTCAGTACATTCCTGTTTGTCAGCTTCTTTTTTTTTTTTTTTTAATTTTTTTTTTATTCTGTTTGTCAGCTTCTAAGAGATTTTCCTCTGCGTTAACACTTTAATGTACGAGTTTTATGGCACCTTCAGAAGTCTCTCTGGTCACTTTTCATCACAGGGTTGTAGTTAGAAAAGGCTGCCATGTGACAAGGTACTAGCCATACACACCTTCTGAGCTGCAGCGTAACTGCTGAATACTACACTTTTCCCATTTTATGGAGGAAGGCATTTGACATGTATAAGTGAGGTTTATGAATTACTCAAGACCTTTTCAGAGTGATTTTACTCCTCAGCCACCGTGAAGTTCTGCCACTCAGGGTGAATAATATTTATGAGATGTTTAGTCATCTTTCATGTGCAAGTTGATGGTGGGAAGTTAACTACCCTGTATGAAATCTTTAGTTCTTGGGGCGCCTGGGCTTCGTTGGTTAAGTGTCTGCCTTTGGCTCAGGTCATGATCCCAGGGTCCTGGGATCCAGCCCCGCATTAGGCTCCCTGCTCAGCGGGGAGTCTGCTTCTCCCCCTCCCTCTGCTCTCTCTCTCTCTCTCAAGTAAATAAATAAAATCTTTAAAAAAAACAAAAACAAAAAAACTTTAACTCTTGATTTTCTAATTTTCTTAGTCTAAGGAGGAGCCATTGGGTAGCAACAATCATTCTGGCGTCTCCTTTGTTAGGGTGGTAGATAACGAAGTGAGGTAAGCAAAGGTGGGGAGAGGTATTTTCTGCTGGGCTGGGAGTCGAAGACTTTCTCAAAGCTGCCTAAGCCCTGGATACAGACGGTCAGCATGGGTCATCCCATGGGGCCCTGAGGTGCCTCTGATGCTTTCCTCAGTCCTGCCTGCATGTACTTGAACCCTGAAGCTCACTGATGGAGTGTTTACTGTGCCTGCTCTTTCCAGTCACCAGCCTCTAGCGTAGCAGTCACCGATGAAGGGCTCGGCTTGGGTCAGACAGGCTCTGTGTTCTAGCCATGGCCCTGCCACTTTCAGGCTGTGTGACCTGGTTTAAGTTACTTAACTCATCTGAGCCTGTCTCCTTGCTTTGAGCATGGAGATAGCAATAGTGTCTCCCTCAGAGGGTTAGTGTGAGGAGAAATGAGAACACGTATGGATGGTGCTTAACACTGTGCCTGACTCTGGTGAGCACCCAGTGTGTGTTAGCTCTCAGCCACGACCTGTTTCTGGCCCCAGTCACTCTTTTCCTTGGTCACTGAAATAGCTCCAAGTCCAGGGGACCAATACAAGTGTTCAGGGCCCTGGGAGGGACGAGGTCCCTGCCCCTCCTTCATTTGTCCCCATCATTGGAGTACCTGAGGTGTGAGGCGCTGTGCGAGCCCTTGGCTCTCAGTGCCTCCCGTGGGGTGCACTTTGCCCTACACTGTGGCTTACATTCCCCCACTCACACGGAGCAGGGAGCCTTTCGTCTGCATGCTTCAGTCTGGCAGGCAGAACTGGCCACAGGGTGGTTTCCCATTATTGACCCCTGTTGTTACAACCAGAGTTTCTCTTTCATGTGGCTGGCCTGCTCGGTTTCTTGGGCTTCTGTTTCTTCATCTTAAAGTGGCCTCAGTTACCCACTTTACAGGGATTAAATGAGGAACTGTGTGTCAGTGCTTAGAGCAGGGCCTGGCCCCTTGTGAGTGCTAATTAAGTTCTCCTCTTCTTCCTCCTCATGTGTCCTGTTGGGCATTATGCATTCTCGCCCATGCACATGGGCTCCTGCGGTTAACGCTATTCAGCGTGTACTTGTCTCTCTTTCCACTTTTCCATAGCCTTCAAATCTATTAGGCCAAGCTTATGTGTCCTTAGAACCTTTGGAAGCCCCTCCAGTTAGAGGTGCTCTTGCCCTTCTCTGATCCCTCAGAGTACATTAATTTTGTCCTGTTTTTATTATTTATTTATTTTTTAAAAAGGTGTTATTTAGGGGCGCCTGGGTGGCTCAGTCGTTAAGTGTCTGCCTTCGGCTCGGGTCATGATCTCAGGGTCCTGGGATCGAGCCCCGCATCGGGCTCCCTGCTCGGCGGGAAGCCTGCTTCTCCCTCTCCCACTTCCCTTGCTTGTGTTCCCTCTCTCGCTGTGTCTCTCTCTGTCAAATAAATAAAATCTTTTAAAAAAAAAGGTGTTATTTATTTATTTGTTAGAGAGAGCACAAACAGGGGGAGTGGCAGGCAGAGGGAGAAGCAGGCTCCCTGCTGAGCAAGGAGCCCGATGCGGGACTCGATCCCAGGATCCTGGGATCGTGACCTGAGCCAAAGGCAGCCACTTAACCAACTGAGCCATCCAGGCATCCCAGTTTTGTCCTTTTTTTTTTTTTTTT